>NC_064619.1:126471739-126795281 GCF_023898315.1 Schistocerca nitens | reverse complement strand
TATTATATGTGAAAGCTTTTCTTTTCTTGTAGCAATACTACGTATATTAATTTAAACCATTAACTTTTCCTATTTGTGAATTCGCGTTACTTAACTGTGATGTTGCTATTGGCTGGCTACATCACGTGTCCTATGTTCTGAATATCCACTGTTGTCGGCTGGCAAGATCACGTGATGTGAGCTATGACTGGTTTACAAAATCGCATCGCAATCTCGATTTCAATCCTTCGGAAAGTAACGTGGTGTTTGGTGGAAACTGAATTTATACTTTCGTAATACGAAAATATGCAGTGTACATGTTGCTGCACATCAGACATCTTCCCAAAATGTGTTTTGTTCCCAGAGTTTCATTTTCTAAAGTGCTGGGAAAGTCTACACCGGTGTATAAAACCATAACCATTCGAAAGACAGGTAAGTTTTACAGTTCCAAGGAAAAGTATACTCTCACTTAACACAGAAAAAGTGTATTTTCACCCGGGAGGAAGTGTACTTTTTTCCTTGTCCACATATACACCCGGTAAATATTTGGCAATAATTCATAAAAGTATGTTTTAATGTGATATATGAAACAAATGTCTAGCACATGAAAAGAGCACAGATTGTTCAGTCAACATTAAGAGGGCAGTCTTAATCGTCGCCACTTCCTATACCTCCTATCTCTTTGCACTTAATACTATTATAATATGGATGGTGCACTGGCTGGTTGAACTGGAGTAGATCTTGCAAATCCTTGAACTACTTTGAGTCAGCTGGGATTGGTTCCCTGTACTTCTGAATGAGCTGAACATCTGCTGGCTGTCCTCACTTCACAGGTGTGACTGGAGGTGCTTCACCATGCACAGAAAATTTCACTTATATTGTTCCTGTTGTTTCACTCAGGAATTTGAAACTGTGAATGTTGGCGAACTTAAGAGGTATTTGTAGTCAGCAGTTGTCCTCTTCTGTATTTTTTTTTCCTTCAAAAAGCAATCAGTTGATTAAAATTCTCTTCTCTTTCCATAGAGGTGACTGAAACCTTTCTTCTTGCAGCTTTTTGAAATAATCTTTACACTCATTAAGGGTATACACATTTCCGCAATGAGCTCTCTTGAATTTGTCGATTCTAGAAAAATCCTTGTCTGAAGGCAAAAAAAGTATGGCCTGGGAAAAGAAAGCAGTGCTCCACAGAATCGCATTGACCACTGATTACTAGATGGAGCCAAAAGCTGTAATGTTTCAATTCGTGTTCTGCCCTACGCAGTTGTCTGAGAACACAAGATTCTTTGCATTATTAGCATCGCTGATTTGCAAGTACTTCATAATACAGCTAAAAATTTTGTCACTACTTCACTTGCCACTGTCTCATTCTACAGGAACATGTAAACCCCCCACCCACCCACCCACCCCACCTTTAGCACAGTCGTGGACAATGAAGTCCACCCACGCTCTGAGTAAATGTGCTCTGCATTCGGCTTCAAGCTTTCAAAGTTCAAGGTCATTTAATGTAGTGCTTGGATTTGCTTTTGCTATGGTTAACACATGTATTGCGTGTATCTGATTTGGGGGGGGGACCTTAAATCCAGTGTTAAACACTCTACAAAATACATGTCTGTAGTGTCGGCACTGACAGTTTCAAAACCACTTTCATTGCACCATGGTACATAAGTCTGTGTAAAGAGACTACATGGTTAAGTCATAGTTCAGATAAACTCTAGTTGGGTTTTGGCTTTTTTTTTAATAATGTGACTAGTATTTCGGAATAAGGCAAATATGGGTCCTAACATCTCCACACGCTGGTCAGAGTACTTGTTTGGCCTATTTGAATGCATTCCTCTACCATCAGTTTGCACAGAACTTGTTATTACCGTTTTCTGAATATTTTGATGACGTCTTCTGTTTGTAACCCACGCAAAGACAAAAACTGATTATGACAAATATCTACATGTTTTCCTGAAACATACTGAGTAGGAGCATGTAAAGCTCCTAGATTCAGCAGCATTTTTATGCTTTTCTATGTACTTCTGCGTAATTGTTTGTTCCGTAATGCAAGACAAGTATGCATTTTGTGTGTTGAAATCAGTCATATTCCAAAAAGAATTTTAAAAATTTGGGTGCTTTATCTTCTGTTAATACCCAGCACTTATTTTCCCTACCTCCCCCCCCCCCCCTCCCCCCACCTCGTTAGGTCCCAGCTCCTTTGCTGAGTAACTCTTCTTCGCACTGTCATTGGATATTGGGAGAACCTTTGTTTCTTCTTATTTACCTTCTCCTCTTCATCTTCATCCTCCTGTTTTGGATAATATTTGAATTTCTGTTCCCCAATGAGCTGTCTTAATCTTCGTAGGTGTCGTGATGGTGGTCTAACAGTCGTTTCATCCTCTTCCTGAAAATGGACATCAACACTTTCATTATTTCTACAAAAAGGCCACAAAAATATATGGTAGTATTTCTGCATAGCAATTAAACCTTGACTTTGAGAGATTATAAATACATTGGACAAAATTTCGGTAGTGTAGTGTAGTGTAGTGTATGCCCACTGCAGAACACTACGCTACTCATTCAAGAGGTACAAGGTCTATCTTTAATCTAGCATGCTGTATAAAGCTCAATATACAAATATGCACCCCCTAATATACTAAATACGTTACCTACACATTCCATAAAGGTCAGACCAATTATTTTGGTTATAGCACACTTTGCATCATTAACTGGGCAAATATTTGAGCAATACAGTGCTTTGCCACAATATCAAAGAAAATGTAATGTGTGCTCCAAATGACCCTTTCTCAAGAGACCAGTCTTAAGATGTGCGAGGAATATATAAGATCTGAGAGACAGCTGGCAAATCACTAGATGTTCCTGAAATATAAAGCTTTCTCTCTACTGACGTCTTTCCTCTGTTACAATCAGGCAACGCCGTCTTGTGAAAGTGTTTGGCTTTGGTTACTCTTGCTGAAATAATCAGTGTGATCTCATTGAGGCAATAAAAAGCTTAAGAGTACCTACGCTGCTGTGTGTAGGCCGATCTGAGAACCTAACAGAGTTATGGAATAGTGCCGCACCTAGTGACGACGAAGAAACTACCAACTCATTTAAGAAGAGAAAATGAAGCACAGCACTATCTTGCGCCAAGCCCTTTATATATATCTTTGTCCATATTGTCAACTTTGCTCAGCTGGAAACAGTGTTAGGCATATTGTACAATATTCTGGAACCTCTGTAGGATTTACATCAGACGAATTTGGTCGCTGAGACATCAATGTGGGCTCACTATAATGCTCCTCAAACCACTGTAGCATGGTTCTGGCTCAGAGACATGGACAATTATACTGCTGAAAGATGATATAACTGTCAGGGAAGATATCAAGCCTGAAGGCATGCAGGTGGTCTACAGATGTCGGCTTGTATTTGATTACTACCACAGGTTTTGTTTGCCTGTGTAGATGAGTGGTAATGTGCTTGCCTACCATGCAGCAGGCACTTCCATCCCCGGTTGGTTTGGAGGTTTTTTCCGGCCGTGGACTCGGTGTAGTGTTACCATCATCTCATCACCGATGCACGAGTCACCCAATGTGGCGTCACCTGACATGAGATTTACGCCCGACGGCGAACTTTTCCAGATGGGGTCCCCGAGCCAAAAATGCCGTACGATCATTTCAATTTTTACCACAGGTTCCATGAGAGTGCGGAAGAATGTCTCCCATAGCATAATACTTCTGCCACCAGTCTACATCCGTCCGGAGCTGCACGTTTCACACCACCGTTCACCTCAGTGACAGCATTTGTGGAAATGACGAGCAACCTAGTATAGCAAAAATGCGATTCACCTGAAGAGTCGACACGTTTCCAGTGATCGCCAGTCAAATCCCGATAGTCCCATGCCTTCTGCAATCGTAATTGATATGTCGTTGGGTCAACATGTGAACACTTAGGAGTGCTCTGCTGCAGACGTCCAAGAATAGCAATTTGCAATGAACAGTGTCCCTGAAACCCTTGTGCATTCGCCACCATTGTGCTTTTTCGGCAGAGGTAACACAGATCACTATCTCTCCTACTTTACAGCTCACACAAGCGTCTGAACCCCACATTCTGTGAAGTCACCATTTAGTGCTTGGTGGTCCTTGACCTCTTTCCTAAAGAGTTGATGCTCATGACAGTACCACATGAACATTCGAGCAGCCACTTCGCTTTCGAGGTACTTGTTCACAGGCTCTACATGATAATAATCTGCCCTTTATTAAAGTCGGTTATTTCAGTGTATTTTCCCATGTGCCGCCCATATCTTCGCTAGGGTAATCCCCTGTCTGTGTTGCTCTGCTTACATATTTTGTTACCGTGTCACATGCCTGCAACACTTCCAGCTAGCAGCGAACATTGCGGGGATGGTGATCAAATGTTTTGGCGTACCAGTGTATACTGTCTGTCTTTCATCAACTTCATTGATTCACACACATGCATTTTATCTGATGTGATACCCTGAATATCTGCTGTCATTGGCTGGTGATTGCATCACACGAGCTGTGATTGGCTGACAGCACATTGTGCTATCTCGATTTCAGTGCTTTGGAAGCTATAGTGGTGTATTTAGTGGAATTTGTATACATACTTTTGTAATACGAAAATATGCAGTGTACATGTTATTGCACATCAAAGATCTTTCCAACACGCATTGCTCTTGCTGGATTTTGTTTCCTAAAGTGCTGGAAAGTTCTATGCTGGTGTATAAAACTTTTAGCGTACAGAGGTTTGATAAGTTTGACAGCCATATGGGAAAGCATACTGTCACACCAGGAAATTTGTGGAAAAATCCAGGATTTTATTTTCTACTGAAGGGATGAATGAAATAGGTATTTGTGTTGGTGGTATTGAGAAACAGCTGAAATCGTTAAAACTGAACAAAGCTCCAGGCCGTGATGGAATCCCTGTCAGAGTTATACTGAATTTGTGGCTGTGTTAGCCCCTCTTCTCTCACTAATTTATTGTTGATCCCTTGAACAAAAAACTATGCCCAGTTCTTGGAAAAAAGGCACAGGAAAGGTAGTAGGAGTGATCCACAGAACTGCTTCCTGTATCCTTGATATCTATTTGTTGTAGAATCTTGGAACTTATTCTGATCTCAAACATAATGACATATCTTGAACAGAATGACCTCCTCAATGCTAACAAGCAAGGATTTCGAAAACGATCATGTGATACCCAACTTGCACTTTTCTTACATGATATACTGAAAGTTTTGGATTAAGGCGGCCAGGCAGATGGGTGTTTTCTTGATCTCCAAAAAGTGCTTGATTCAGTACGGCATCTACACTTATTGCCAAAAAGTGCCATCATATGAGGTATCAAGTGAAATTTGTGACTGGATGGAGGACTTCTTGGTAGGAAGGACATAGCGTGTTATCTTGGATAAAGAGTCATCGTTAGATGTAGAAGTAACTGTGGGTGTGCCCCGTGGAAGTGTGTTGGGATCCTTGCTGTCCATGTTGCATGTTGATGACCTTGCAGACAATATTAATAGTAAAATCAGGCTTTCTGCAGATGATGCAGTTATCTATAATGAACTACTGTCCGAGAGAAGCTGCATAAATATTTAGATCTTGATAACATTTCAATGTGGTGCAGAGATTGGCTCTCTAATTGCTCAGAAATGTAAAATCGTGCACTTTACAAAATGAAGAACGTAGTATCTTATGGCTATAATATCAGTGAGTCACTGTTGGGATTGGCCAACTCGCACAAATACCTGGATGTAATATTCGGTTAACCAGGAATATGAAACCGAATGATCACATTGGTTCAGTCATGGATAAAGCAGATGGTAGACTTCAGTTTATTAGTAGAATACCAGGGAAGTGCAATCAGTCTACAAAGGAGATTGTTTACAAGTCACTCACATGACTGGTTCTAGAATATTATAGTGTGTGGGACCCTTATATTGAATGTATTCAGAGAAGGGAAGCACGAACGGTCACAGGTTTGTTTAATCCATGGGAGAGTGGCACAGATACTGAAGGAGCTGAAATGGCAGACTCTTGAAGATGTACATAAACTATCCCAGGAAAGTCTGTTAACATTTCAGGAACTGGCTTTGAATGATTACTCTAGGGATATGCTACAATCCCATACGTATTGCTCACACAGGGATCATGAGGATAAAATTACAATAACTAATGCATGCACAGAGGCATTCAAAGAACCATTCTTCCCCTGTTTCATACATGAATGGAGCAGGAAGAAACCCTAATAACTGGTAGAATGTGTTGTACCCTCTGCCTTGTATTTCGTGGTTGGTTGCAGAGTATAGATGTAGATGATACCAAAAGTAGATCCTTCACTGTTACAGGAGTATGAGGATTCTTAAAAAGGAAAAAAAAAAGTATGGATATTTGTAGCATGTAAGTAAATAATGGGCCAAGTGCCAAAAACTGATTTAGAGATAATCAACAAAATGTGTATAGCACTTCAACAAAAGCAGTATAAAAGTTGTGGATCACTATACAAACACAAAAGCTATACAGGTTTCTTTTCACACGTGTGTTTTTATTCTGTGTTAATGGATTTCAGAACAAAATTATACAAAGTTTGAAGAAAATGAACCTTCTGTTTGCAGTGGGTTTAACATAGATAATGATGCAAGTGCCATCATGTCCATTTTCACTTGTTTCACAAGTTCCTTGTAAAACCACGTATTCTCCTCTTTTACAAATTGTATCAATATAGATAAATCCCTTCTCTTTTCTTCAGACAGCCTACATTCACGGTGTAGTGTTTCCAGCTGCACATGAAGATCAGAAGGCTTCACGTTTCTCTTCATGATGTAATATTCCTTGAACTCTTCAGTTTCACTAAGAGTTGACCGAACTTCCAGTACCCCAGGCTGTTTATCAGTCAGTCTGATCCATGGTGCTTTTGAAATATGCACATTGGTGAAATAGTTCAAATGGCTCTGAGCACTATAGGACTCGACATCTTAGGTCATAAGTCCCCTGGAACTTAGAACTACTTAAACCTAACTAACCTAAGGACGTCACACACACCCATGCCCGAGGCAGGATTCGAACCTGCAACCGTAGCAGTCCCGCGGTTCCGGACTGCAGCGCCAGAACCGCACGGCCACCGCGGCTGACACATTGGTGAAATTCATATATTTTTCAGCAGCTGACTTAGTTGTAAAAATCTGTTTCTTGCATAATAGTCTCTATGAATAGTGTTGTGTGGGTAGCTTCAGTGATGAGGTGAACTAAATCTTTTGGAATTTCACACACAGTTAGCCTCTTTCGTTTCTCAATGCAAAATCATGATCACTAGACATAAGTGTCCTTTCACCAAACACTTGTGTTCTGTTTCCGTAAAGAAACCCTTTGCTGTATGGTAAACCCACAGAAACATCATAATCTTGTTTTTGTTCTGCCCACAGCAGTTGTTACTCCACATTATTAGTTCTTTTTACAAGTAAGTGTCGGAAGTAAAAGCTTTGTGCACACAGGAAGCAATTTCATTCCCACCTCTGCCACACACGGCCTAATGCTAGAGAAACATGCGACTGGTTTGATTATCACTAACATGACTGCAAAAGTTGTAATTTTAGAGCTGTCATAAATAGTACATATCACTGTGCCTTAATAAAGGAAGAGAAATCACTCTTTGCAAATCCATTGCAGCTGTACATACTTCAGAGTTAGGCCGTTGACACTTGATTGTGTTAGCTTTCATGGAATCCATAGCTTTCTTTGCTTTTCGGTGATATCATTCTAGCTGCAGTTTGTCTTTTTTTTATTGGAATCACACCTCAATTTGGCTTTGAGAAGGTCACATGTAGAACAAGTGTCACTTGACAAACAATTAAATTTTAGCTTGGGGAATTTGTCTTTAAAGACTTTTGCATAGAAGTAGTATGTGATGCTAGTGTCTTCATGTTGCTTTTGAAATTCCTTAAATAAATGATAGTCAGATGATCTTCACTTAAGTATTGTTTGTCACCCAATTTTTTCCTTGAATAGTGGCTTTCTTGTCTTGGTATGGCATTAATATGAACAACAACCAGCCTTTCATCTTGTTCTGTATATTTCTGGTGTTTTGTCTTATTTCCTCGCTTTTCTTCATATACAATCTCGCCACTCTGCTTCAATTGTGTTAATGTCTGAACACTTCTTTTGGTCAAATCGAGAACCTCAATAAATGTTCCTTTACATACTCTATTGCATCTCTCTCACCATCAGGCAATGTGTAACACACAGTTACATTTTTCTTCTTGGGTACGACCAGTTGTCTTGCACCTTGCTCAGTAGACAGCTGAGCAGTTTCGTTACTTTTGACCTTTGCCTCTTCACTTTGCAAACATGTATGTGAGACATTGCATAGTTATTTTGATTTGTGGTTTCGTTTAGTGAGTAGAATTTCTTAAACAACTTAAGTTCTTGGTCATATGAAAGGTGCCTGCATTTAAACTGACATTTACAGGAGTCCTGAAAGAGTGAAGCAGCATGTATATAACATGTTTAAATCAACATGCCTAGGTATTTGCAGGTAAGTAAATGATTTCATTCAAGTAGTTAACGACAACCTTATAATCAGAACGAAGATTTTTGTTCATACGAATTTAGTTCCCCCCCCCCTCCCCCCATTAACCATGGACCTTGCCGTTGGTGGGGAGGCTTGTGTGCCTCAGCGATACAGATGGCCGTACTGTAGGTGCAACCACAACGGAGGGCCTTGTGACGCTAACCAAAACTGCCTCGCTGTGCCGGTACTGCGAACGGCTGAAAGCAAGGGGAAACTACAGCCGTAATTTTTCCTGAGGGCATGCAGCTTTACTGTATGGTTTAATGATAACGGCGTCCTCTTGGGTAAAATATTCCGGAGGTAACATAGTCCCCATTCTGATCTCCGGGCAGGGACTACTCGGGAGGACTTTATCAGGAGAAAGAAAACTGGCGTTCTACGGATCGGAGCGTGGAATGTCAGATCCCTTAATCGGGCAGGTAGGTTAGAAAATTTAAAAAGGGAAATGGATAGGTTGAAGTTCGATATAGTGGGAATTAGTGAAGTTCGGTGACTGGAGGAACAAGACTTCTGGTCAGGTGAATACAGGGTTATAAATGCAAAATCAAATAGCGGTAATGCAGGAGTAGGTTTAATAATGAATAGGAAAATAGGAATGCGGGTAAGCTACTATAAACAGCATAGTGAATGCATTATTGTGGCCAAGATAGATACGAAACCCACACCTACCACAGTAGTACAAGTTTATATGTCAACTAGCTCCGCAGATGACGAAGAGATTGATGAAATGTATGATGAGATAAAAGAAATTATTCAGATAGTGAAGGGAGCCGAAAATTTAATAGTCATTGGTGACTGGAACTTGACAGTAGGGAAAGGAAGAGAAGGAAACGTAGTAGGTGAATATGGACTGGGGGTAAGAAATGAAAGAGGAAGTCGCCTGGTAGAATTTTGCACAGAGCATAACTTAATCATAGCTAACACTTGGTTCAAGAATCATAAACGAAGGTTGTATACATGGAAGAAGCCTGGAGATACTGGAAGGTCTCAGATAGATTATATAATGGTAAGGCAGAGATTCAGGAACTATGTTTTAAATTGTAAGACATTTCCAGGGGCAGATGTGGACTTTGACCACATCCTGTTGGTTATGAACTGTAGATTAAAACTGAAGAAACTGCAAAAAGGTGGGAATGTAAGGAGATGGGATCTGGATAAACTGAAAGAACCAGAGGTTGTACACAGCTTTAGGGAGAGCATTAGGGAACGATTGACATGAATGGGGGAAAGAAATACAGTAGAAGAAGAATGGGTAGCTTTGAGGGATGAAGTAGTGAAGGTAGCAGAGGATCAAGTAGGTAAAAAGACGAGGGCTAGTACAAATCCTTGGGTAACAGAAGAGATATTGAATTTAATTGATTAAAGGAGAAAATATAAAAATGCAGTAAATGAAGCAGGCAAAAAGGAATAGGGCTACAAACGTTTCAAAAATGAGATCAACATGAAGTGCAAAATGGCTTAGTAGGGATGGCTAGAGGACAAATGTAAGGATGTAGAGGCACATATCACTAGGGATAAGATAGATACTGCCTACAGGAAAATTAAAGAGACCTTTGGAGAAAAGAGAACCACTTGCGTGAATATCAAGAGCTCAGATGGAAACCCAGTTCCAAGCAAAGAAGGGAAAGCAGAAAGGTGGAAGGAGTATACAGAGGGTCTATACAAGGGCGATGTTCTGTAGGACAATGTTATAGAAATGGAAGAGAATGTAGATGAAGATGAAATAGGAGATATGATACTGCGTGAAGAATTTGACAGAGCACTGAAAGACCTAAGTTGAAACAACACCCCAGGAGTAGACAACATTCCATTAGAACTACTGACAGCTTTGGGAGAGCCAGACCTAACAAAACTCTACCATCTAGTGAGCAAGAAGTATCAGACAGGTGAAATACCGCCACACTTCAAGAAGAATATAATAATTCCACTCCCAAAGAAAGCAGGTGTTGACAGATGTGAAAATTACCAAACTATCAGTTTAATAAGCCATGTCTGCAAAATACTAACACGAATTCTTTACAGACAAATGGAAAAATTGGTAGAAGCCAACCTCGGGGAAGATCAGTTTGGATTCCATAGAAATGTTGGAACACGTGAGGCAGTACTGACCCTACGACTTATCTTAGAAAATAGATTAAGGAAAGGCAAACCTACATTTCTATCATTTGTAGACTTAGAGAAAGCTTTTGACAACATCGACGGGAATACCCTCTTTCAAATTCTGAAGGTGGCAGGGGTAAAATACAGGGAATGAAAGGCTATTTACAATTTGTACAGAAACCAGATGGCAGTTATAAAGAGTCGAGGGGCATGAAAGGGAAGCAGTGGTTGGGAAGGGAGTGAGACAGGGTTGTAGCTTCTCCCTGATGTTATTCAATCTGTATATTGAGCAAGCAGTAAAGGAAGCAAAAGATAAATTCGGAGTAGATATTAAAATCCATGGAGAAGAAATAAAAACTTTGAGGTACGCTGATGACATTGTAATTCTGTCAGAGACAGCAAAGGACCTGGAAGAGCAGTTAAACAGAACGGACAGTGTCTTGAAAGGAGTATGTAAGACGAACATCAACAAGAGCAAAATGAGGATAATGGAATGTAGTTGCATTAAATCAGGTGATGCTGAGGGAATTAGATTAGGAAATGAGACACTTAAGGTAGTAGAAGAGTTTTGCTATTTTGGGAGCAAAATAATTGATGGTGGTCAAAGTAGAGAGGATATAAAATGTAGACTAGCAATGGCAAGGAAAACATTTCTGTAGAAGAGAAATTTGTTAACATCTGTCAGGAAGTCGTTTCTGAAAGTATTTGTATGGAGTGTAGCCATGTATGGAAGTGAAATGTGGATGATAAATAGTTGAGACAAGAAGAGAATAGAAGCTTTTGAAATGTGGTGCTACAGAAGAATGCTGAAGATTAGATGTGTTGATCACATAACTAACGAGGAGGTATTGAATAGAAATTTGTGGCACAACTTGACTAGAAGAAGGGATCGGTTGGTAGGGCATATTCTGAGGCGTCAAGGGCTCACCAATTTAGTATTGGAGGGCAGCGTGGAGGGTAAAAATCGTAGAGTGAGACCAAGAGATGAATACACTAAGCAGATTCAGAAGGATGTAGGTTGCAGTGGGTGCTGGGAGATGAAGAAGCTTGCACAGGATAGAGTAGCATGGAGAGCTGCATCAATCTAGTCTCTGTACTTGAGAGTGCTCAAAGTTCACCTCTGTTCCTCCGTTTTGGTGCAGTTTTCCATTCCATTTTTCAATATTGTGTATTATGTACCTGTAATAATCACTTCACTGTGTTTTGAAAGCAATATAGAAGATGAATCGGGGAAATCCCCAGGGCCTGATGAAGTATCAGTGGACATAAGAGCAACAGGTCCAGTGGGAATGCAGTGGTTGTAAAGAGTACTGTGAAGTGTGTGGAGAGATAGTACAATACCTGATGACTGGAGAAGAGGAGACATTGTTCCCATCTTCAAAAAAGGCAATAAAAGACTGTAAAAACTTCAGAGGAATAACCCTTATACCTGATGACTGGAGAAGAGGAGACATTGTTCCCATCTTCAAAAAAGGCAATAAAAGACTGTAAAAACTACAGAGGAATAACCCTTATGAGTCATACAGCCAAGGTTTTTGAAAGAATTTTACGAAATCAAATAAGTAAAAAGATAGAAAAGGAGCGAGTGAAGAACAGCATGGGTTCAGGAAAGGAAGAAGCACAATTGACCTAATATTATCTATCTGTCAACTGATGGGAAAAAGTTTGAAGTATAACAAAAGGGTGATAATGGTTTTCATAGGCATAGGAAAGGCTTATGACTTAGTTAACAGGGAAAGACTCTGGGAAGAAAAGAAGATAGGTTTAGAAGATGGTTACATTAATGTAATAAAGAGGGCATAATTCTAGAATTAGAACACCATTTGGGAACTCTGAATACTTCAAAAGAATACTTCCTTGTTCAAGTCCTTGTCTTATATGTCCTGCACTTTTTAATGTTGTGATGGATATAATGAATAGGGCAGTTAAAGATATAGTAAAAGAAAAAGACAAGAATATGATTTTTACAGATCATATGGTAAAAGGGGCAATAAAGAGGTAGATGTACAGTTACAAGTGGATGTGTGGAAGGAAATATTGAAAAGGTATGGATTAAAAATAAATAAAGATAAGAATGAAGTAATGTTATTTGGAAGAGACAAAGGGATCAACGGGAATAGTACTTTGATTGGAGAACCCCTCAAAGTGGTAGGCAGTTTCACTTATTTAGGGAGTGAAATATCTAGTTGTGGAAAAATAACCAACGAAATTAATAGGTTACAGAAGAGAGGCAATTTCAAGAGTTATTACTTCCCTATTGTCACCTATGTAGGAGAAACATGGACAGTGACAGAAAGGGACTGGAGAAGACTGCAAGCAGGGGAAATGAAATTTATCAGAGCAGTTAAGGGAAAAACAAGAATGGACAGAGTAAGGAATGTAGATATTAGAAAGGACCTTAAACAAGAAAGTTAGAGAGAAGAAATCGAAAAAAAGAGATTAAGATCGTATGGTCATTTTAAGAGGATGCATGGGTAGAAACTACCGAAAATTATGGAAGAACTAAAGAGGGATGGAAAATGACCAAGAGGGCGCCCAAGAACACGGTGGAAAACGGGAGTGAGAATATCTGTGGAAAGGAGAGGTGTGACCTGACAGCAAGTGGAGGAAGAAAAATGGGAGGACCGAGCCAAATGGAGAAGACTCGTCAGCACTCAGACCCGGTAGAAGCTGGAGCGGGATCCGGATACATAATAAACAAACCACAGAGCTAGTTCACATGACAACAATTCAGGCAAGTACACGCCAAGACAATAACAGAAAACGGAGGGCGCATGATTCTTTTGAACAACGATGTTGGTGTTAGACGCGAGTGCCATCTTGTGACAGCTGTGAATACTGTTTCGCGCTGTTCAACCTCTTGTTAACAGAATGTATGTTCTTCTCGTTGGCGGTTACAGCGGAATTTCACCTATAACTCAATTTTTCATTTTTTGGCGCTTGGCCCGTTATTTACTTTCATGCCACATTTGCTTCTTGAAAAGAATTGAATTTATTTGTCTAATTCTGAGGTGGGTAAATACGCTTACATGGGCGCCCGCATTGCTTGCCCGCGGGCGCTGTGAGCCAGCAGTTCCCCTCCACTCTCTGCTAACATAGGGCGGTTGCCAACGATGCGTCACGTGGCAAGATGTGTTTTTCTACTTCGTGTCGTTAGTGTTATTGATATCGAAGTCTCATTGATGTTGTTGGTAGAAAGTGAGAATAAAGTGGCTGAGGAGGAATTTACATCCTCAAAACGAAAATGATGAACCTCAGTGGATATTAGATCTTCCTTTTCTGACCGACCTTAACAGAGCACCTGAATGTGATGAGTAAAACTGCAGCTTAGTCGTCAACCAATTACCGATGTTTTAAAAGGAAATTGCGGTTGCTTATAAAGCAACATTCAGAAAGGTCATTTGCGCACTTTTCTAATGTTGCACTAATTATAACAAACAAATCTCCATAAGAGACATTGAGCGAAAAGTATGATGAATTTGTTACGGTGGGAAACTTTCATAGTAAATTTAGTGACTTGAGTCGACTGTAAATTGATTTTACGACTTTTATAACTCCTTTTGCAGTGGGCGTTCGAACACCTGAAATTCGTTTGGAGTTCATTGACTGCCAGTGTTGTGTACTAAGGGTGAGGTTTTGGACTGCATAACACATTGTATGACCTGTCTACGCGCAACCCCACCACACTTCCCCCCACCCCTTTCTCCATTGCACTGGAAGACAGAAATAGAAGTGTTTCGTACTGCTTTTAACTGCGATCAACGTGTACAGTGTATTACTTTGCGGCGCTGCAGTACTTATTACGGTATTAGGCAGTGAAAAGATGTTCCTTTATTTGTTAATTTGCCGTCGTGTTGTGACAACGGTTTCAGACGGTAAACATTATTTCTGTCATCTTCTGAAGTCATCTGAACATGTGAACCTGTCGTTAGCTTTTTTTTCCCTCAAAGTTGGAACGTTACATTCGCGCTCAAAAGAAAAAATTCATTTGACTTTCTTCACGACAGAATTGTTATGCATTTTCATTCGACGACACTTTTGTACAACACAAATTTGGTCCTTTAAGTCTACAGTTCCTCGAATACTATGCTCATATTATATTGCGTCGGAAGCATTTATTTAATTGTACTGTAATGACGACATGCGAGCTGTGTGAGCATCGTGCCCACTTGGTGACACACATGGCAACAGTGCCCGCAGGCAGCTCACTTGGCCTGGTATACAGCAAACAGTTCCAACAGAGCTAAGCCAGTGCTTTTCCCAATCTCCGAAACATTTCTGGAACAATGCGTTTCTAATCTGCTCTATGCTTGTAAAACGACAGCTCCTTCAGAATTCTGTTACTTTTTGAGGACGGTAGTGTTACTATTATTATTAACAACCTGCATCTACGCACTAAAAACCACCGCGAGCTGCGTGGCAAAGGGTAGTTCCATTTACCAGTTTTTAGGGTTACTTCCTGTTCCATTCATGTATGGAGTGATTTGAGGTTGCGAGATAGTTTGTGTTTACTGTATGTATAAGGATGAGAACTGAATTGAAAAAGACCAAGTTTAGGTAATAATAGTTATAGGTAAAATTTAATTGGGTTCTGCCTGGATTGGTGTGGTAATTTACGTTCGAGATATTCCGGGGCGCCGGGTGGCTGCTCGTGACGTCAGAGCAGGCAGGGCTCAGATTTTGCATAGCAGTGCTGCGTGTCATGGAGCCGCATCCATAGCGAAGTTCTGTGATCGTGGGACTTGGGGGACTAAGGAGATCTGCAGAAAACAAAGAACTGCATTTGACTCGGAAGCATCATGCGAGTTTGTTCTTGTTATGGGTTTTATCAAGTTGTTGCCGATCAGAAGTTAAACCAAACTGGAATAATAAAGCCTTGTTTGTGAGCCTACCAACGCCTGTTACTATGTAATTATAGTTATTTCACAGGAGAAGTCTGGTGAAAGGCAGTGTCCCTCCAAAACGAGTAAGAAGATCGTATCAAGAAGGAGAGAACCTCGAAGCGTGCAGTAATTATTCTCATCTTATCATCACGATTCCTATGTGAGTGATATGTAGGGTGGTGGTGTATATTCCTAGAGTAATCGTTTAAAGCTGGTTCCAGAAACTTTAACATGCTTTCTCAGGTTAGTTTACACCTGTCTTCCTGAGTCTTCCAGTTCAGACTCTTCAGTATCTCTGTGACTCTCTCCCATGGATAAAACAAACCCATGACTGTTCGTGCTGCTGTTCTCTGTATACGTTCAATATCCGGTGCTAGTCCTATCTGGTATGGGACCCACTCACTTCAGAAATTTCTAGAGATCATTCCACTTCATGCGCCGACAATGTGTTACATCCAGGTATTTGTATGAGTTGGCCAATTCCAAAAGTGACTCATTGATATTACAGTCATAGGTTACTAAATTCTTCATTTTGTGAAGTGCACAGTTTTACATTTAGAGGAAGTTGTCAATCTCTGCATTATGTTAAAATCACTGAATATTTATGCAGCTTCTTCCAGATAGTACTTTGCTATAGATAACTGCACCATCTGCAAAAAGTGTGATTTTACTATTAATTACCTGCAAGGTCACTATTGTGCAACAAGAGCAGCAAGGGTCCCAACACATTTCTCAGGGGCACACCTGAAGTTACTTCTACATCTGATGATGACTGTTTATCCAAGATAACAAGCTGTGTCCTCCCTACCACAGGTCCTGAATCCGGTCACAAATTTCACTTGATACCTCATATGATCGCACTTTTAAAAATAAGTGTAGATGTTGTTCTGAATCAAATGCTTTTCGGAGATCAAGAAACACTGCATCTACCTGGTTGCATTAATCCAAAGCTTTCAGTTTGTCATGTGAGAAAAGTACGCGTCGGGTTTCACATGATCAATGTTTTTGAAATCCATGCTGGTTGGCATTGAGAAGGTCATTCTGTTCAAGATACATCATTATGTCTGAGGTCAGAATATGTTCTAAGATTCTATAACAAATAAATGTCGAGGATACTGGACATAGTTTTGTGGATCAATTCTGCTACCCTTCTTGTAGAAAGTTGTGACCTGTGTCATTCTCCTAGAACTGGGCACGGTTTTTTGTTAAAGGGATCTACGATGGATTGTAGTTAGAAGATGGTTATCTTGGCTGCAAATGCAGTATAGATCTTTTTCACAGGGACTTCAGCTGTTTCTCAATGCCATTGACACTAATACTCACTTCATTCATCTTTTCAGTGGTACATCGGTTGAATTGGGACAGATCTGGTTTCCTTTGTAAAGGAACATTTGAAAACAAGATTTAATCATTTCAGCTTTTGCTTTGCTGCCCTCAATTTCAGCTCCTGTCTCATTCTCTAGGGACTGGGCACTAACTTTGGTGCCACTAATAGCCTTTACATATGACCAGAATTTATTTGGGTTCTCTGAAAGATCATTTGACAATATTTTGCTATGGTAGTTATTGAAGGCATCACACATTGCTCTCTTGACATCCATATGTGTTTCACTCAGCATCTCTCTTATCTATAGCCCTACACTTAGTTTTACAATTATTATGCAGTAATCCATGTTTCTTTAGAAGTTTCTTTATCAAGTGTTCTACTGGATACATATCTTTCCAGTGTATGGCTAACTATTCTTTTAAACTTGAGTCATAGTTCCTCTACATGCCGCTGCCCTGTGCTGAAAGTTTTGACACTACTGATTTGCTAACTATTCTTTTAAACTTGAGTCATAGTTCCTCTACATGCCGCTGCCCTGTGCTGAAAGTTTTGACACTACTGATTTTTTATCTAGTTTACTGAACATGTATATCTTTCTGCTTATTTTAGTTGTCCGTATTTTGTATTATTGCTTTTCGTGAATTACTTTGAACCTGAAAGTACTTTCCTTTTTAATTGTTCGACATGGTGGCAGGTAGTCATGTACTATGTTGATTTAACACGATTCATGTTGCAATCCTACTAAAAATATACAGGTGGCATTACATTTTCAGTTTAGAAGTGAGAATCAAATATTTACGTGGAAATCATAGATAAAAATTCTGTTTATCCGATGGATGTACTGTCACATATCAAGTTAGTCTTTCTTTGTGGCACTTTTGATTGGCAGAAATTTATCAAACAATATATGGAAAACTGAAATGTTGGATGGTGATAGATTTCTTTTCACCACACCTCTCAGCTTCTTTCACAAACCCATGGTTGTAAGATGTTGACTTTTTCTTCCTTAGTGTTGTAGGGTCATCAGATGAAAATCGTAGCTAGACATACTCAGTTATTTTAAATGAGGGTGTATACCAACCTTGGTTTAGTGTAGTAATCCCTTTGGTGCCATCTTGCAGGAATCTGATGTCTTTGATATTGACAAGGATGGAATAAAATTGTCTTAATGATATACTTTAAATGATATGTAGGCACAATCCTGGTAGGAAACTATGCCCTGTAACAGTGTACAAAGTGTGATCGAAAAGTAACAGGAATTTTTGTTGTTCTTAAAGAATCTTTATTTATTCATCATTAACATTAACGTTTCCATCTCAAATATAATACACTTATGGCAGCATATTTTCCAACCTTGGAAGCACTTCTTGAACTCACCTTTCATTATGGTTCAGCTCATTCAACGATTCTGTTTTTGTCCCAGCAGTGTTGGCAAAATGACGTCCTCTTGTGGTTCTCTTCGGTCCTGGGAATAGAAAGAAGTCGCAAGGGGCCATGTCCGGTGAATGTGGCTGGGACAACATAACAGTATTTGTTTTTTTTGCAAACATATCATGAAGCATGGAGTCGTGAGTGGGAAAATTATCATGATGCAATACCCATGAGTAGTTTTGTCACAATTCTAGTTGTTCTCTTTGGATTGCTTCATGCAAGCAGCGCATAACTTCCAGGTAGTATTCCTTATTGACAGTACAACCATAAGGCTGGAACTCATGATGCACCATCCAATTTTAATTGAAGAAAACAGAAGAATCTTCAAATGTGATCGAACTTGTGGAATTTTTTCAGTCTTGGCTCTGGGCCTTGGTTTCACAATCATACCCATATACCTTTATTTCATCATCTGGTATAACCTTCTGTAGAAGTTCTGAATTGTTGTCGACTTCATTCAGCAATTCCTGAATGTTGTCTACATGAAGTCATTTTTGGTAGAAATTCAACAATTTCAGAATAAACTTAGCTCCTACGCGTTTCGTGCCCAAAACGTCCGAAAAATTGCTTAGCATGAGCCGATAGGTATGTCAAAATCATCTGCAACCTCTCTGATGGTGATTTGGCGATTTTCCAGAATGATTTTCTTTACTTCTTCCATATTGTCCTCCATAACTGATGTGCTAGGGCGTCCAGGGCAGTCGTTACCTTCACCTTTGCAACCCTCTGTGAAATGTTTATACCACTTGTAAACTCATATCTTACTCATAGTAGATTCTCCAAAAACCACAGTCAACATTTCGAATGTGGTGCTGCCCTTTACTCCATTACTCAAGCAAAATTTAATGCAGATTCTTTGATCCATCTTATTCAAAAGTAAAAATTCACCGAGCACTCATAAACACTTGTAATCTTTTCGACTGTCAACAACAAACTAAGTATTTGAAACAGCTGAAAAGCCAACGTACGTCAGAAGCATGTGTACCAACAAGAAAAAAAAATTAAATAAATTGGAAATCGTATGTATAAAGCCTGCAAAATTAAAAAATTACCTTTACTTTTTGATCGCACCTCGTATTTCTGGTATACAGTAGTGAAATATTTGTTGTTGATCAGATTTTGGAAAAGCAATGTTATCTGTCAATTGTGCTGCCCAATGCTGTGGTCAGATCAGATCATCAGATTCCAAACCTCACCATCATCGAGCAGATTGAAATTTGCGAGATCGTAATTCAGAGTACTTGAAGATATCTTTGCTGAACCTCTCTTGGGAATGTTTTGTGCCAGAAACACATGAAAGTGGTTATTACCAGTATTATGTATTGTCTGGATGTAAGAGGAGTACTGTTGATAGAATAGAAGAGAATGATTAAACTATGGACAAAGGATTACCCATTGAAGGTCTATGCACAATATCACCTGTTGTTTTGCATTATCTGGTTCCATATGCTGTTTCAGCTCTTGCTTGGGGAATTGCACTTTCTGCTCCAGTTTATTCCTTCAGCACACTGCAAATATTTAACACAGTATTTTATCTACAAAAATTATGAGAAACTTCTTTGCGTTACATGCAGCAGGTATACTGTTGTTCCACTCACCCCATCAGGTGGCAATTTTCTGAGAACAGGATTGTTTCTCCTGATATATAAAGGCATCTATTATCCCTCAATGTATTGTGTTTTTTATATTACCACTCAAAAATATTATCTTAACATTCCCTACCCTTATTTAAACACGTTTGAGCTCTGCTTGTTACCACAACATTTGGTGCATCACCCATGAGTTGTTCACGAAAACCATTGGCTGTGACAAAGAATTTTGCGGTTCAGCAGTGATATCAAAAATGTAAAATGGAAACAATTTAACCTGCAGGTGCAGGATGTCACATACAATGCTGTTCCAACTCTTGAGTTGCAAAAAAAATCACAACACCAAAAAATAATTAATGTGGAGTAGTGAAATTTTGGAAATATGTTTGTTTGGAAATATGTTTGTCGAGGTAACGTATTTAAGTGATTAATGTTGCAAGATCACAGCTTAATGTAAGTGTGAGATAAGCAATTGCAAATGTGAAATGTTGATGTATTAATACAACAGGTGTAACCATCAGAATGTGAATGCAAACATGTATGCATTTTGTTGTATGGGTGCCAGATGGCAGTTTGTGAAATGGAGTTCCCGTGCCTGTTGCACTTATTGTTAGTTGGTCACTCACTATAGAGGGGATTAATGCTGGTTGTGGATGGCGCTGGAGTATTCGTCTGATGATGTCCTATATGTACACAATTGGAAACAGATCTGGCGATTTAGAAGACCAAGGCAACTTGTCAACAATGTAACTAGTATGTTGGGTTACAACAGTGGCATGTGGGCAAGCACTTTCCAGTTGGGGAAAAAAAAACCCTACCTTGCATGCTGTTCATGAATAGTAGCTCAACAGGTCAAATCGCCAGATTGACATACAAATTTGCAGTCAGGATGCATGGGATAACCATGGAGTACTCCTGCTCTTGTACGAAGTCACAACCGAGACCATAACTCCAGGTGTAGGTCTAGTGTGTCCAACATGCTGATAGGTTGGTCGCAGGTCCTCAACTGGCTTCCTCCTAACAGACACACAGCTGTCACTGGCACCAAAGCAGAAACAGCTTTCATTAGGAAATGCAACAAATTTCCACCCTGCCCTCCAATGAGCTCTCACTTGACATCACTGAAGTCGTAAATGGCAGTGGTTTGGCATCAGTGGAATGCATTCTACAGTGTATCTGGCTCAGAAATAGCCTTGAAGTAAATGATTTGTAATAGCTTGTTGCGTCGCTGTCATGCCAACTGCTGCTCTAATTGCTGCTGCAGATACAGTACGAGGCACCAGAGCCACACACCGAATGCGGCGGTCTGTCCTCTCGGTAGTGCCACATGGATGTCTTTCTTCTGGTGACCGTACATTCCCATGATCACTGCTGACAGCAATCGTGTACAGTGGGTACATTTCCTGCCAGGTCTTTCTGGAATATCGCAGAAGGAGCATACAGCTTCCCATAGTCCTACTAAAGGACCTCATTAAAAATCGATGAAGTATTGATGATGGCATCTTTGTCGCGTTAAAGGCATTCTTGACTTACATCAACTCACCGTTTCCAATTTCAAAGGTAACTAACGCTTGCAACCATTGCAGCGTGTATTTAAAGCAAACCTGATTTGCATCCTCATAGTGGCACTACTAGTGCAAGTCTTACGTGACTCGTGTGAAATTTGAATAGACATCACCTTTCAGATGTAGAAATGTGCATACCAACTTTCATTTATATCACACAGCTCCTTCTACTTGCTGGAACCTTTTTCTGTCATTGTGATCACAGTTTTGTGTGGGCGAATGATTCAGTTTTTGAGCAAATTATTGTTTCGCACATTTCATACACGAAACATATGAATTACCATATTTTATAGACTGTATGACACACTTTTTTGTTTAAAACATTGCCTCCAAAATTCAAGTCCATCCTATACTCGAAATTAGTATAAAAAATCCAGTGTTTGATTTAAAATTACAGCCAGTCTTAAAAATGGCCATATATTCGATGCTGGCAACATTGGATTCAGATGGCAGCACCAGTACGCCAATGCGACACCGCCGTTACAAACTCAGAACAATGTCTAGCCTCTGATGCGTGACTGCAGTCTGCAATGCCAGTGAACATGAACTGAAAGTGCTTTGTGTTATTGATAACAGTACAGTGTTTTTGTTAATAGCTAGTTTTGTAATAGAAGAAAAAATAAAAGCTATTCATATGATACATGCTATAAACTGAAAGTAATGGCATATACAGAACAACATGGAAACAAAGCAGCTGAGCGGCATTTCGGCCCTCCACCAACAGAAAAAAAAGATGATAATAATTCGTGATTGGTGGGCTAGTAAAGAAGAACTGAAAAAAAAAGAGGAATACTAAATGTACCAATACAGGACTTAATGCATAATGGTCAAATCTAGAAGATGACGTACTTAAATGGATTCAAGGACACTGTAAAAATGGCATTGGAATTAATAATAAAAAAAGTAAAAAAAAATTCAAATATCCACTGCAGTGGAACTTAACAGATTTTGAGGGTGGAGTTGGTTGGTGCTGCATGTTTGTAGAAGTGTTTTTTGAATTCTCATGGACTTAGTATGTGAAACAAAACCAAAATATGTCAGAAAATGCCACAAGAGTATGAAGACAGAATATAATCTTACCATCAATTTACTATTCAACATAGAAAGAAAACCAGTGTGGAACTAAGCCAAATAGCGAATATGGATGAAACTCCTCTGCCATTTGATGTGCTGAGTAACAAAACTGTTGCCATGAAAGTTGCTAAAACTGTAACTATAAAAATAAATGGACATAAAAAAATGCATTACATTGTCACCATTTCATGTTGTGCTGACAGGACTAAATTTAATCCAGTGATCTTTTTCAAGCACAAAGCAATGCCAGAGCCTTCTGAAATACTGCCAAGGGTTATTGTTCACTTACATGACAAGGGTTGGATGGACGAGGTTGGTATGAAATTGTGGATTAACAGTGTGCTGGAGAGAAGGAAAGGTGCTTTTTTGAAGAAGCATTCTTTTCTTGTGCTAGATCTGGTTAGTAACCATTTGAAAAACTCTGTGAAAGGGAAACTGAGACAGAGAAATACAGATCTTGCTGTTATTCTGGGAGGATGTACTTCACAATTGCATACTCGAGATGTCTCGATAAATAAACCACTTAAAGTGTATATGAGAAAGGAATAGAACAAATAGATGATGGACAAAACCCAACATGAATTCATGCCTAAGGGAGCTTTAAAACGACCTACAATCAAACAAGTGTGTCAGTGGATAAAACAGAGAGAAGACTAAATTGTTAAATGTTTCAAGAAGTGCAGTATAAGTAACACTCGTGATGCCTGTGAAGACCATCCTGTATATGAAGAGCACAGCAATGACGAAGAATAAGAAAGTTCAGATGACGATTTTCAGAGATTTTAAAGGTCAGTTCGCTTTTATAAATGAAGAATTTGTTTTTCTTTTTTTTTTTAGTCTTGCTTTTGTAATCTAATAATAAAAATGATACTTTTTAAAAATTGCTCAAAAATTAAGGTCTGTATTATAATCCATAGTATCTTATAGTGTGTAAAATATGGTAATTTCATAGCATCAGCCAGTTGACATACCAGTTTCATCAGCGATTTGGTTCACTGTGATTCGACAGTTATTTGTAATTTTTATTTCACTTTTTGGTGACTTCATTCATCAGTTGATGGTGTGCTGGCACATCCAGGTGCTTTGCCATCTTCAGCACCTTCACGATGATCTTCAAAGCCCTCCTACCACACATAAATGCCAAAAGCGATATTTTAACACGTCTAAAACCTTGCCGTACTTTGTCCTATTCTTATAGCAAACTTTCATGCACATTCTCTGATCCATTTTTAAATGAGTGTGAGTCAAATGAAAACCTTAAATTTGTAACAACAAATCGAAATTTTGTGCGATTATCCTGTAAGTTAGTAAGCGTGCTACAAACAGCGTGCAGAATGGCCGGTAGGTGGTAGCATAGTGCACAGATAATGTCGCAGTATCAGTATAAAGATGGCCACCCCACTTGCGACTTGCGCCAGGGTAGAACAGTGTTCTGTTATTCGGTTTTTGCATATTGAGGGTGTGAAACCTATTGAAATTCATCAACGAATGAAGGTTCAGTACGGTGAAGCATGTTTGTCACAGCAGCAAGTCTACGAATGGAGTAGGAAGTTCGCAAATGGTGTGACTTCAGTGGAAGATGCTCCTCGTCCAGGTCAGGCACAACGAGTTGTGATTCCACAGAACATTGCAGCAGTTGAAGCCATAGTCAAGGAAAAGTGCCGAGTGACACTGAATGACATTGCAGATTGTTTACAGATTAGTCATGGGTCAACCCACCACATTGTGCATGATGTGCTCCAGTTTCACAAAGTGTCTGCAAGATGGGTGCTACGGCAGCTGACTCCTGAAACGAGAGAACAACGTGTTGATGCTTGTGAAGAACTTTTTCGGCGCATTGAATGAGAAGGTGATGGCTTCCTTGCAAGAATCGTTACTGGGGGCGAAACCTGGGTTCACTTCCACCAACCGGTAACGAAGAGAGCGAGCAGGGAATGGTGCCATTCCTCATCACCAAAACCAAAGAAGTTTTGAACAGAACCATCAGCAGGAAAGGTTATGCTGACTCTCTTTTGGGACAGAAAAAGGTGTCATTTTGGAGCATTACATGCCTAGAGGGACCACTGTCACCAGTGCATCATACACTGATCTCCTAAAAAATCAGCTGCAGCTAGCAATCAAATCAAAGCAACGTGGATTGCTGTCAGCAGGTGTCCTTTTGCAATGTGACAATGCAAGGTCCCACACTGCCCTTACAACAGTTGCAACAATCACAGACCTGCATTTTGAGTGTCTTCCTCATCCTCTATAGTCACCAGACCTTGCCTCAAGTGGTTTCCATATGTTTGGACCACTCATAGACGCAGTGGGAGGAAAGACGTTCTGTTCTGATGAAGAGGTACGCCACGCGGTGCATGAGTAGTTGCGCGGACTACCAAAAGAAATTTTTTCTAAAGGAATTTATGCACTTCGTAAGTGCTGGAGGACTTGCATTGAGCGTGAGGGAGATTATGTTGAAAAGTGATACAGCTTTGTACCATTTCTGCACAATAAATAAAGTTTAAAAAAATATTTAAGACTTTCATTTGACTCACCCTCGTAGATAATCACCAAGACTACCAAACCACATGTAACTTATTTGATAGCTGACAATAGACTAACTATTTAATACTGTAGAGAGAATTTTCAGATGCATGTGCAGACAGTGACGAAAGAATTGCAAAAGTTAGACTAATGCAACATGTGAAATTACAAAACTTATAATAGTATGATCCTTCTTACAATGATATGTCTATAGCCTATGGATGAGTAAGATCAGATTAACAAAAGAATGAAACCATTTTGTAACCCATCTACATGATTATTCTTCAATTCACATTTAAGTGCTTGGCAGAGGGTTCATCGAACCACAATCATACTATCTCCCTACCATTCCACTCCCGAGCAGCGCGCGGGAAAAACGAACACCTAAACTTTTCTGTTCGAGCTCTGATTTCTCTTATTTTATTTTGATGATCATTCCTACCTATGTAGGTTGGGCTCAACAAAATATTTTCGCATTCGGAAGAGAAAGTTGGTGACTGAAATTTCGAAAATAGATCTTGCCGCGACGAAAAACGTCTTTGCTTTAGTGTTTTCCATCCCAACTCGCTTATCATATCTGCCACACTCTCTCCCTATTACGTGATAATACAAAACGAGCTGCCCTTTTTTGCACACTTTCGATGTCCTCCGTCAATCCCACCTGGTAAGGATCCCACACCACGCAGCAATATTCTAAAAGAGGATGAACAAGTGTAGTGTAAGCTGTCTCTTTAGTGGACTTGTTGCATCTTCTACGTGTCCTGCCAATGAAACGCAACCTTTGGCTCGCCTTCCCCACAATATTATCTATGTGGTCTTTCCAACTGAAGTTGTTCGTAATTTTTACACCCAGGTACTTAGTTGAATTGACCACATTCGTTCCTTTTAATGTGTGTCAGGGCGCTGATGACCTCGATGTTGAGTGCCCATAAGCCCCAACACACCACAGTTGAATTGACAGCCTTGAGAATTGTACTGTTTATCGAGTAATTGAATTCCAACGGATTTCTTTTGGAACTCATGTGGATCACCTCACACTTTTCGTTATTTAGCGTCAAGTGCCACCTGCCACACCATGCAGCAGTCTTTTCTAAATCGCTTTGCAACTGATACTGGTCTTCGGATGACCTTACTAGACGGTTAATTACAGCATCATCTGCGAACAACCTAAGAGAACTGCTCAGATTGTCACCCAGGTCATTTATATAGGTCAGGAACAGCAGAGGTCCCAGGACGCTTCCCTGGGGAACACCTGATATCACTTCAGTTTTACTTGATGATTTGCCGTCTATTATTACGAACTTTGACCTTCCTGACAGGAAATCACGAATCCAGTCGCACAACTGAGACGATACCCCATAGGCCCGCAGCTTGATTAGGAAGTCCCTTGTGAGGAACGGTGTCAAAAGCTTTCCGGAAATCTAGAAATACGGAATCAACTTGAGATCCCCTGTCGATAGCGGCCATTACTTCGTGCGAATAAAGAGCTAGCTGCATTGCACAAGAACGAACGTTTTCTGAAACCATGCTGATTACGTATCAATAGATCGTTCCCTTCGAGGTGATTCATAATGTTTGAATACAGTATATGCTCCAAAACCCTACTGCAAACCGACGTCAATGATATAGGTCTGTAGTTCGATGGATTACTCCTACTACCCTTCTTAAACACTGGTGCGACCTGCGCAATTTTCCAATCTGTAAGTACAGATCTATCGGTGAGCGAGCGGTTGTATATGATTGCTAAGTAGGGAGCTATTGTATCAGCGTAATCTGAAAGGAACGTAATCGGTATACAATCTGGACCTGAAGACTTGCCCGTATCAAGCGATTTGAGTTGCTTCGCAACCCCTAAGGTATCTACTTCTAAGAAACTCATGCTAGCAGCTGTTCGTGTTTCAAATTCTGGAATATTCCATTTGTCTTCCCTGGTGAAGGTATTTCGGAAAACTGCGTTCAATAACTCCGCTTTAGCGGCACAGTCGTCGGTAACAGTACCATCGGCACTGCGCAGCGAAGGTATTGACTGCGTCTTGCTGCATGTGTACGTTACATATGACCAGAATTTCTTCGGATTTTCTACCAAATTTCGAGACAATGTTTCGTTGTGGAACCTATTAAAGGCATCTCGCATTGAAGTCCGTGCCAAATTTTGTGCGTCTGTAAATTTTAGCCAGTCTTCAGGATTTTGCGTTCTTCTGAACTTCGCATGATTTTTCTGTTGCCCATGTTGAATGGCACTTGTGTAAGGCTGTAAATTTCTGTTATGCAGTGATAAAAATTATTTTTGTGGTTATCATTTCCACATAGTGATTTCTGATTTCCGTGGAATCTTTAAAAAGAACCTCATGTGTGTACATGTGTAATGACTTAAAGAATGATACTAAGTACTTCGTTGTTTGATCTTACATCACCAGTATTCATATTTTCAGTAAAATTCCTTAGTGGGTAAAGAGAATTCTCTCCAGGCAGTGATGAGTCTTTTCTTTTGACAGCTTTAATTTTTTAGTAGTCTGAGTATCGAGTTACTGCTGTTCATACAATCTACAAGGAGATAAAAAATAATTAAACTATTACTCTACAATGCTAGTACTAAATACACTGATCAGCCAAACCATTGTGATTACCTGCTCAGTAGATTGTTTGTTCATCTTTGGAATAGGTATCGGGAATCTGACAGTTTGTTGGTCGGTATGTGGAGGTATGTGGCATTAGATGTCTGTGTACAGGTCATGTAATTTGCGTAAATAATGGGCCGCTGATTTGCATACATGGTGATGGCACCCAACAGCAACCCAGATGGATTCCGTAGGATTTACATCAGGCGAATTTGGTTGTTGAGACATCAACATAAGTTCAATATAATGTTTCTCAGACCACTGTAGCATGGTTCTGGCTCTGAGACACGGTCAGTTATACTGCTGGAAGATGACATTCCCCTTCGGGAAGACATCAAGTATGAAGGGAGGCAGGTGGTTTGCAGCTGTCTTCAATTACTACCACAGGCCCCATGCAAGTGCAGGAAAACGTCTCCCATTGCTTAATATTGCTACCACCAGCCTATGCCCATGGCGCACTATGTGTTTCGAGCTATCATTCACCTCAGTGATGGTGTTTGCGGAGCAGTGTAGCAAAAATGTGATTCACCTGAAGAGCTGACGCATTTCCGTTGATCTATGCTCGAATCCCAATGTCCTGTGCTCACTGAAATCATATTTGGTAATGTTGTTGGGTCACGTGAACGTACAGGGGTGGTTTGCTGCATAGCTCATATGTTCACCTGTGTACAATGAACTGTGTGCTCCGAAACACTTGTGCATGCACCAGCATTGAGCTCTTTAAATAGAGATGCCCCAGATCACCATCTATCCTACTTTACAGAGCAGACAAGCCTCCGAATCCCATGTTCTATGAAGAGTTATGGACGTCCAACCATTTAGCGCTTAGTTGTAGTTCACTGTCCTTTTACCTCTTTCAGTAGATGCACACAACAATAGCACATGAACATTTTACCAGCTTCACCGTTTTCAAGATACTTGTTCATAGGCTCTGCATTATAATAATCTGCCCTTTGTCAAAGTCTGTTATGTCGATGGAGTTCCCCAAATGGAGGCCATATCTTTGCTAGGGTGATCCCGTGTCCGTGTCTGCTCCACTTACATACCTTTGTTACTGCGTCATCCGCCCACAACACCAACAGGCAGCATCCAACGTCGCAGTCGGCAGTGGTCATAATGTTTTGCCTTTTCAGTGTATAGCATGTCATGATGTTGAATGTGTGGATAGTCTGAGCTTATGTCTTCATGTAATTCATATGACATATTGTCACTGAATACACAATCAAGCCTAAAGCCAAATGCAGTGTTATTTGTGAAGTACATCTATTATTGCTGACTGTATGTTTTATTATTGACACCACTGTAGAGTTAGAACAGAACTGCACTCCTGTATGGGGAGTACTGCTATTTATACAGACATTGAATATTCCAGATACACAAATGTAAGAGATTTTGAGAACCTTCTAGAAATGACAAATATTAAATAACAATTTCTAGTGGTTGAGTTTGAATTGGCTATCAACAGCACGCTAGTCAGTGGCATACAGCACAGCTTGTGGAATTGCCCCTTCTCCTTTAGGAACAGCAACCCGCTGTTTCAGTAGTTCTCATTAGAGCTGACGATGGCTTACAGACTTTAGATTTTATCAGTGGACCTCCGTAAGGTAGTGCTGGCAGATCCTTGCATTAATGGTCTTGTCACATTCTCTTCACTATGATTAGCATCAAAGGTAGCCTCTCCTGTTGAAGCTTTGCAATCAAGTGGTCTTCAGTGTCCTTTAATGAGAAACACCTATTGTTGATTTGCGCATCAATACTGTCGTAAGGCTTCATATGGGGGACATTTGACAAATGATGAAGGGTACAATACATCTCATAGTAGCAATTTAATAACTTTTTCAAATAATCCCACTTTCCGCATAGGCATAAAAATCCATACCAAGTCTCACTGACCAGTGTTTGTTAAAGCAATCTCGGTCCTTCTTCTGGGTGTACAGGGTCTGTATGTGAGCTAGATATCTTACTTTTTCATTCTTTGTAATGAGATGTTTCATGTAGTTGTCCACAGTATCATCCAGTTGAAATGTGACCAATGTATCCATTGGTGTTTCAGCCTTTTGAGCTTGGAGAAGGAAAAATGGTGTGGAACCTGTAGTGTCTTGCTACACTGTTTTCTGCAAATATCGTGGTAGTCAGTATTGTGTACCAAGCTCTCAGTTTGAGATGAACATACATCAAAAGCATGTCTGCCTATGTCTTATCAAAGCATTCTGTGAGGCTGTTTGTCTGTGGTTGGTAGGTAGTTGTAAACGTGTAGATGATGTTGCAATGTGAAATTATCTCCGATTCTGGTCTCCACGTGAAAAATTTTTCATCACATGAGATACTTATATGGGATGCTCTGTGCTTCAAAAATGAAGTGTTCCACAAGGAAGCTTGCAGTTTCCAGAGATTTGGCAGTCAGGACAGCTTCGGTGAGAGCATAGCAGGTGGAGGAGTCAGTTCAGACTATTATCCATTAATTCCCACTTGTCAATTTCAGGATCCACCCTAAGAGATCGATTCTAATTCGGTGGAATGGTGCTGTTGCAGGTGGAGTTGGTACCAGATGCCTCAAAGGCAACTGCAGCATGCGCTTCCAACATTGGCATTCCTCACCGCATCTTTAACAGATCGGTAGAGACCTAGCCAAAGATATCTGTGTCTGATTCTGCCTAGAGTCTTCACAAATATCTGGTGATTAGATCATGGAAATAATTTAGGATAGTCATAGATTAATGGGGATGATGAGCAACCAGTTCCACCCCATTGGATCATAGTTCCTTGTACAATACAGTGGTTTTCGGCATTGCTGGATCTACCATCTATTCAGCAGCAGTGTCATTTAGTGCCTTGGAATGCAGTCAGCATTCTTTTGTTTGCATCCACCTTTGTACACATCATCTCACCAATTTTCCTTAAGCATCATCAGCCAACACGGAGAACGATGGTCCATCATAATAATCAATGGTTTGCCAAATAAATATGGCCAGAATTCATTCATGGGCTAAACAATTGCAGGGCAGTGTTCCTCAGTTTTAGAGTAGTTCATCTTGGACTTGGACAGTACTCTGGAAGGATAAGCTGTCAACTTTTCATCACCTTCTTGAATTTGCACTAGAACTGTGCTTATAACATAACCTCTAGTGTTGGTATGAAGTTCTGTCTTATCATTCTTGTCATCTGACTGGAGGAGATGGTAATGTCTCCTTAAGGATATGTTTCAATATTATGTAAAAACCAACACCTCTTCTTTCAGGTACTGTTTATAATGTGTATGTTTTACAGATTTTTTGTTGATATCAGGGCAATGTAGCACACTTTCTAAACAAATTAGAAGTATTTTGAATATTTTTGAACCTGCTTAGGGTTATTAAAAAAATTACGAAGAAATTGATGCAATTTTTTTCCCAAAATGCCTCCTCAAATTGGGGTACCATTTAACCCAATGTTATACATTTGAAGGAGACCAAATTTTTACCAGATATGCAGGACATGATGGCTGAGGTACTAGACCTATTTAATTCCACCTATTGTGTATATTACAAGGATAAGAAAATATCACATCTTACGTTTTAATTTTTATAATTTTTTCCCCAATAAAGATGTTATTTTTTCCATAATTTAGTTGATTCTGCAGTAAAGCTTAGGTCTACTACATAAGTATGGACCACTGCAAGGTACAGAAAAAAAATAGAGCAAAGCTTTATAAACTTTAGGAAGTATTTGTACCTGAATTCCAAAAAAATATAAGTTGTGTTAAATTGCAATGAGTCCAATTAAACTGTACCTCAGAACATTCCTGAAGCATAGTCTTCATCCTGCAGCATTTCTTCATCTTCAAGCTTCCTCTTGGCTTTCCTTTTAGCACTTCTTGCTTTTTTGGTAACTTGAAGAGTGAATATTTCAGCTTCAAGCACACACTCAAGCAGTTGATCTTCCATATTAGAGCCACATTTTATACCTAAATTTCTCAGTACTTCCAACCTTCCTATCGCTCCATCATTGAAACATATCACTGCATCTAGTACACCAACTTTTAATGTGTTGAATCCTACAAAAACATTCTTGGGTAATCTAGCCATATGCAATGGTTGAAACTTTCATTTGTATTCTGAGTGCCCCCATGAAGTCATTTACTACGCAAAACAAAGTCACTCAAGTTATAACACTACTGCGGTATTAAATTTACCAAATATGATCTAAACTTGCAGTAAATGTTACCCATTGACTGAGTTTACCTAACGGAAATTTGGTATCGAATCTTAATTTTGTAAGAATAGCCGTAGGTAGTCAACAGAAAGAAAATACTTTTGCAAGAAGTAACAGCAACTGATTATTGTTAAATGAAATAGTTATACGGCCGTCAGCCCAATTAGGCCTAATAATGTAAAACTATTATATATAAAGAACCTATTTTTACTAATTCAAAATGAACTTTCATTAAATTTTGTTCTATGAAGTGTAATGAACACACCCTTCTCAGTAATCACTTCAAGATTTATTAACCAGAAACCTACTAATCTGATTTATCCTTTTTATTATGATGGAAAAGAAATGTGGTCCCACAAACTATCCCTTTCATTGTTACAACAAAGCTATACACACTTTCAAAATTATGTAGCATTAAGGTAGAATTGGATTACTCTTTCATTTGAGACCATTAATTTTGTACTATTTTAACACCCTATATACCCTGACAAAACCTCTACAAAATTAGAGATAATCTCCAATAAAATTTTACTTCAAACAACCTCAAGACAAAGTGTTTTATGGTACCTCTTGTGAAGCAAGTAGTTTTTTGAAAACAACTTTCAAGCAACAAACATTAGAACACTTTTGTTTTCAAAGTAACACTCTTTCCGAAACTGATATTCAAGTTCATTTTCTAGTTAAGTTTCAAAATACTCAAACATGAGTAGTCTCTTTTATATGTATGAAAAAACAAGTAAATTTTACCATGCACATTAAGAGTACTGGCATAACTTTGCCACACATCAATAAAATGCACTGTAAAACTGTTAATGATTTTTATGCAAAGGACACTCTCGGACTTCATCACTTAAAGAAGAGGATCCTACTTGGATAAGTGCATAGGATGGACACATTGTTCAAACACATTTCGAACATTAGGATTATATTTTCACAGAATCAAACACAACATTAAACAATGGAAAATCCAGGATGGAATGTAACAGTACCAGAGAAGGAAAGTTGCTACCCACCATATAGCTAAGATGCTGAGTCGCGATAGGCACATTAAAAAGATTCACACAATCAAAGCTTTTGGCCATTGAGGCCTTTGTCAGCAGTATATATATATATATATATATATATATATATATATATATATATATATATATATATATATATATATATACACACACACACACACACACACACACACTTCTGCAGATAGCTGAAACTACACTGCGAGCAGTGTTTGTGTGTGTGTGTTTGTGTGTGTGTGTGTGTGTGTGTGTGTGTGTGTGTGTGTGTGTGTGTGTGAGAGTGTACTGCTGACAAAGGCCTTAATGGCCAAAAGCTTTGATTGTGTGAATCTTTTATTGTGCCTATCGCGACTCAGCACCTCCGCTATATGGTGAGTAGCAACTTTCCTTCTCTGGTATTGTTACAAACACAACATTACTGGTTCATACAGTAATACAGTTCTGACCTTTCATATGTGTGACGAAGTGGTTGCGCAATCATGGTGGCGAGCATGTGGCAGCTAGGTGGTCTTTCCATAGGCAATTATTAGCTCTATTTACCTCTTCTTGGCTTTGTTAATATCATTTTTAGAGCTTTTCCCAAATTGAGAGCACCATTTTACAGCCACATATTAAATCCAAGGCCATTTCATTCCAACTGCAATACTGTAAGCCTCACTCGCCACCTGCACTGTTTACTCATCGGTTACTTGCTACCGACTGATTACTGTGTTCTCTCACTTGTCACCCAGGCTGAGCGCCACATCCACCTTTTCCTAGCGCGCCAACTCACTTCTGTTGCAGAGAGGAACTACTTTGGGTTTCTCTTTTTTTACGATACAAAGTCCCTATGTATGAACCAGTTATTACATAGTTGCTAGCAAACATATTTTTAAAAAATCTCATCATTTAAACATATTAAGAAGCCAACTCAAATACACATAATTAAATATCACTTCCCTCCAAATAATACAAAGAACTTAACTTGCAAAGAGTAAACATGTCACCATACCTTTCCACTTCTTTACAGTAGATCAAAGACATCACATAGTAAAGAATATACACGTGACATTATGCAGAATTAATCAGAACAAATTATTAACAATATTGATTGTAGTGTTACAAAGTCTCTAAAAATTTGTTTTATTTCATTCATAACAGGCTCAGGAAGAGAATGCTTATGATGGTATATTTGACCATTTTCTTTTGCTTTTTGGTATCCAAACCAGGAATCTGCTCCTTTAGGGCAAAGTCCGTGAACAGAGTGGTCATTTGTGGACAACTTATGAAAGTAGGTGACCCATACAGGTTTTCTCATTGCTGTAACATCATTCAGAGGTGCAGTTCGTCTATTGGCCAGTCCATAATAATTCTGGAGAAGGACTATTTCAGTTTCTGTCAGTCTGCCTTGGCCAGACAGAGATTTTCCATCAGATAGCAACTTTCCTTTCATGTCTCTTTGTCACTCCCTCAATCCAGCACCCATCTTCTTTTTCACATGTCCACAACACTCCAGTTTTGTTACCAAGGTCTCACCTTAAACGTTGAACTCAATAATTTTATTGAAAGCTTTAGAGTCCCCATTGCCTAGGTACTTCATATATCTAACTTTATAAATGGGCACTGACCTCTGAAATATTTGTAGAGCTCCATCACACTCCATACCTCCATCGTAACCATTATAATTCTTAGAACACTGATGTTCAATATGTCCTTCAGTGTTACCATGGCACAGGTGTGGCAGTACTTAGATAAGCACTCAACATCAACAACTTTTCCATTCTCCAGAGAAGTAACACATTCAAGGAACGATGTCCTCGACATCCATAAAGTGCAACAGCAGTGTCCCTGTTTCCACTAATATTTACAGTTTCTTCTACTGGATGTTTCATAGATGCTTTAGACACAACCGTTCAGGCACCTAACAGTTTGTTGCGAAAGCTTTAATTTTGTGTGTGTGTTTGTGTTTGTTTGTGTGTCTGTCGACCTGCCAGCACTTTCATTTGGTAAGTCACATCATATGAGTCATTCCAATCCCGGGAGCGGAAAGACTTACCTTGGGGGAAAAAAGGACAGGTATACACTTGCGCAACAAACTGTTGCTTCATCAGGAAAGAGGGAAGGAGAGGGAAAGACGAAAGGATGTGGGTTTTAAGGGAGAGGGTAAGGAGTCATTCCAATCCCGGGAGCGGAAAGACTTACCTTAGGGGGGAAAAAAGGACAGGTATACACTCGCGCGCGCGATTATATATATACCGAACGAAAGTGCTGGCAGGTCGATAGACACACAAACAAACACAAACATACACACGAAATTCAAGCTTTCGCAACAAACTGTTGCTTCATCAGGAAAGAGGGAACAGTTTGTTGCGAAAGCTTGAATTTCGTGTGTATGTTTGTGTTTGTTTGTGTGTCTATCGACCTGCCAGCACTTTCGTTCGGTATATATATAATCAGGAAAGACTGTAGAATTTAATAAAGTCATAAAAAATTTCGATTTTTCCACCTTTTATAAGTAGTCTGAATCCTTAAGGACAAGGAAAGATCTTTCTTGCACCATATTCCAGGAAAATTTGGTGTCTCTCCGGAGTAGTTCTTGAGAGAGATGTGCCTTAGTACAGAAGTCCTTTATGAATAACTAGTAGTGTGAGCACATTCTGAGAAAGCTTCTTGCATCACAAATGTGCCAAAGAGTTGTAAAATCTATTATTGCTCTTATTTTCTCTGGTTCGGTGTAGACTCCATGGCCATTTTCCAGGTGCCCCCAGATTGTTATGTCTTCAATGGTGGAGGCCTGCAGCCTGAATGCATTTCATCACAATTGTCAGGCGGCTTATATGTTCTTAAAATGTCTTGAAAAGACAACAGTGTCCTCTAGATAGCAAAGACATGTCTTCCATTGCAGGTGTTGAAACAGGTTGTCCAATGTTCTTTCATATACAGCTGGAGCATTGCACAGTCCAAACAGCATAACTTTGAACTCATGAGGCTGTCAGGAGTTATGAAGGCAGTCATCTCCCAGTCATCTCCAGTTTTCCAGTAGCACACCAGTTTTTGGTAGTTGAAAACAAAATGTGCCATGTGCCATCCTTTTGTTTCTCAAGAGCCAGAGGACAGGACCAAGGACACTGTGAAACTTCTATGTCATCATATTGCAGCATCTTCTCCACTTTCTCCCATATGATCTGTCGTTCACCTGGCAGATCAAGTCCACATTCAAATGGTGATCTTTTTTCTCGGTCATTAATTAATTCTTTTTGAAAGAATTGTTACAAGGACTATAACAATTATTATGAGAATGCTGCTAGTTGTAGGATGATCCCTAGTGCCGATAGGATGATTTGCCATGGGCCACTTAGTCTTGTCTTTTATCCACTCCAGACTTGAAAGCATCTGAAAATTGTTGCAAAAAGACTAACACTTGCCGACATTGTTTCCCAGTCAGGCCACATCCTATTGGCAGTTTGACAGCATGGCAATGCAACTCTGTTCTTAATCAGAGACACTAAGCTGCCCTTTCTGGACTGGTTCGATTGCCTCCATGCACATATCTTTAGGGATGTGTTGTGGACCCTTATGAGAGTTAATGATGCAAAGTTCCCCTTGGCCACCTACAGTGCATATGATTGTTACTGGCACATAGATTTTTAAGAGCCTGAGTAACGGATTGATGACTGGATAACATCATCTTCAATGGCAAATGTCTAGCCAGAGCAGTCTTTTTCTTTGTTTGTTTGTTTGTTTGTTGGAATAGCTTTGTCAATCTGGAGCTATGATCTTCCACAGTCTGATTGCTTGTGATGCCTGCAAGAAGTCACGTCGGAGAATAACGTTATGGTTACAGTTCGATAAAACGACAAATTCAAAAGGTTCTATCATGTCGCTGATAGTCATTCTTGCAATGTGTGTTCCTGTGGGCTGGACATATTTCCCATTTGTGACTTTCAGCACAATCACTTTCATATCACAGAACATATTCATCTTTAGCTGGTGACATTAAGCATCTGACAGTAACGAAAACAAAGACTCTAGAGTTTATTAGTGGCCAGACCGATTGGCCATTGATGACAACGCCTTTGAGATTTCCTGACATCTTGATAACTGTTGTCCATGGTGGGCCTTGCTCAGTTTTTTCGAATTTGGTAGCTAGGCAAGCGGCTAGTACCTTTGTATGGCAACAGGGGAGGGTTATGCCATGTTGGGGAGCAACCTTGTCCAGGATATGGATGTGGGTTTCGTCCCACAGGTTGACCATAAATGTCTCCATTTGACTGATGTGAATAGGGCCATTGTGATGGTTGGCATCTTGCAGCATAATAGCTATCACATGTTTGTCTTCTCTCACTGCATTAGAATACAATGTGTTCAGGGCTTCCATAGTGTGAAAGCATACCGGCGTATTGTTCTCCATGCTCCAAATATCCTGTGGGGCATTCTACGTGGTGTAAGAGTTGGTTATACCTGCTTGGTTAGCTGTTGAGTTATCATTTGACAGCTATGGCGTAAGTCAAGTTTGCTGAGTCCATTCTTCAAGGGGTGTCCAACTAGTGACAGAGGTTGGTGCTAAAGATTGAAGCATCTTTTCTTCAGCAGTCTTTGTTACCACCTGATCTCTGGGATTCGACATTCATGGCTCCTATATCTTGTGTACTCAGTTTGTCATTTCTGCCTGCATGTTCTTCTTACTATCTGACCCATGAGAGAGGCAATCTCATGGTCGTCATCCACAACTTCCATAAGGACAACATTCCGCATTTGGTCATCTCTCTTTCGTCTGACTCTTCTGTTGCATTTCCTCTCTTTTTTGGCATCACATTGAGTTCCTCTGTCATTGTGATTTTCTTTACCAGAAAAGCTTCGCACATATATTCTGTGACTCCTTTTATCAACTATGAAATTTCGTCAGATTCTGTCATTTTTGGATTCACAATGTGACATAGGCCTAAAACAGTCTGTATGTAAGATTGTGTCATTTCCCCATAGTGCTGGGCTCTTCTTCAATTGTTCTTCCACTAAATGGACTTGCTGCTGATTGTAACATATTTTTCAGTTTGGTCTGGAATTCATCCCAGCTATTCTTCATCATTCTCAAACCACTGCTGGGCTGTGCTATCTAAATAAAAGTGTGCATTTGCCAAAAACATCAAATCATCCCACCAGTTGTATTTCATGACTCAAGAAATAAACTAAGTCTCATTTAGGAACATACACACATTTTGTGGTAACTGCTCCAGACATGTGCTAGTGCTTTGGTTTGGTTAAATAGTGCTTTCTTCTTGGCCAAATGGAGCCATGTTTTATTAAGTTTATTGTGAAATGGTCCAATATTGCACTGTAGGATTGTGCAGATCAGTTTTCCTTTCTGTCTAATAAGAAATCTGGATATCATGCTCTTCATTCATCCATAACAATCCATGGTTTGGTTTTCTAGGGTATAATGAAATGTGTAGGTATTCTCAGTGCTTTCAACTCTGTGCAAAAACTCCTTCAAAGCTTTGTTTGGAAAAAAAACTCAATCTCACTTACGTTGAAACTTAAATTTCAAACTGAAGAGTAAGTTGAAGCTGCATCCCTCTCGACATCCACAGTCAGCTATCTTGGTACCTATCAGGCTGATTATATTTTATGTAATGAGATGGTGATCGATGAAAGTCAGTTTTCGTTTCTGTTGATATTCGTGTCCTGAACTGTATCATTGATTTTATTAATAACTCCATCCGCTGGACATACTGGCCAACTCTCATAAAAGTGCCACATTTAAATTTGTACAATCAATATCTAACTTTTGTCTATGGTGAAAATGTCGTATTTTGCTTTTACCCCAATGCACGTTTTCCCCTTCAAAAGCAAATGACTAAAAATAATGTCCTTTTTCCAACTTGGGAATACTGCATAGCACAACTTACCTGAAATGGCTGCCAAATCCAAAATAGCATAAACATCGGTATCATTTCTGGTTTGGTGTTGGCTGAGAGCGGCACAAGATGGACAGTTGTAACTCCTTTTTGCATTAGCAGTGAAATCTCTGTTCATTCATGGTCACTTATTGAAATGCTCTTGTATGTCTGATGTACTTGGTACATTTTTCCCTTGGCTAGGAAAATGGATGTGCACCAACCTACTGTAACAGCCCTACAGTATGTGAAAGGAGTTGTTGCATGATACAGGTAGTAGAGTAAGCAACTCACAATAATCCCTGTGAGCCAGGGGCACAGTCTAGTTCTTCTCTCTCTTTTGTTTAGTAGCTGGAAAAAAAAAAAAAAAAGGGGCAGTCACTGTTAGTCTGTTGTGTTTAATAAGTGTTCATTTATGGTCTCCCATTTTATGTTATTTTTTATATACGTCACCAGATCTGGAATGGAAAATTCTGGTGAAATGTGGCTGCAGACATCCCACCCCATTGTAAGCAAGAAACAGGAAGAAACCCTATTCTCATTGGTGTTTAAATTGTGAAAACAGAACATATATCAACAGGGAAATGCTTTTCAGTAATTGTCACAGTAAATGTAGTAATAAGCTATTTATGCAGAAGTTACTGATACTATGGAAAAACAAATTGAGTCTACCCTGATATTTTTCCAGTTTATCAATTAAGTGAAGTGGTGTGACAGTTTGATATATTTACATCACTTGATCCACATCAAGTCAGTCACAATTGCCAAGTTGATATAATTGCATTCATAAAAATATTTTGCAAGGGCTTGTGCTATTCTGCTGTAGAATGTGTCACAATACACAACTGACTTGCTCCCATACAATACTTTGGATACATTAATTTCCAGTGGGCCACCTTCAAGTCTGTCATGTTGATATACCCAACTCAACACTAGTGACAGTTTCCTGCATAGGCTGGAATGTCCTTTGGTTGGAATACATAACATTTATCGAAATAGTCCAACCCTTACCTGTCTCTACACTTTAATGAGATGATGAACCACCTACCTGCCTCTGGTTTGATAAGAACTTCTGGTCAGTTGCCATCATAAATATGCCACTGTATTAATACAGCATGTACTTCTTATTTCAGGATTTAATTTCAGTTTTTTCTCTTCCCCTGTGGACACAGTTGTCCATAGTGATTTCATCTAACGTAAAGTTATTTATGTGTAGCACCACACTTAGTTATGCACAAGAGTTGTTTCCATCTTTAACTGTCCTGTGATCCTTGGCCCTTAATGATGTCCTTCCTCAATAAAACTGTGCTCACAAATCATGAAGTGTTCAGAATATTTCCATGCAGTTTGAAAAGATACATAATAATTAACACTTAAAAACATAGTAAATCAGTGTATGAAAATGTTCCTATTTCATTGTAGTACACAAGAACTAAATGTTGATTGATTCTCCTATACATCCTAGTTGCCATTAATGCATACATATTAATGTGGAGCATTTTTCAGTGAAGAGTCATAATGTACTAGCCTACAGACACTACTACTTCCTGTATGATTTTTCATAATTTTAGTCTATTACTTGTACAAGGTGAAAATTACATAAAATGAAATGTTGGAATTGTAACATTTTTGCACATTAAGCTGAGAGTAGTTCACTGTAACATCAACCACCACCAAACTTGGTACGGTAGCCTGTGGACTGGAGAAAAGATTTGTCCAATATCTTTCATTTGTGTATATGTAAGGAGGATTTTCGTCTTATACTTCTATTGTTTCAACAGAGTAAAAAAGCAGCTTTGTTATTTGATGTGACACTGTAATTGGTGGACGCTGTGATTTTTAGTTGCTATGTGGTGATATGGCATTTATGTTTATAGTCAGCATAAATATGAAGCTTCTGGCTTTAAATGTTATGTTTTAGTTTGAAACAGATATGCATAATAGTTTGGCTTTCTTCCCGGATAATTCCAGAACATTGAAATGACTCATTCATTTACCTAAAGTTTCTTATTCTATGTGATTTTGGTAGTGTTCACATTTTCATTGCAATGGGTACTAAAACTTTGTTCCTTCTTCTGTTTTTAATGATTTTAACAGACAATGCTGTGACTAACAATAGCTAGCTCTGCTTGACAAGTGCAGACCACCTGTTTCCATCAGCACACACAACTGTATGGAAGTGGAACACTGAATTTACATATCATTTGGAAAGTCTGAAAGTGAAACACAGAAATTGCAATACACCTTTCAATTCTTGGCAGCTTATTGGATTATTCATTGGCGAATAACATGATAAAGTGTGTAGTTTGTTTTACACAGTGGTATTCTAAAGGTGTATTAATGTAAGAACTCCATAATAAAATATACAGGCAAGCAGTGATGTAGATATGTTGGTATCCTGATAAAAATAATTTCTTAGAGCATAAAATGGATAATTTTATACAATAATAATTATTTCTTGTTGATGATACTAAATTGAAAACTAAATTCGAAGTGTAATTTTTATTCTGGTGAGTGGAATTCACATGGAAAGCAACAATATCTTTCTAGAAGTACTACTGTATTAAAAAAATAACCTTATTTGCAGTAGCAATATGTTTTAATTGTTTGCCACATCGACATTTGTGTGGCACACTTACTTGGATTAACATGACCAGTATTGCAGCTTGGTGCTTTGAACTTCTACTGTTCTGTCTGCTGGTCAAGACTATCTTGGAGTGAGTGAATATTAAGACTGTATAGGTCGCAAATGAACAGCATTCAATATTTTACATTTGATAGCTTTTGTAGAAATTTTTCCCCCAGCAGGATGAGCAATTGCAGTTGACTGTTGCCTCTACTATTAAAGTCATTACCATATTATTATATTTGCAATTGAAAGCTTGTGACGAATGACATTAGCCAGTAACAGAGCAAAATTCTGGTCTTCCACAAGACTGGATTTGAACAGATCATTTGAAAGTGTTACTTTTTTTTCTATTTTTTGGCAGAGTTACATAACATCTATTGATAACAAAGCCCATGCCTTTAGTTTCAGGAAATCAGACTTTGTACAGTACAAAAACCACAAGTTGTAACAGCAGTTTTCAGAAATTTAATGGACAGATATTGCCATGTAGAAGAAGGTGTAATTAGATGAATGACAAACACTAACTTCGCGTAGCAAATGTTTATTCAGTACTTGCACATACAAGAGTGCGCAGCGAACTGCCTCCGTCCAGAGCACATACATTATATATACAGCTACAGAATATTCGAGTACAATGATTCTTGACATTTGTGGATACTTCTAGAATGTACTCGAACCAAATATAAAAATTAAAATTGTAGAGTCTAGGTGAGTTTTGAACTCGTGACCCTCCATGCAACAGTTTAGTATCATAACCACTACACCAATGTGCTACTCAGGTTCTTCTGCGACATTGCTCCCTCCTTAAGTGAAGAGCGTCTCGGTGTTATGTCCTCCTAGACCAGGAACGAGTCTTCGATCCTGCATACTCCGACTTCTGATGACTTATGTTCGCCCTGGCAGTGATCTTCTTAGAACTTCTTTTGCCGCTACACTCTTCGCTCTTTCATCACCTTTCCACTTGTTGCCTATCGCTGGAGCTTCGAATTTCCCCTGGGTTGCAGGATCCTTACAGGGCTTCATTCGAAGGACGTGGACCATATCTCTGATCTTTCGTCGTCTTGTGTCAGGGTCGAAATCTTCAACTTCATAAATAACACCAGACAACTGTCTTGCAACCTTATAAGGTCCAAATTAGTGCCTGAGGAGCTTTTCAGAAAGACCAACCTACCGAACAGGAGTGAAGATCCAGATGAGGTTACCAGGCTGGTAGACAACAGGGTGGTGGCTCACGTCATACCTTCGGTGATAGTTTCCTTGAGCCTGCAGCGTGCGAAGTCGAGCTAACTGCCGAACTTCCTCAGCTCTGGATAACAGCTGGCCAGTTTAGTCATCGTCCATGTCATCAGGATGTAATGGAAACACAGTGTTCATCATCGTAGTCACCTCACGACCATGCACCAGGAAAAATGGCATAAATCTTGTGGTGTTTTGTTTGGCAGTGTTGTAGGCAAATGTCACTAAAGGTAGCACCTCATCCCAGTTGCTCTGCTCAACATTGACAAACATTGATAGCATGTCAGCCAAGGTCTGATTACGGCGTTCAGTAAGCCTGTTAGTTTGCGAATGGTAGACAGTCGTCATGTGATGAGTAATGTTGCACCGGCGGTTTATCTCTGTCACAAGATTTGATTGAAAAACTTTCGCTCGATCCGTAATTTAATGACCTTTGGGCACCGTGTTTTTAATACAATGTCTTCCATGATGAATTTGGCTACCTCGGATGCTTCGGTTGCTTTCACGGCTTTTGTAATGGCATAGCGTGCCAGATAATCAGTGCAAACAATAATCCATCTATTGCCACTAGCAGACATTGGAAATTGTCCAAAGAGGTAAAGCCCAATATGCTGGAAAGGCATTTTGGCTGGTGGAATTGGTATGAGTCGGTCAGGTGGTTTCTTAGGAACTGCCTTTCTCTGCTGGCACTCTCGACAGTGTGACACATAGTGATTGACACTCCTAAATAAACATGGCCAGAAAAATCTCTTGTGGATCGTATCGTGTCTTAATAAATCCTAAATGTGCGGCCTCAGGTGTGTCGTGGAATTTCTGTAGAACATCTAAGGGCGTGTGTTTAGCAATCACTGGTAGCCACCTTTTTCCAAATGGATCAAAGTTTTTCTTGCAAAGTAATCCATTAACTACGTTAAAGTGTCCTTTCACATCCTCTGACGGATTAAAAGCAAGCATAATTTGAGATATCTTGGCATTCTTCTTCTGCTCAGCAGAGAGATCCTGGAGTGCAGCAAGACAGTCACTATCTTCATCAAAGTCTTGATGGTCTTGCGCAGGCAGTCAGCATCTTGGTGTTTTCTTCCACTTTTGTACACTATGGTAATGTCATACTCTTGAAGACATAGTCCTCACCTGGCGAGTCGTCCTGTTGTGTCTTTAAGACCTGTCAACCAACAAAGTGAATGATGGTCTGTAACAACTGTGAATGGCCTTCCGTAGAGATACTGTCAAAATTTGCATATGGCCCAGATCATAGCAAGACATTCTCTTTTTGTAGTTGAGTAGTATCTCTCAGCGTTTGTAAGTGTCTTAGAAGCATAGGCTATAACCTTCTCTTTTCCACCCGAAGTTTGCACCAGAACAGCACTGATCCCATACCCACTGGCTTCTGTGTGTAGTTCTGTAGGTGCTCTCTCAACATACTGTTATAACCTTTAAACACCAATAATTGCGTGGATATTCAAACACACTCACTTAGAAACAATAGCTGGTTACATGATAACAACTCAGTATCTCTTATTTGACTGCCGTGCCATGACGTGCGGCCGGTGCCGTTCGTAGCTAGGTGGCGCTCCCGCACTCAGCCGAGTTGCGGAGAGCCTCTATCGCCGTTTGCGCGTACGGTCGAGGTGGCACTGTAAATGTCGTGGCACTGTCACAACACTTTTCCCCCCTTGAAAAAAAAAAAAAAAAACACTCACTTCCTTGGAGACATGGACAGTGCGGAGACATCCATGGCCTCTTGTGAGGCCCCGAGAAGATCCCACGGAGAGACACGAGAGTATGGTCGAAAATGTCCAGGACGGAAGCTCGTGTGTGGGACGTGCCTCCTGGACGAGATGATGGGTGAAAACTCCGGAGCAGCATCCATAGGTATAGTGGACCTGGGGTTGTGCTCCAGCAAGATAGGTCCCGGAGAAGGCGGCGTCGCGACTGGGGCCGGTTCCGGCGTACTCAGAAGCGGTAGCGACGTCGGCTGCAGCAACACGTACGGTAGATCGGCAGCAGCGACAGGACTGGCGTCTCGGGCTGGTGGAGGCGAAGGAAGGGGCGGTGGCACCGGCGTGGCCACCACTCGTGGGCACATCTGGTCGTAATGGCGAACAACCATGCCGTCGTCCGTACGTATTTCACAAAGCCGGCGGCCGCGAAGAGCCTTGACCACCCCTGGAATCCATTTTGGGCGAGATCCATACCCTTGTGCCCACACGTCGGCGCCCACCGAGTATTTTCCCGCACTAGGGGACACAGCACAAGGCCTGACAGGGTGAAGCAGGTGCAGTAGAGTGCGCGGTTGGCGGCCATGCAAGAGTTCAGCAGGGCTGCGATCACCCAGAGGCGTGAAGCGATAAGAACTCAGAAATTGCAGCAGAGCGTCATCTGTGGAAAAATCACAAAGGAATTTTTTCATCTGGCCTTTGAAAGTGCGGACAAGGTGCTCGACCTCCCCATTCAATTGCGGATGGAAGGGTGGTGCTGTAACATGATGAATCCCTTGACCAGTACAAAAATCACGGAAGGCCTGTGAAGAGAACTGAGGGCCATTGTCCGTGACGATCGTGGATGGAAGACCTTCTAGTGCAAAGATTTTGGACAATGTCAGTGTCGTCGCTGCAGTGGTGGGCGACGGACATCGAACAACAAACGGAAACTTCGAGAAGGCGTCAATCAACAGTAACCAATAAGTACCGAGGAAGGAGCCGGCAAAGTCAGCGTGCCCTTTTCCCATGGCTGTGCCGGATCAGGCTACGGAGAGGGCATTGTACGAGGTGCAGCCAGTTGTGAAGCACACTGACCACACGCAGCAACCATGTGGGCGATGTCCGAATCAATACCGGGCCAATAAACGTACCTGCGGGTCAGGGACTTAGTCCAAGAAATCCCCCAATGGCCTTCATGCAACAGTTTGAGAACATCTTTGCGAAGAGAGGCTGGCACCACGACCCGTGGAGATGCGCCATCCGTGGCCAGAAGAACACCACCATCACGAACAGACAGACGAAGGTGCAAGGCATGGTAGTTGTGAAGGGGATCCGATGCCCGGCCCTTGGTTCTGTCCGGCCAACCCCGTTGAACAAAACCGATCACCTGATGCAGGACCGGGTCCCGCGCAGTAGCCGACGCGACCTGCGAACCTGTAAGTGGAAAACCCTCGACCGCACAACGTTCTTCCTCATCAATGTGGAAACAGAGTAGTTCATCACGATCGAAAACCGGGTCGGGGCCCATCGGCAATCGCGACAATGCGTCAGCGTTGGCGTGCTGGGCCGAAGGGTGATAGTCAATCTCATAGTGAAAACGAGACAAGGATAAGGCCCAACGTTGCAGGCGGTGAGCTGCCTTATCCGGAAGCGATGCCGATGGGCTGAACAGAGAGACCAGCGGCTTGTGGTCGGTGATGAGGTGAAACTTAGAACCATACAAAAAAACGCTGAACTTTTTTAGAGCATAAATGATAGCGAGCGCCTCCTTTTCGATTTGAGAGTAACGCCGTTGCGCATCGTTGAGGGTCTTGGAAGCATAGGCGATGGGTCGTTCCGACCCATCCTCATACCAATGGGCGAGAACAGCCCCTAAGCCATACTGTGACTCGTCAGTCGCCAGAACGAAGTGCTGACCCGGACGGAATGTAGCAAGACAAGGCGCCGACTGCAAATGAGCCTTCAGGCGGACAAAAGCCTGCTCACACTCGTCGGACCAACAGAAAGGGATGTTTTTGCGTAACAGCTGATGCAGAGGATGAGCTACCGCCGCCGCGGATGGAATGAATTTGTGATAATAAGCAATCTTGCCTAGAAACGCCTGAAGTTCTTTGACCGTAGACAGCCGGGGTAGAGCGTTAATGGCCACAACGTGCTGACATAGAGGACGTATACCCTAGCGGGACAAGTGGAAACCAAGATACACAATGGAGTGTTGGAAGAACTGTGACTTGTCCAGATTGCACCTCAACCCAGCCGAATGCAAAACCCAAAACAGGGAACGCAAATTGCGAAGGTGCTCCTCAGTGGAGGCCCCCGTGACAACAATGTCATCCAGATAGTTTATGCAGCCGGGAACGGAAGCCGTGAGCTGTTCCAAAAACCGCTGAAAAATGGCCGGCGCGCTAGCGATGCCAAATGGTAACCGCTGGTACTGATACAACCCACAAGGAGTGTTGATGACGAGAAATTCCTTGGAAGAAGCATCCAACGGCAACTGATGGTACGCCTCCGATAAGTCAAGTTTGGAAAAGAACTGGCCCCCAGCGAGCTTGGTAAATAACTCCTCAGGACGGGGAAGAGGATAAGTGTCAATGAGAACCACCACGATGGGCGATGCCCATTCGCTGGAGGTAACAGGAAGGAGAATCCCTGAAGCTGTTAACCTGTCTATCTCAGCCTTGACAGGTGCACGCAACGCCACCGGAATAGGACGTGCCCGGAAAAACTTAGGGTGAGCTGTAGGTTTAAGAGTAATGTGGGCTTCAAAATCCTTGGCACGACCCAGACCAGCAGAGAACACGGACGAAAATTCAGAACACAATCCATCCAGCTGTTGATACGGAATATCCTCAGATATGAGGTGCACATCATCATCAATGGAGAACCTGAACAACTGGAAAGCATCATAACCGAACAGGTTTTTAGTGCCCGCATGATCCACCACATAAAACGTGAGGAGCCTAACAACAGACTTGTAGGCAGTGGAAGCATCAAACTGGCCAATGATAGGAATTTTCTGTTTATTATAAGTTCTCAGATTTCGCGTAACTGGAGACAAGGGAGGGGAGCCCAACTTCAAATACGTGCGAGAATTAATGAGAGTTACTGCAGAGCCAGTGTCCACTTGCATGCGAATGTCTTTATCCAGAACACGAACAGTAACAAACAACTTATTTGTTTGAGAAAGCACACAGTTAACATCCATGTCCGATGCCTCGTCCTCGTCAACAGGATCTTTAGGGGACTGACACACAGAAGCAATGTGGCCTATTTTCCTACAGGAATTACACGTGGCCCAATGTTTTGGGCACGCGGCCTGTCATGCTGTATGAAAGAACGTGGACAAGAAGGAAGTGCGGAACGAACCTGCTTCTGTGGTTGCTGTTTTATGTCTGCCCCGTCACGAACACACACATCCACAACGCAGTGAAAATATCCGACCTCGTCGCCAAAAAGTGTTATAACCTTTAATCACCAATAATTGCGTGGATATTCAAACACACTCACTTAGAAACAATAGCTGGTTACACGATAACAACTCAGTATCTCTTATTCGACTGCCGTGCCATGACGTGCGGCCGGAGCCGTTCATAGCTAGGTGGCGCTCCCGCGCTCAGCCGAGTTGCGGAGCACCTCTATTGCCGTTTGTGCGTACTGTCGTGGCGGCACTGTAAATGTCGTGGCACTGTCACAACACATACAGACCAAGTACGGGGTCAGTCGTCGGACCTTTTCGCAGCACATTGAAAGAATCTTGTTGAGCACTACCCCACATAAATTTAGCATTGGCTTTTAACAACTCTTGGAGTGGCCTGGCTTTGATGTAAAAGTCCTTCATAAAATGACGGTATTAAGAACATAATCCAAGGAAGCTTCTCACATCTCTAATACTTTTAGGAATAGGAAATTCCGTTATAGACCACCTTTTCTGGGTCTGGCCGCACACCTTCGTTTGACACAAGGTGTCCAAAGTATTTTGATTTCTTTTGCTCCAAAGAGACACTTTCTTGGATTAAGTTTCAGTCCGCCTAGTTGGAGACACTTAAGACTGGCCCTCAGTTTTTTTATGTGTTCATCAAATGTCTCTGAGAACACTATAATGTCATCTAAATAACAAAGACATATCATCCACTTCAGATGCCTCGGAAGATTATCCATCATCTGTTCAAAAGATGCTGGTGTACTACACAAACAAAACAGCATTACCTTAAACTCATACAGGCCCTCAGGGGTGATGAATGCAGTTTTCTCACGATCAGCCTCATCTACTTTGATTTGCCAGTATCCCGAGTACATGTCCATGATTGAGAAAAACATTGCCCCCATCAGACAATCTAGTGTATCGTCAATTCGTGGAAGAGGGTAAACATCCTTTTTAGTTATCTTATTAAGTTTCCTTTAATCAACACAAAAGCGCCAGCTGCCACCCTTCTTTCTTATGAGGACCATTTGTGATGACCATGGGCTCTGCAAAGGCTGAATGATGTCATTCTTCATCATTTTCTCTACCTCATCACGAATTATTCGATGTTCCGTTGCTGACACACGGTATGCTCTCTGGCTTATTGGTTGATGGTATCCAGTGCTAATCCAGTGCTTTACCATTGATTTGTCTAATTTGCTCTTCACCTGTGGATTGAAGCATTCAGAGAACTCTTGAAGAATGGCAAGTAGCTTCTTCTGTTGTTCCTTAGTCTGGTGATAGTCAAGCTAGAAGATCTTCTCTCATAGTGGTTGGACTAATTTCACCCACAGACTCGGCATGGAAGGTTTCTATGATGCTCAGCTGTTCTGCAGTTAATGGCTCAGCATTTGCTATGTACATGCGTCTTGGAAGGATCTGTGGTTCTGTGTGACAGTTAACTATCCACAATTCACCAAATCCGTTCTTAAACAAGACGACAGAGGCTGGGATGACAAAGTTATTCTTCAGCGGTATGCTTCTCCTACTTTCTACTACAAGATCCTTGGGTTGATGCATGGCATGACACACGAAAGCTACCTTTCTAGCGCTGACTGCAGGAATGATCACTTCATCCAGCACACGTAGTCTCCACGCAGTCTGATGTGCATCTTCCTGTTCACAGTATCTCATCTTGTCTAGCATAATCTTCGACCGACTACAATCTATAATTGCCTGAGAAGCTTTCAAAAAGTCCCATCCGAGAATGATGTCTTGACTACACTCTTGTAAGATGATAAAGTCCAAGGGCTGTATATGGTCACTTATACCCACACGAATAACACATCTTCCTGTAGGTTTTGCTTATTTCCCATTAGCCACCTTCAGCAGAGATGTTTTGTTGTCAACGAATATGGTTTTCTGCAACTGGCAATGGTACTTCTCCTAAATGACTGAATATGATGCTCCAGAGTCCACAAAAGCTTGGGCTGGTTGGCCATCCATGAGGATATTGACGTAGTTTCCTATCATTTTTGTAGTTATCGACAGTGGAGGATTTTTCTCTTCAGCGGCCTCACCTTCAAGGTAGGTCACACCCTTTAGTTTTCCAGGTTGCAGTGGCAAGGTGATTTGCTGGACTTTCTAAATGGCGAACAAGACCTTGATTGGCGTGTTGGGAGCATCCTCTCCAGCAGCTGTCTTGCGGCGATGGTGACCTACGTCATCCTGAACCCACATCATCTTGTTCATCTTCGTCATCCCAGAGTTGGTGTCGACTGAGATTAGTCTGCTGTCTTCTGGCATGGGCATCATCAAATATCCACTGCCTTTCTCAACAATAGCGCACCATATGTCCCAGTCGTCCACAGTGGAAACATACTGGTTGGTTATCCTGGGTCCTCCAGTCTTCCTTGGTGCCCAGACAGGTTCCTCATGCCGCATTGTAGGAACATAACTTCTCCTGGGTCTCGATCTTTTTGCCATTTTAAAGGGAAATGAAGGACGAGAGATTGGGTTCAGTGTATGTTTCACTTCCTCCCTTATGACCTCTTGAAGCATCTCGTTATTTTGCTCGCTGTGCAATCCAAGTGCCTCCTGAATTTCCTCTCTCACTATCTGATAAAGAACACTTGTGAAATCAGTTTCTTCCTCCATCACAGACACCGATACGATGTTTGGAAGTTGTTCAAACTTCTTGTGGTGTCACCGCCAGACACCACACTTGCTAGGTGGTAGCTTTTAAATCGGCCGCGGTCCATTAGTATACGTCGGACCCGTGTGTCGCCACTGTCAGTAATTGCAGACCGAGCGCCACCACACGGCAGGTCTAGAGAGACGTCCTGGCACTCACCCCAGTTGTACAGCCGACTTTGCAAGGAAAGGTTCACTGACAAATACGCTCTCATTTGCCGAGACGATAGTTAGCATAGCCTTCAGCTACATTTGCTACGACCTAGCAAGGCGCCGTATTCAATTGATATTGAGATTCTATTAATGTATCATCAAGAGCGATGTTCTACAAATGTGGATTAAAGTTAAGTATTCCAGAAGCTACATACTTTTCTTTATAGCATTCATTACGTATCCTGTTTCAGACCTCACGCCAGCCTGCGTGAGTTTAAGCGCGTGCCTTTCGGCTTCCTCTCATTGTGTCTAGGCTGTCTTGTCTAGACACAACACTTCTTGCATGTAATTCTTTTTTGATGAATTGTCTCGATATACTGGCACCATTTTATGAAGTCGGCTGCTGTCGAAACCTCCTTCAAGAGTAGGGCTTGATACATGTCCTCAGCAACACCCTTCATCAGATGTGCAACCTCATCTTCCTCCTTCATTCTAGGATCCACTATTTTACACAGCTCCAAGACATCTTGACTGTAGGATGCTGTAGTTTCTCCTGGATGCTGTGCCCTGCACTTTAATTTATCTTCAGCCTTGCACTTCTGTCATCGTGTGTTGCTGAAATAATTGTGCAGTTCTGCCTGGAATACTTCCCAGCTTGTGAACTTCTCCTCGTTGTTCTCATACCATTGCTTGGCAGTGCCCTCCAAGTAGAACAAGACATTAGCCAAACACAAGGTGCCATCCCATATGTTAAATTTGGCTCATATACCTTCAGCCACTTGTTTGGATCTCAGCCATCGTCACCAGAGAACCCTGAAGGATGTCTCGTGTGGTGGCACACAGTTGCTGTCATTGTAACGGCCTCTTCTTCTTCTGTCCCCGATAGATTGCGATCTGTTGAATATGGCTCGAACTCAGGTTTCTCGCCACGTAAACGGCGGCTCTGTTGTGGCCTGACGGGAGCCACTGTGTTGTCGATAATGTGCGCTATCACAAGTTCCAATACACAGCGTCTCCACCAATCACATAGAAGAAGGTGTAATTAGATGAATGATGAACAGTAACTTCACTTAACGAAGGTTTATTCAGCACTTGCACTTACAAGAGCGCAGAGCGAACTGCCTCCAGCCAGAACACATACAGTATATATACAGCTATAGAACATTAAAGTACAATGATTCTTGACATTTGTGGATACTTCTAGAATGTACTCGAACCGAATATAGAAATTAAAATTGAGTCCAGGTGAGTTTTGAACTCAGAACCCTCGATGCAACAGTTTAGTATCATAACCACTACACTACAGTGCTACTCAGGTTCTTCTGTGACAGTATTATTGAGAGGTTCCTTGCTGCTTCCTCTGTTACCGCAATGTAGTTGCAATCTGCAGCTTATCCCAGATGGTATCTCCGTAGTGTTGGCAAAGTAAATAAATGTGATTTGTTAATTGTATTACACCAGTTTGTTTTTTATTTGAGAGGCAACTCATGTTCATATTAATTGGCAATCTCATATCATCATCAAGAGAAATCCAGATGGTGAGGCCATATGGCTGTGTGCAGGAGAAAACGAGTACTTAGCTCAGGAAAAATTGGGGCCAAAGGTGTGTTTTCCTGCATACATTTTCCAGAAAATATTGCTCTTCATTTGTCTAATGCAGGTAAAATCTATTCTAGTTACTACAACTGCTAAGTATGAAGCTTCATTTAGTAAGAACTTTTCTTAAATATGCCTGCTACAGTCAGCAATCCTTGCATGCCTCCTAAGTACCTGCGTGTATTGGCTACTCATAGGTGTCATAGCGGAGGCATTTGTTCTATGTTTATGTTTACTTCAAATGCCTCAATCAGTTGAAAATCATGTAGAGAGTCATGTGACATGATTCAGAGAGAGAGTGAGTGAGTGAGTGAGTGAGTGAGTGTGTGTGTGTGTGTGTGTGTGTGTGTGTGTACGCATGCATGAAATGGTCAGTGCGATGAGCAGTGGAACGATGAGAAAATGGGTCAGAATATTTGAGGATAGTCATATTAACATTTACGATGAAAAGTGAAAGGGTACATTGTCACTGAAGCTTGTTGTAGAAAGTTGATGCAGATATTGTTTAAAAATTATTTCATCCTCATCTAATGATTTCTCTGTAAGTTTAATGTAGTGTTCCTTAGAAGAAGAAGAAGAAGAAGAAGAAGAAGAACCCCCCTTAAACTTCCATTTAACAGTGGATGGCAAATTGTGCAGAAAATTTTAGTTGGAATGGAATTTAGAAAATGGTAAAGAATTTGCTTTTATCTTGCTACATTTCAATTCCTGCCAAGTAATTATTGCTGCACAATACATATCAATATTTGTATACAGGGTGAATCACCTAAAACTTTCACCGAGCGAGGTGGCGCAGTGGTATGACACTGGACACTGGACTCGCATTCGGGAGGATGACAGTTCAATCTGCGTCCGGCCATCCTGATTTTCCGTGATTTCCCTAAATCGCTCCAGGAAACTGCCGGGATGGTTGCTTTGAAAGGGCACGGCCGACTTCCTTTCCCATCCTTCCGTAATCCGATGAGACCAATGACCTCGCTGTCTGGTCTCCTTCCCCAAACAACCCAACCCCAACCTAAAACTTTCACCGCAAACAATGCTGAAATGGAAATTTCTGTTGATATGCGGTTTCCACAGAATGGATTGGTAGTTGAAGTCTTGTATTGTTAGCTAATCAACAGATTGTAATAATACTTTTATTTTATGCAGACATATGTTTTTAAATAGAACAATGCCTGTTGACATTAGGAAATTAAAAGCAGGGTAATTAGAATGTCAGTGGTCTTCGTTGCAGGATTCTAGTCCGAGACGTTTACGAGCTATCATACACTCCTGGAAATGGAAAAAAGAACACATTGACACCGGTGTGTCAGGCCCACCATACTTGCTCCGGACACTGCGAGAGGGCTGTACAAGCAATGATCACACGCACGGCACAGCGGACACACCAGGAACCGCGGTGTTGACCGTCGAATGGCGCTAGCTGCGCAGCATTTGTGCACCGCCGCCGTCAGTGTCAGCCAGTTGGCCGTGGCATACGGAGCTCCATCGCAGTCTTTAACACTGGTAGCATGCCGCGACAGCGTGGACGTGAACCGTATGTGCAGTTGACGGACTTTGAGCGAGGGCGTATAGTGGGCATGCGGGAGGCCGGGTGGACGTACCGCCGAATTGCTCAACACGTGGGACGTGAGGTCTCCACAGTACATCGATGTTGTCGCCAGTGGTCGGCGGAAGGTGCACGTGCCCGTCGACCTGGGACCGGACCGCAGCGACGCACGGATGCACGCCAAGACCGTAGGATCCTATGCAGTGCCGTAGGGGACCGCACCGCCACTTCCCAGCAAATTAGGGACACTGTTGCTCCTGGGGTATCGGCGAGGACCATTCGCAACCGTCTCCATGAAGCTGGGCTACGGTCCCGCACACCGTTAGGCCGTCTTCCGCTCACGCCCCAACATCGTGCAGCCCGCCTCCAGTGGTGTCGCGACAGGCGTGAATGGAGGGACGAATGGAGACGTGTCGTCTTCAGCGATGAGAGTCGCTTCTGCCTTGGTGCCAATGATGGTCGTATGCGTGTTTGGCGCCGTGCAGGTGAGCGCCACAATCAGGACTGCATACGACCGAGGCACACAGGGCCAACACCCGGCATCATGGTGTGGGGAGCGATCTCCTACACTGGCCGTACACCACTGGTGATCGTCGAGGGGACACTGAATAGTGCACGGTACATCCAAACCGTCATCGAACCCATCGTTCTACCATTCCTAGACCGGCAATGGAACTTGCTGTTCCAACAGGACAATGCACGTCCGCATGTATCCCGTGCCACCCAACGTGCTCTAGAAGGTGTAAGTCAACTACCCTGGCCAGCAAGATCTCCGGATCTGTCCCCCATTGAGCATGTTTGGGACTGGATGAAGCGTCGTCTCACGCGGCCTGCACGTCCGGCACGAACGCTGGTCCAACTGAGGCGCCAGGTGGAAATGGCATGGCAAGCCGTTCCACAGGACTACATCCAGCATCTCTACGATCGTCTCCATGGGAGAATAGCAGCCTGCATTGCTGCGAAAGGTGGATATACACTGTACTAGTGCCGACATTGTGCATGCTCTGTTGCCTGTGTCTATGTGCCTGTGGTTCTGTCAGTGTGATCATGTGATGTATCTGACCCCAGGAATGTGTCAATAAAGTTTCCCTTTCCTGGGACAATGAATTCACGGTGTTCTTATTTCAATTTCCAGGAGTGTATTTTGAATAGTTTCCACACCATCACTTGTTTGTGCCATTCAGCCTATGTACTTGGTAGGTATGATGTTGTTATGTTTGCTTACAGTATGCTTGTGCGTTTCTAGAGTACACTGCAACTTGTTAGTCAGTTTGTGCACAACAGTCAAAGCAGCAGGCCTTGAGTGAATGTGGGATTTATCAGTGCAGGAAAAGTCTACATGCTCATGGTGTATGGAGGGTGAAGGAAAAATGCAGTTTGTTCCTGTATGGTGTATGCAGCAAGATATCCCAATAGAAGTCGACCATCTCGCAATTATTTATCAACTTCTTCAACCAGTAACGTGAAAGTGGCAGTGTAACACCTAGACAACATAACAGAAGGAAACAAGTAATGACAGAATAGGTGGAAATTAATGTTCTTGCTGCCGTTGTGATCTGCACAATTGCTCCCGTACAATTGATCAAGGAAGTGGCATGAGGCAGTAAAGTTTTCTACACATTCTCCATCAATGTAGGTCCCATCCCTATCACGTCTCTATCCATCTGGAGCTGCATGGAAATGATTATGAGAATCTTGTTAAATTCTGTACATGGGCATTAAGAGAGGATGTTTCAGATGTACCATATATCTTGTTTAGTGATGAAGTCACATTTACCCAATGTGGCCAAGTAAACCACTGAAACATACACTATTGCTCCATTGACAATTCTCTTTGCCTTCATTGAGTGGAACGTCAGCATCCGTGTAAATGTTTGGTTTGGGATAGTGAATCCTTAGCTCATGCCCCATTTTTCATGGGCAGAACACTGAACACGCACAAGTATTGCAGCCTCCTAACAAACCATTTTTGACAGGTGCTAGAAGACATTCTTCTGCAGATTAGGAGGAACCTGTGGTACCAACATGACTGTCCAGCTCATAGTGCATGAAGGACTACTGCATGTCCTTATGAATTGTTTCCAGATCATTGGAAGAAGTAACTGTACTCTATGAGGAGGTGTTAGGTGATTAAAACTGTTCATTTGTATTATGCCTCAAACTACACCATGTTATCAGGGTACGTACTGAGTGAATTTGAGTTTCTCAGAACTTGGAGACCAAGTGTGGTGCAGTAGCAGTGTTATTTGTAAAGTGTTTACAAAAGAAATATGTTACATGTAAGTTGAAGATGAATTATTGCTAAAAGCTAAATTAAATCGAGTATATGGACACTATACAAGGAGCTTGCCAAGAATTTAGAAGCAAGATTTTATTTGCTAAGTCATTATATTATTACATAAATCAGTCTTCTGACCATGTGCTCATGCATGACAAAAACTCATGTGCAGTTGACTGTCTGAAGATTATCAGAATGTACAGCTTGCACTACTGCATTCATCTCACATGTGGAATTAGTAGAACAGAAATGAATGAGTGCTGGATTGAAAACAACTGAAGACACTGTATAAGAAAGGCCACTAGACCTGGTGGATCACCTATTTGTTTCTGTGTCGAGCAAGTGGAATGTCTTGCCCCTCTATTAGCAACAGTTTATCATATATGTGATTGGAAAATAATGCAAGGGAAGTCATTTCACTGTTTTAGAAGGTCCATGAAAGCAATGACCTATCTGATTTTTCCCAGTTTGCTGTAATATTATTGAACATGCTTTGTGGTTGTATAAGTGGACACTTTTGTGTGTGTGTGTGTGGGGGGGGGGGGGGGGGAGGGGGGCAGTAAACTCCTCTGTGGTAATAAACACAGATTCCAAAAATACCCGTTCTGTGAAACTGGAATTGTTCTGCGTATTAATGGGATTCACGAGGCTCTAATTTAGCTGAGCCCAGATTGATGCCACATTTCTTTATTTCTGGACTGCATTGTCACCTGTTAAATACAGTTCGAGCTTAAAGAGGAACTGAATGACTGCATTCATCTGTGTTTGGCACCCACCACATATTTAAAAAACTATCATACAAAACCTACCTCTTTCTTTTCTCACATGATATCCTGAAAGTCCCAGATCAAGGCAGTCAGGTATATTTCTTGACTTCTGAAAAACATGACACAGAACCACACATACCTGTATTATTGGAAGTATAATTGTATGAGATATCAAGCAAAGTTTGTGACTGGATTGAGGATTCTTGTTGGAGAAGATTTAGCATGTTTTCTTGGATGAACAATCATTGACAGGTCTAGAAGCAACTTTGTTTGCCTTGGGGAATTGTGCAGGGACATTTGCTGTTCATGTTATATGTTAATGACCTTGCAGATGATGCAGTTATCTATAAAATAAAGTGTTGTGTGAATACTGATTAATATCATGATAAGATTTCGTAGTGCTGCAGAAGCTGCTTTAAATGCCCAGAAATGTAAAATTTTGCACTTCACACAAAACTTATTACTACAGTATCTATCAGTCACAGCTGGAGTTAGGCAACTCATTCAAATGCTTGGGTGTAGCAATTGGTAGGGGTGTATAATGAAACAGTAACATAGGATCAGTTGTAGCTAAAGCAGGTGGCAGACTTCAGTTCAGTGGTAGAATGCTAGGGAAATGCAATCTGTCTGCAAAGGAAATTGCTTACAAAACATTCTTGTGGATCATCTTAGAACACTGCTGTACCAAATAGAACTTACAGGGAATATTACATGTGTGCAAAGAAAGGCAGCAGGAATAGTTGCAGGTTTGACATAGGGAGAGCGTAATGCCAATGCTGAAAGAATTGAACTGGAAAATGCTTTAAGATAGACAGAAACTATTCGATGAAAACCAACTTTGAAATGATGTTTCTAAGAATAAACCACAGCTCCCTACTTATTACTCCCATGCTGCTTGCAAGGACAAAATAAGACTGATTACAGCACACACGGAGGTGTTCAAGCTGTCATTCTTCTTGCACTCCACCCCCTCCCACCCTTCCCCACATGCTGCATTTCCTGGCCCCTCACACCGCCTTTTCTGTCTTCCACCATATTGCCCTTTTTCCTCCCCCTTACAACACTGTCCTTTCCATCTCCCACCGTGACACAATTTCCATCTTCTCCTACATTACCCTTTTCATCACACAATTTTCCTTCCTGCCTTTTCCAACACTACTCCTCTTCACACATATTTTGCCCTGTGCTACTTTTCTGTCTCCCACACGCATGCTGCCCTTTCCATACTCCTACAGCTGTCCTTTCCATGTTACTCATGCTGCTGTCCACTTCATGCCACTCTTTTATGCCCTTCAAATCGCCCTTTCCGTCACTGGAACACTGCGCTTTCCTTCCTCTTTCCCCAACTGCCCTTTTTGTACCATACTTCCATTTCTGCACCTCTTACACTCCCCCTTCTATCCCCCTAGCTTGCTGTCCTTTTCATCTCTCCCCACACTGCCCCTTAAGTCTGCTCCCACACTGCACCTTCCAGGGCTTGTCCCCAAGCTGGCCTTTCTGTTTCCCCATGCTCTTTTCTCCTCCCCTACACTTCCTTACCATACCCCTCACATTGTCCTTTCTCTTCTCCTGATGCTGCCCTTTCTGACCTCCTCGTGATGTGCTTCCTCTCTCCCTCACACCACCCTTCCCATCCCCTTTACACTGCCCATTCTCTCTCCACCCTTCCTGTCCCCCTCATGTTGCTTTGTCCATCCCTCTAATACAGCTCTATCCATTCCATCACAAATCACCCTGTTCGCTCAACTTGTGCTGTCATAACCATACCCCACACACTGCTATTTCCATCCTAACACTATCCTCTCTGTTCCCCTCACTGCTTCCTTTCCTCTTCTTCTCTATGTAATTCTTTGCTTTTCCTTCATATTGCATTTTCTGGTTCCACACACTGCTGTTTACATCTCCCACTATATTGCCCTTTCTCACCCCCCTCACACCACCTTCTTTTGTCCTCTACCTCTGCCCTTTCCATCCCCTTCACCCAGCCATTTCAGCCCCCTTCACACTGTCATATCTGCCCCCTTCACATTGCCACTTCCCTCTTCTCCATCCCACCCTCTCTGACCTTCCCTTCCCCTTCCACACTGCCCTTTCCATCACCTTCTCCATGCTGCCTTTTCCAACTCACCCAGTGCCCCTTTACCATCACCCTCACACCTCTCATTCCATGCCTATCATGCCATCCTTTGTATCCCTTAAAACTGCCTTTGCCATCCCCATCACTCTGGCCTTTCCTACCTTCTACCTGGTTGCCTCTTCCATTGTGCACTCCCTGCCGCACAAGCTGGTCTTCTGTGCCCTCACACTGCCCTTTCCGTCACCCTCCAAGCTGGTTTTTCCGCCCACCCCACAACCCCACTGTCCTTTCCTCTGACTCCCTCCCCCACACATTCCTGTACCTTACTCTTCGCTCTGCCTTTTTCGTCCACACTTTCTGTCCCTCTCACACCATCCTTTCTGTCCCCTCAACACTGCCATTCCCGTTGTATCAGTTCCTTCCACTCCACACCTACCAACCTAATTAGGATGAGATATGGAATGCTCCCATCGTGGGGCACATTACTCCCTTGAGCTTGCTAACAACATAAGTTATTCTTAGTGAATTGTTCATGTGGAAGACTGTGTTGTGTATTTTGTGAGAAACTATCACATTTTCTTCAGATCTTCTCCAAGGGTGACTTATGAGAGGCATTCTTAACCATGTGTCTTATATAGCTGTCTTGTTGTCCCCATTTGATTTCTTCTCCATCGGTTGCAGAACCTAATATGCATGCATTAAACAGTGAATCTTTGTATAAATGTTTGGGAATATTTTGACACTACAGTAATCAGAGGTCAAATTATTGGGGTGTCACCCAGTTTTTAATTACTTGAATCTGAAAATCAGGAACATGTATATTATAATCAACATTTTCTAAGAGTCGGTCTACTATTAGGATTTGCATCAAAGATAACAGAATATAATAATCACTTTTTAAGTGCTATAAGATCAAACAAGTTTACTAACATGTAGAAACTACGCACAAACGTTCCCAGTGCAATTTTAAGTAACAGTTCACTTCTAAATAATATAACATCCACTGTACTCACATGTTGCCTCTCAGAAAACTCGTCACAAACTGTGTTTACAAGTGTTTCCCAAGGCTGGTTTAAACTTTAACTTAAACTGAAGAAGACACAATATTTACTTGTGTCATGAACATATTGCTGGTGTGAAAGATATTTCTAATTTGAATTATGAAGTTCCATCAGCCAATGGTAAATAACATTAAATAAAATCTTTAACTAAGCTTTTATGTTAAATTAGAGATATTAATATTGGAATTAGGAAGCCATTAGTCTGGATAATGTCAGCACAGTCGGTACTCTGCACAAATATTTAAATTGCAAATATAAATAATGGATGTTATGCACTTAGTACCAATGCTAACAGGTGATTCACAGCTTTCTGTGCACTCTTCAGCACAACTCTGCTTCCTTTTAACACTCTCCAACCATCTGTCATTTGTGGGGTAGGGTGTTCTACTGACTTTGCATGTTTCCTAACTTGTAGCGTAAATGTCACACTGTCCCCCTCACACCACATTTCTCGTCCCCATCACACCACCTGTCCTGTCCACCTCTCACCCTAATTTCTGTCCCTTTCATTCTGCTGCCTGATGCTGCCTCGTCCATAACCCCCCCCCCCCCCACACACACACACTTTCCTATTCATACATCTCACACTGTCATAATTCTTCCCATCAAACCGCAGTTTTCATCCCTCTCACATTACTTGATCCATTCTCCCCATGCCACCCGTCCTGAGCCGCTCACACCATTCTTTGTCTTCTTCACCCCACCTTTGTCGTCCTTTCCATACTGTGCTTTCCATCTTCCCATGTTGCCTTTTGCCTTTTCCAGCCTTCACACACTGCCTTTTCCCTCTCTCAGTACATTCTGTTTTTTACTCTCTTATGTCCCTTTCTGTCCTCAAACTGCTTTTTCTGTCTCCCCAAGCCACCCTTACTGACTGCCCTCTCCCATGCTGCTCTTGCGGTACCCCACCACTGTCCTTCCCATCCGCACCACAATACACTGTCTGTGTCCGTCTGTGTTATTCCTTCCCTCTCCAATCACATTGATCTTTCCATCACACTCATGCCGCTATTTCCAGCCTCCCTACATTGCTTTTTCATGCCCCCTCCCCTTCTTGTGCTTTCCTTTCCATCTTTCTGCCTCATTGGTCTTTCCACGTTCCTCCCTACCTCCCTAGCTGGCCTTTTTGTCCCTGTACCCTGCTATCCCTTCCTGCTCTTGCACACTCCCTTAGTACAGCCCTCACAGTGACTTTACTATTCTCCTCGTGTAGCATTCTGTTACCCCCATGCCACCTTTTGTGTGCCCTAATGCTGCTATTTCCGCCCTCCTCACACTGCCATTCTGTCCATTTCCCATTGCCCTTTCCATGTCCTTCAGTGCTGCCTTTTCATCCCCTTCATGCTGCCTTTTCATACCATTCACACTGCCCTGCCCCTTTTTCCTATGCGGCCATTTCCTTCCCCTCAATCCTGCCTTTTGTGGCTCCCCCACATTGACCTTTCCGCTCCCACACATTGCATGTTTTGCCCCCATTGAAAGGAAACTCAATTAAAACCTTTAGACCACATGAGCAGGTTGGTCATGAAAGGGGTTCCTTTGGTGAATGCTACTGAACCATCTCTTGAGGTGATATGTTTATTGACCCAACCTTTATTACAATAAAGCTTTCATTCCCTGGTACTTAAGATACATATTAGTAAAATTTCAAATCAGTTAAAAACATTCATTTAAAGGAAACACAATGGAACTAATCACAGTAATATTAACATTGATGTAAAAGGCAATACAATAATCAAAGAAAACTATTACCTGAAGCTACTTTCTCCTCTTTTCGCGATGAAAAAGGACAGTTTTATTTAACTGCTTGTACATTCAACCACATAAGGCATTGTAATGTTAAACAACTTTCATGGGACCTCTGCCTATAATATGACGTTACTGCCAGAAATTAAAGCTGTTGACCCAATAATTTTATTGTCAACAAAGATCCACAGATCAATTTATAAGAAACTATCAGCCTTGATTGTGGTAATGAAACCAACATTTACCTAAGTTTCAGCCTAGATAATTGAGCCTTCTTCATAAGGTATACCTGAATCTATAATTTGTATGAGAGGGCATGGTCTAGAAATAAAACTAAAACAGCCTGAATAGGCACAGTCACATTTTAAAAATGCACTACATAAGTACTAAGTCAACACCAAGACTTAAACTCTGGCGTGCGCCTCGTCTCCATGGACGCCATGCGGTGGGCCTCGGGAGCTCACATGAAACTAAGTAGGACTAGATAACGCACTGCAAATCAACATGGCAGGGAATGTTGTGCATGTCTAACTGAGACCTTGACTGTCAAAGATAAAAGACCAACACAGTTATATCTTAAAACAAATAACTTATAGAAAGGTTGAAAATCTTAAACATAAAGCCTCTGCACCAGGTTATTACTAAAATATAACAAACTATGCATGGATTTATGTAAGTTCAAACACACTACCCTGACTTACACTATTAGAATAAATCATCCCTTTCACAACGAATGCTGCATAATGCACCCATTATTATTAATGAAAGATGACATAGGACATAAAAGAGTCAAACTGTAGTATGTAAATGCCATAATGCAATAATATCTGTTAACCTGTACACAGATGGTCGAGTAGGTGTTTTTATCAGTTGATCTAGATATACCTCTTATTGCTGACACATACTCAATGAAGAATATTATCAAGATTAATTTTTTATCTTATTATTAAAAATAATGCGTGAGTGAATGAACAATGCCACATCATCGCCGTGTAATAGCAAATGACCAACATAGGTCAAATTATGTTTTACGTGTAAAAAATATGGTGATTGTGTGAACAGACATGCAACGCCCTTTCATCGCCCGTGTACTCTATCGACCGACAGACGTCAATTTCACTAAGCGCTACAAAAGATAATTATCACCTCTTATATTAAAGGCTATTGTTAAATAAATATGATATGATAAAACATGCTTGACCCAAAATGACACATAGGAAAATTTTATGGACACTTGACATGGGAAAACGGTATGTTCTTCACAGGGAAGAATTAAAAAGAAATAAAAGATAACTACTAATATGCCAATGTGCATGCCATAAATGGACAAGGTTAAAGTAGTCTCTGGATTGCAACTAGAAATAAATGTAAAGGGAATTAAATCCCAAAAGGTTGAGATGGACCAGCTAAACTTCATCTTGTCACCTAAGGCTCCATTTCACCGTTCATGGGATAGTAACCACTTATATGAATATGACTATTGTCTATGGGATGGATGCGGGCATCTTAATTATTTAAAAACCATGTGTGCCACATTATGTAAGCACCGTATGTGAGAAGACCCCTGATGGGAATCATATACCAAAATGTCACATGCTCAATGCATGCATGCTAGCCACTACCTTAAGGGATGTCTAAATTAAAGTATTGCTGTTACATGGTTCACTCACGCGTTATATTTAGTAATAAGATAAAAAATTAATCTTGATAATATTCTTCATTTTGTGTGTGTCAGCAATAAGAAGTACATCTACATCAACTGATAAAAACACCTACTCAACCATCTGTGAACAGGTTAACAGAGATTATTGCATTATGGCATTTACATACTACAGTTTGACTCTTTTATGTCCTATGTCATCTTTCATTAATAATAATGGATGCGTTATGCAGCATTCGTTGTGAAAGGGCCCATATATTCTAATAGTGTAAGCCGGGCTGATGTGTTCAAACTCATGTAAATCTGTGCATAATTTGTTACATGTTAGTAATAACCTGGTGCAGAGGCTTTATGTTCAAGATTTTCAACCTTTCTATAAGTTATTTGTTTTAAGATATAACTGTGTTGGTCTTTTATCTTCGACAGTCATGGTCTCAGTTAAACATGGGCAATGTTCTGTGCCATGTTGATTTGCAGCGCGTTATCTAGTCCTGCTTAGTTTCACGTGAGTTCCCGAGGCCCACCGTACGGCGTCCATGGAGATGAGGTGCACGCCAGAGTTTAAGTTAAGTTTTGGTGTTGACTTAGTACTTATGTATCAAATTTTTAAAATGTGACTATGCCTATTCAGGCTATTTTATTTGTAGACCATGCCCTCTTAGACAAATTATAGATTCAGGTATATCTTCTGAAGAAGGCTCAATTATTTGGGCTGAAACCTAGGTAAAGGTTGGTTTCATTACCGCAATCGAGGCTGATAGTTTCTTATATATTAGAGTATCATGATTGCTGACTGTGCTGCAATGTTGAAAGTACAAAAATCCACAGACCACTTTGTGAAATGAGCATCAATCATCTTTTAAGCAATATCTTATATTAGAGTTTAGAAAACATGTAAATAGTAGTCTAAGAATTATACACTGATGTTAATCAAAACTTCTAATCACTGATAAATAATTCCAATAACATTAGAGAAATACAAAGCAGAAAAAAACTTTCTAGAAATTTTACCACCATTACAGAACTGCAGCCAGGTAAAACATCATTCCATCACCTGGACAGGAATGGTCAAACCCACCCCAGGCCATTTGCAGTTGCAAACAATCCTATGCCAGCACAGAAACCAATCCACTGAGTATAACATGCTTTATATTAACACTCATCCAAAGCTGCTACAGAATGCCCCGCACCTCATAAGGATGTCCGCACATTGCACCTCACTGAAACAAGGTGTCTCATCTGCTTAATGGCCATATGTTACGCTTACTCCACAGAGCCACTGCCAGCACCAGTCTCTTGTGATATCTCGCACCTCATGCACCACCTTCTCCACTCTCTTTGAAGCGTACTATTTAATAAAAACATCCTCCATGGGTCATGTGTCCACAAGTCGCCTACCAGCTATGTTACTGTAATCAATTATGATCAAGCAAAATTGATTGGGACACATCACATCTTTTTTGTGCTATCGTTTCGTCCTTTCCATTCTGCCATTCTATTCTTACCTCTGGACTGTTTCTGCCTCCATCCACACTGTTATTTCCATCCCATTCACCCCACCTTTTCCACATACCCCACACTGCCCTCTCCATACCTTCACCCCATTTCTCTTTTCATCCACATTCGTACTGGGCTTCCTTTAACCCGCCCCCCCCCCCCCTCCCCCTCCTGCCCACATCCTCCGCCCTCACACCGGCCTATCTCCATGTTGCCACACATGATGCCATGTCCGTCACGCTCACACTACCAATTTTCTCCTCCATTTGCCACTCTTTTTGTGCCCCCAAATCTCCTCTTCCATTCCTCCCATCCTGCCATTTCCTCTTTCCCTACCCTCCAGTGCCTTTCCTGTACCTTCTGTACTTTACATTCAGTCTCACCCTACTTTGCCCTTTCTATCACCCTTCAAGCTGGTCTTTCTGCCCCCCACCCCCTCTCCCTCTCTTTCCCACTGACCTTCCCATCCCTCTTCATACAACCTTTTCCATCCTCCTCACATTGCCTTTTCTGTCCCTTTCATGCTGCCCTCTCCATCCCCTTTGCAGATCGCTTTCTGTCCCTCTCTCACCACCTTTTCATCACCCATTTTAGCATTGCATAGTAGTTATAGTAATATTTTTAAAATGTATAGGAAGATAAAAAACTATAAATCCCTAATGGAAGACACCAGTTCACATTCCCTTTGTATATTTGTGCTTCTTTCTGTCTCTTACCCTTCTTTTCTTTCGTCTTTTTTTCATTTTTTTCTTCTATTGCAAATTAGTTATACAGCCTTGGAAAAGTAAAACTGGTCCCGAGTATATTTCATGCATCTTAATATAGGCATCCCAACTTTCATCATCTATCGTCTGTATTACCTCACCTGTGACTTGACTTCAGTTGTAACAGTCTGCACTTGCTGCTTTGAATGCTGAATGCACACACCAGAAAATACTTATGCATTTGTGAAGTTTTTTTTGAAGGTTTCCTTTTTAAGACACCAGGTTCCATTCCCTGTACTTCAGATATTTTTCTGCGGTGGGAAGGTCTGGAATGGGTACCACTCAACCTCATGAGGCGAAATGAGGAGCTGCTTGAATAAAGAAGCAGCAGTATCACTAGCATTAATCCACTGGCGATAAGGGCTGGAGGGAATGGTGACATGCTGATTGCATGTTCCACAATCATAGATCGCTCCTCGTACTGCATTGTACACAGAAGTCGGAACAGGCCTAAGGCCAAATCTGTGAATGGTGTTAATAATTATAATATCTTTGAGGGTAAGGGTGCATGACAGTTCTTCAAATAGAATGCTTTAAGGCACACCAAAGTATGAGGGAAAATTTTGTTGGCAATTGCTAGTTCATTTTCTGTCCTTGTGTTGAAAGCACCATACTCTAAACTTGAAGTACTTTTGGAAGTTAACTCTAACAAGTCTGCGAAGTCAGATCAAGCAGCTAATACTTAACTGGACTCCCAGTGACCAAATAATGAGAGATTTTATGTTACTTAGAGTTACTATGTCTCACAGTGCGCTTCTTAAAGACAGAACCACTGAAACACTGTAAGACCTGGATGCTGGTGGGGACTGGTATCTTTTTGTCAGAGAATAACAAATACACTTCGAATAGATGATTTCAATCTCCTTGAAATGAAAAAAATACACACACATCAATGGAAATAACAAATACACTTCAACTAGATGGTTTCTATCTCCTTGAAATGAAAAAAATACACACACATCAACGGAAATAACAAATACACTTCAACTAGACGGTTTCAATCTCCTTGAAATGAAAAAAATACACACACATCGATGAAAAGCTAATGCTGATTGAAAAGAAGAAATTGAAGCTCTTAAACAGAGGATAATTCTACAATACTATGATGGTGTAACTGCATATCCTAAATTAACAGTATAAAAATATTTACTGTCATTTCTAGTAGATGAATATAATGCTGTATAATCTCCAGTGCAGGATGATCATCATGCTGATTTGTTTGAAACTGTTTATTCTAGCATGTGACAGAATTCTTGAAAGTAGGAGCCACAGACTTCTAATAGCGTTGTTCCCCATTAATGGTAGAATGATGCTATCCTCATCAATTATGTCTTTAATTTGAATCCACAAAACCCCACTTAGCCGAGAATTTTCCATTTTTAATGGATACTAAAAGAATAAATAATGAATAATAAGGAATAAAATGTGTATAAGTTTTATTTTCTTAACTCACGATAACCACCAGTTGTTCTTTTCCTGACATGGTTTTATGAAATTTTGCATCTGGCCAAGTTGGGTCACCAATATTTGGAACATATTTAAAAGTTATTTCTTCTTTTGTAGGGAACTATGAAATTGCTTCTGTAATTATTAATATCTGCCATTATATAATGTTATTCATCCCTTTTGAAACAGTTTTGTTATCACTGACCCATTCAGTTTTTCATCAGGAGATAATTTTCTAGAAGGTAGAGGTTCACATTGAGCAAATGCTAGCAAGAAGCTGTGAAAGATAACAGTTGTAGTCAGACAATCATGCAGCCAACATGCCTGTTGAATTTGTACATCTACATCTGTTCCCTGCAAACCACTGTGAGGTGCTGGCAGAGGGTATGTCCCATTGTACCACTTATTAGGGTTTCTTCCTGTACCATTCACGTATGGAGTGTGGGAAGAATGGTTGTTTGAATGCCTCTATGCATGCAGTACTTATTCTAATTTTGTCTTCATGATGCATAGAGGGTTGTAGTATGTCCCTAAAGTAATCATTTAGAGCCAGTTCTTGGAACTTTGTTAATAGACTTTATCAGGATAGCTTACATCCCTCTGCACGATTCCTCTACTTCAGTTCCTCCAGTATCTCATGGATTCAATAAACTTGTGACTGTTTGTGTTTCCATTCTCTGTATACATTCAATATCCAATGTTAGTCCTGTCTGGTACATGTCCCACACACTTGAATAATATTCTAGAACCAGTCTCAAGAGTGACTTGTAAGCAATCTCCTTTGTAGACTGATTGCACTTCCCCAGTATTCTACCATAAACTGAAGTCTACCATCTGCTTTATCCATGACTGAACCTACGAGGTGGAATCCAAAACTTTTGGACTGGTGCTGCCTTCTGGAAAGTAGGAGTAGTAGATCTTTGCACCGCTATGTGGCGAGAGCGGCATATCTGATGAGTCAGTGTGCGGAGTGGCATTCAGCTGGAAGGACGTGTTGCGTGTCCACAGTGATTTCCATAATACTCTGTGTTTGGTGTGCGGTGATTTTATGATGGATCCGTGAGCAGAACAGTGTGTGAAAGTGCTACGTAGACCCTTGCAATGATTCAACAAGTGTTTGGGGGACAGAGCATGAGCAGTACGTGTGTGTTTGAGTGGCCCTCCAAGACCCTAAAAAGCGAGACAGGTGAAGAGCAAAGTGAAGAGCATGGTCATCATTTTCTTTGATACCAAGGGAATTGTGCACAAAGAATTCATCCCACCCAACCAAACAATGAATTCCGCATACTACTGTGATGTTTTGCAATGGCTCTATGAAAACATGCGGCGATGACGGCCCAAACTTTGGCGTCAAGGGAAGGCTGCTGCATCACAACAAGGCGCCCTGTCACATGTCCTTGCTCACCAGGACATTTTTGACGAAAAACAACATGGCAGTTGTACCCCACCCACAGTATTCGCCAGATGTGGCACATTGCGACTTCGCGCTATTCCCAAAACTGAAACTCAAGTTGAAAGGCCGTCGGTTCGCCACTCTAGAAAGGATTCAAGAAGCATTGCTGGCGGTGATAAACACCCTCAAAGAACAGACTTCCAGAAAATGTTTGACCACTGGCAGAAGCACTGGGACTGGTGTGTACGTGTGGATGGGAACTACTTTGAGGGTGATGGTGACCATTAGTCCAAAGGATAGCACCTCGTTTGTGTATCATTCTATTTCATATCCTTACAGAGTGTTACACTCAAGTATTTATATGAGTTGGCCTATTCCAAAAGTGACTCATTTATATTATAGTCATAAGCTACTATGTTCTTCATTTTGTGAAGTGAAGTGCACAATTTTACATTTGTATAAGTTTAGAGCAAGTAGGGTGCCAATCTCTGCAACACGTTGAAATGTTATCAAGATCTGACAGAATATTTATGCAGCTTCTGTCAGATAGTACTTCATTATAGACAACTGCATCATGTGCAAAAAGTCTGATTTTATTATTAATATTGTCTGTAAGGTCATTAATATAAATTATGAACAGAAAAGGTCCCAACACACTTCCCGGGAGCACACCCAAAGTTACTTCTACACCTGACGATAACTGTCCATCCAAGATAACATGCTGTGTCCTCCCTACCAAAAAGTCCCCAATCCAGTCACAAATTTCACTTGATACTCCATATGATCATGCTTTCAATAATAAGCTTAGGTGCAGTAGTGAATCAAATAGGAATTAGCATGAAATGTTCAAAAAAATTTGTATTCCCTGTATAAGGGGCTTTAGTCTATCTTTTAAGATGGTTCTGTATGGAGAGACTCTCCTTAACAGTATTAGTATTAGCATAAATCCAGTTTGCAACCAGACATTATGGTTTTGGTTACAATGAGAGTGGGGGTGTTCCTTTTACCGCAAATGGTAACAGAATGGTTGTTGTAGGTAAGTTTCTCTATGAGCTTATGAGCTTGAGTTACTCCTATTTTGCTATCATGTCCATGTCATGAAACTATATTTGGAAGGTAGTCTAGGTTTCATTTGAGATCAGTAGCAGCTTAAAGGACTGTTGCGCATTGCCCCAGATGCTGTCATAGAAACTGTACAATATTTCAGCGAGCCACCTGGTTGTCATCTTCAGATGCAACATTGGGAAACTTGTGGCGAACTCTTCCTAGATGGAATAGTATTAGAGCAAACTGACTTTTTCTCAGAGTGGCACAGCGATGGAGTTGATACCACATATTTTCAGTTATGTAAGTGAAGTATTAACTTGATATGCAGAGTAATTTCGTGTGTACAACTATTTTGTGGTGAAATGGATTAACAGAAGTACCATGCTGTGATAATATCATTGGTTTAGGTGTTTTAATCAACAACAGATATTCATCCAAAATCTGTAACTGTCATATATTGACAACGTAATGAATTATATGTTCTTATGCTTAAGGCCGTTGGGAGACATCAAGGGTACTCCAAGATAGGAAATCAGAGACAGAATGCAGAGAGCAGGCAGACGTGATAGTGTTTAGATTACCGTAGTTAAAGAGTGACACTAGAGACTTGCAAATTACAGACACTCTGGGTAGCTATCCCAGAGGAGAAGTTTCACTTCAGAGAATTAACTGTTAACTGCATCCACCATCTAGACACTGTTGTAAGATATCACAGTAGAAGATGGCCAGCGAGCTTGATATTTGCTCCTGAGAATTTCAATATCACTTGGTTTATATAGGTTAGAGTGCTACTACAGCAGCCACCACTCACAAAATGACCGAAGACAGGGCCGAGTGATGTAAGACACTGTTAGTGCTGGCCAAAACAGGAATGGCAATGACATTGAGACCAAACTTGGAGTATGTTAATGTAAGGTTCAGAAGCAACCCTACATACCAAGTAAAATGAGGAGGAGGAATCTAAATGTTTTTGGCTACAGATGACCTGGAGATGCAGAGTGACTCGCCAGATTGGCCAAAGCTTGTGAAACGCCAGTGATTTGGTGGGCCGACTACAGGAAGGGAGAAATAGCGTGACACCGTGATTCTTTTAAAGCCCATGTTTTTGTATTCAGAGGTAGTTCTCAGTCAGATCATTGGCACGCTGAATCCGTGCCACTCATGGTCAGCCACAGTAAGCTCTGACATGTCTGTTTTTCTCACTTTGAGTGCTGCTCTCAAGTTGTTCTTCTGATAGTGCCCACACCCGTGGATTCAGACACTGACTTCTGTTGTGCAACCAGTTGCCTCCTTTGCTTTTACTAACATTTAGAATTAGAATTTAGACGTAGTAGTTAGTCTGATCACTAATAAATAGTGTTAATCAGACTCTTGAATTCCATGAGTCTCCTGCTGCAAACATCCTGTCGAGTCCCAGAATCAGCGCCTCTTGTAGGTGCCCTGTGACAGTGTTTGGCACTGATCCAAGTCATCAACCTACATTCACTGGGAATTTGTCTGTGCATTTACTCCTCACCGCTTGGAAATTGCATACTGACCTTAAACCGGCAGTCTTCCCTGTATTGTGTGTTAGGACAAGACATAACAATTCATAAGAAGATTGCTCCTTCAATTTCAACAGTTTAGAAATAGGTGACACAGTTCAAATGTGGGCACCAGTCTCCTGAAGATATCCATGTGAAAGACATCCCAAAAACATTATCACAGATGAAAACGTGAAGTAAGTGCATAATACATATGGAATTTGGTTGATTGTTGAAGATTAGAACAGCTGACACCACACACACATCAGAAGAAAGATTATGCTACATAGCAAATGAAAAATTGATCATAGGATTGATGGATTATGATATTATGGCACTGAACTGCCAGGTCATTAGCATCATGTGACTATGAAAAAGCTGAAGGTTGAGTGGTTGAATAATGACCAGAAGCAAATACAATTATCAATTACATAGTGTGGCATTCAGATGGGAGTGTTTAAAGATTCACATGCCCACAAGACTGGTGACACTCCGGGGAAGTTGAATGTTGGAGAGTATTTTTGTGTGTTCTCAGACAAACCATGTACACGGATTAGAGTCTGTAACTGTGAGAACTATTTATTTTTCTTACAGTTATAGACACTAATCCATGAACATTGTTTCTCCGAGAACCCACAAAACTACTCACCAATATTCAGCTTCCCCAACATGTCGCCAGTGTCGTGGGCAGGTAAATCCTTAAACCCTCCCATATGAACATGTGAAAGTCGGAACCGTTTTTCGTACAGATTTTGGTTTCGTACAATTTTGGACGCTCTGTCCAGAATCAGCTGAATAAGCGGTGACTCAGTTTTCCTCTTAATCTACAATGAACTTTTTTGAGCACCATTTTGCCAGCGATGACATAGCAATGTGTAATTGTGTTGATTTTGTTCCTATGATGAGGGTTCACATTTTAACGACGATTAACAGTGGCAGATTGATGCAGGGAGAAATTTTAAATGTTGTAACAAAAGGAGAAATAGCTAATGAAGAAAAAATCTATAAATGACAACATTATCTAAAACCATGACATTTCTACACAAGTTAATTTTCAGAACATCTCCAAATGACAGAAAAAACAGGAAATGCTTGAGAGAATTTCCTGGTTTTACTTTTTAAATAAATAGCTGGTGAACTTGAAGCTAAGAAGCCGTTTATTGGTGCATAAAGTTCAGAAGCAGAGTTGAGAACAATCTGCAATATATTGTGTGCAGAGTCGAGAAATGAAATTACGAGTGGCAGCCGGGGATTGTGTGGTAATGTGCTACAGCACATTGTAAACATCACACTAAAATTATAACATTTCTCTTAGAATCCGAGTTGGAAATCACACTAAAATTATGCCTGTTCTCTTTGGATGCATGTTGGTATGCATTAAGATGGACGAAAATGTATTTTGTAGCACTCTCTTTGCGACCAGAAACCAGTGGCAAGTGTTGAAATGACAGTCCGCCACTTTACAATCAACTTATAAAAGGGATACAACCATCTATTTTTGACTGTGCAGGCTCTAATGTGACATCATGCTTGCCGGCACCAATGGTGCTACATTGTTCACAGCACCATTTCAGTATTTTTCTTTGAGTGCTGCATGTGAAGTATTGTGCAAGCGTAGAGTACTTTTCATAATGGTGCTGTGGGTAAGTGGTTTGGCAGATAGACTGGTAACTCATCGGCTCTGGTTCGAATTCCACTGCTACCAATATTTTCTCGCCCCCTTGATTGTGGGGAGCACTTCGTTCCCTGTTGCTCCTGCTCCATCTACTTCAGGAGCAACACCCCCGCCCCCACAACCATCGGGGACATCAGTTCCCACTTCCCAGTTGGAGAAGTGCAAGACTTCTTCGGCTACTTTCGCCAGGAAGAGGTCCCTTGGGGACCTCCCTTCGAAAGTTCCGACCAGCGGAAAAGTGGACATCCGAAAGTGGCTGAAACAACCACCAGTCGCTGGTCGTAGGGCCTCATGATCATTATCCGTCCCTGAGACTGACCCAGTGAAGCCCTCCCAGCCTGAACAGGCACAGCGCAAGAAGCAGAGAAAGAAGAAGGTTCCCAAGAATCACAACATTGCGGTGGCACCCATCCCACTGCTTCCCACAAGCTCTGCGTCTGAGGATGAGACCAAGATTCTGGCGTCTGCTGAAGACCTGGATCTCACCGGACCCTCTGACGCAATGGATGTCACTCGCGGGGGTACTGAATCGGTGGCAGCAAGTGACCCAGCAGCGTAATCTGCCAACCCAGTCCCTTCACGCCTTTCTCAGCCATGGACAATGTCATCCTCCAGTGGAACTGCGGCAGTTTCTTCCACCATCTAGCTGAGCTCCGACAAATTCTCAGCCGTCACCCTTTCTTCTGCATTGCTCTTCAGGAAACTTTGTTTCCAGCAATGTGAACCCCCGCCCTCCGTGGCTATTGCGGTTATTATAAGAACCGGGCAGCTTATGAAAGGGTATCTGGTGGCGTCTGCATCTATGTCCTTCACTCTCTTCACAGTGAGTCTGTCCCTCTACAAACACATTTAGAGGCTGTCACTGTTCAGGTGTGGACGCCACTGGCTGTTACTGTCTGCAGTCTGTGTCTTCCACTGGATGGTGATGTCCCGCAGCATGTCCTCGCTGCACTGATAGCCCAATTGCCGCCACCTTTATTGTTACTGGGCGACTTCAACACCCATAACCCTCTGTGGGATGGGTCAGTGGCAACAGGGCGAGACGCCACCGTTGAGCATGTTTTGGCACAGCTTGACCTTTCCATTTTAAATGATTGTGCCTTCACGCATTTCAGTGTGGCACATGGCACGTACTCCGCCATCGACCTTTCGATCTGCAGCCCTAGCCTCTTACCGTCTGTTCAATGGAGTATGCATGACGACCTGTGTGGTAGTGACCACTTTCCGATCTTTCTGTCAGTGCCACAGCATCACTCTTCCGGGTGCCCTTGCAGATGGGCTATGAATAAGGCTGACTGGGACTTGTTCTCCTCCACGGCCACTATTGCACCTCTTTCTAATGAAGCCATTGATGTGGTGGTTCACTCGGTCACCACCGGCATCGTTACTGTCGCAGAATCTGCCATTCCCTGTTCTTCTGGGTCCCCTCGGCGAAGGACTGTGCCTTGGTGGTCACCTGAGATCGCTGAGGCGATTAAAGATCGCTGGCAAGTGCTCCAGCGTCATAAGCGACATTCCTCAACAGAACACCTCATAGCCTTTAAACGGCTGCATGCGCGGGCCCGCTGCCTTATTCGCCAACGCAAGCAGGAGTGCTGGGAACGGTATGTCTCCACCATTGGCCTCCATATCTCTCCATCGCAGGTTTGGTCCAAGATTATGCGCCTCTATGGCTATGGACCCCTGGCAGCGTCCCTGCACTCTCACTGAATGGAGCAGTTTGTACTGACTCCGACATAATTGCAAACCACTTGGCAGAGCATTTTGCTCTGAGTTCCGTTTCTGCGAATTACCCACTGTCCTTCCGATCCATTAAAGAGTGGGTGGAACGTCGGAGCCTATCATTTCACACCCGCCATCCTGAATCCTACAATGTTCCATTCAGTGAGTGGGAATTCCACAGTGCCCTAGCCACTTGCCCTGATACAGCTCCTGGGCCAGATCGCATCCACTGTCAGATGCTCAAACACCTTTCAGTGGACTTCCAGTGACGCCTCGTCGACCTTTACAACGGTATCTCGGTCGAGGGTGAGTTTCCATTGCAATGGCATGGAAAGCATTGTTATCCCCATTTTGAAACCTGGCAAGAACCCATTGGAGGTGGACAGCAACCGCCCCATTAGCCTCACCAACGTTCTTTGCAAGTTGCTCGAACGCATGTTGAGCTGGCGGTTGAGTTGGGTACTCGGGAGTCTCGGGCCTTCTGGCTCCGTCTCAGGGTGGGTTCCGTAAAGGCCGCTCTGCCGCTTACAATCTGGTGAGCCTGGATTCAGCCATCCATACGGCCTTTGCCCGCCGTCAGCACCGCGTCACTGTCTTTTTTCGACATGTGGAAGGCGTACGATACGACATGGCGCCATCACATCCTGTCTACGCTTCATGGTTGGGGTCTCTGGGGGTCCACTGCCGACTTTCCTACGAAATTTTCTGTTGCATCATACCTTCCGCGTGCAAGTCGCGACCTCCCATAGTTCCTCCCGAGTTCAGGAGAATGGGGTACCACAGGGATCTGTCCTAAGTGTCTGCCTGTTTTTAATTGCAATTAACGGGCTCGCTGCGGCGGTGGGAACGTCTGTCTCAGCTTCCTTGTAGGCTGACGAATTCTGCCTCTACTATAGCTCCATTGGCATTGCAGCTGCTGAGCGTCAGCTGCAGGGCGCTATCCGCAAGGCGCAGTCTTGAGCTGTAGCGCATGGCTTCCAGTTTTCGGCTGCCAAGACCTGCATTATGCATTTCTGCCGGCAATCAACAGTTCACCCTGAGCTGCGGCTTTATCTTGCCAGCGAATTTCTTGCTGTGGTGGAGACGCAACGTTTTTTGGGTGGGGTTTTTGATGCCCGGTTGACTAAGCTCCCACATATTCGGCAACTTAAACAGATGTGTTGGCAGCATCTTAATGCTCTGCGATGCTTGAGCCACACCAGCTGGGGCGCAGACCGATCTACCCGCTTACGGCTCTACCAGGTGTTAATCCAGTCCCATCTGGATTATGGGAGCCTGGCTTATGGTTAGCATCCCCTTCTGCGTTGAGGGTGCTGGACCCAATCCTTCACAGCGGGATACGACTTGCCACTGGTGCTTTCCGGACCAGCCCTGTGAACAGCTTACTTGTGGAGGCAGGTGTCCCTCCACTGCAGTTACGGCGCCAACGTTTACTGGCTGCTTATGCTGCACATGTTTGTAGCATGCCCGGGCATCCTAATTATCATCTCCTGTTCCCTCGGTCAGTTATCCATCTCCCAGAACGTCGGCCCCAATCAGGTTGTACGATCGCGGTCCGCATCAGAGAGTTTCTCTCAGGGCTTGAGGTTTTCCCTCTTCCACCTCCTTTCCGGGCCCCTCTGCGTACATCCCCGTGGTGCGTGCACCGCCCTTGCCTTCAGCTCGAATTGGCACAGGGCCCGAAGGACTCAGTCCCTCCGGAAGCCTTCTGCTGCTGCTTTCTTTCCATCCTTGCCAAGTATCAGGGCTCTGGCATTGTTTACACTGATGGTTCAATGGTTGCTGGTCGTGTCGGTTATGCTCTGACTCTAGGGGACCATTACGAACAATATTCGTTGCCAGCTGGCTGCAGCGTTTTCACTGCTGAGCTGGTCGCCATCTCTCGTGCCCTCGAGTATATCTGCTCCTGCTCAGGTGAGTCCTTCGTTATCTGTAGCGACTCCCTGAGCAGTTTACGAGCTATTGACCGGTGTTGCCCTCACTCTCGTATGGCTATCCAGGAGTCCCTCCATACTCTTGCCCATTGCGGCCGCTCTGTGGTCTTTGTGTGGACCCCAGGCCATGTTGGGAGACCTGACAATGAACATGTTGACTGCCTGGTCAAACAGGCCACCAGTAAACCATCTCTGGACATTGGCCTCCCGGAGATTGATTTGCAAGCGTCTACGTCTTTCTTGGCCTGTGTCGTCTGTCGTCTTTTCTATTGTTGTTTTTATTCTGTGTGGGTGATTTTGGAACAAGGGACCAATGACCGTAGCAGTTTGGTCCCTTTAATCCCACAAACCAACCAACCAGATGGCACTGGACAGCAAAACGTCAGTGACTGCACATGACAATTGTGTATAAAAGGAGCTGTAATGAGAGAGAGAATCAGATGCGCCAGCAGTCGCAGCATGTTGATGTTACCTGAAAAGGCGCTTTTAGTGAAGCTGTATTATCATAATGGGGAATGTGCTAGTTCAGCATTACGATCCTATCGCCATAGGAAGGGGATTCGAATGGGTAAAGGTCCGTTGACAGATGCAGCTGTGGCGAGAATGATTTCGAAGTCACTGGTTGTTTAGACAATAGACCCCGTAGTGGCCGACCGAACACAAGGCATAATGCTGCTGAGACAGTTCAGGAAATGGAGAGTGTAGCAGGTTCGTCTATGCACGAGGAAGTCAGGACTTGTGCAGTCGCACGTTGCACCGGCATTCCATACACTACTGTTTGGTTGGCACTTAGGCGTACCCTCCAATGCCATCCGTACAATATCCATCAGCATCATGAACTGTTACATGGTGATTTAGTGAAGTGGAGGGCATTTGCAGTGTGGGAATTTCAAAAGATGGCAGAAGATGACAATTGGTTGAGTAACTTGTTGTGGACCGACGAAGCTCATTTAACGCTCCGAGGGTCTTTCAACGCCCACAACTGCAGAATTTGGGCTACCGAAAATCCCAGAACTGTCGTGGAAACTCCATTGCACGACAAGAAAGTCTTGGTATGGGTTGGATTTAGCACATCTACCATTATCAGACCTCTTTTCTTCGAGGAAATGTGTGATTCTGGTTTTGTAACCGCTACAGTGGTGAGTGAGAGGTACGCCGATATGTTACAGAATCGCTTCATCCCCAGCTTGGCTGATAAACACCTGCTGGATTGTACGATGTTTATGCAGGATGGCGCTCCACCCCTTATTGCCAGACGAGTGAAAGATCTCTTGTGCGTGTCGTTTGGTGATGATCGTGTGCTCAGCTGCCACTTTCGTCATGTTTGGCCTCCCAGGTCCACAGACCTCAGTCCGTGCGATTAATGGCTTTGGGGTTACCTGAAGTCGCAAGTGTATCGTGATCGACCGACATCTCTAGGGATGCTGAAAGACAACATCCGACGCCAATGCCTCACAATAACTCCGGACATGCTTTACAGTGCTGTTCACAACATTATTCCTCGACTACAGCTATTGTTGAGGAATGATGGTGGACATATTGAGCATTTCCTGTAAAGAACATCATCTTTGCTTTGTCTTACTTTGTTACACTAATTATTGCTGTTCTGATCAAATGAAGCGCCATCTGTCGGACATTTTTTGAACTTTTGTATTTTTTCGTTCTAATAAAACCCCATGTCATTCCAAGTATGCTTGTCAATTTGTACCTCTCTATATACATTATTCCGTGATTTATTCAGTTTTCAAATTTATACTGACTTTTTGATCACCCGATATTTTATTCTTATCAATGTCAACCATTTCGTGGTTGTTGGGACATGTGTGTGCCACTCACTTGGGATACCATTTAAAACATTGGGAGGTGAGTTGCATACTTCTGCATAGTGCTGTCATCTGTTGGCAGCCCTTCTGAACTTGGGAAAAACTCGAGACGCTGGAATTCTCATTGTATAGAACAGCGGTTCGGTTCTCAAACTGTGGGGTTCGACCCTGAGGTGGGGTGTCAGTGGCATGCAAGGGGGGTGCGTTTTGTTAGAGAAAAAATATATTCATAGTAACAAACAGTTAGGTTTATCTTTTATCGAACAAACGAGATGCCGCTGAGCTGGTCTGAATTTCACCCGACGTCGGTGTTAATGCCAGATGTAGTCGACGACAATGAAACCGCTGTCACATTTTCAGCACTGTTTGAAATCATCAGTCGAGCTGTGTGACTTCCTTCAACGCCATCTAGGAACAAAGCCTACATGCACGAACTTTGTTCCTAGGTGGTATTTTTTCATTTGATATTTGGTGGAATACCATTTGTTGCTGGCATCATTACTGTTTCCGTAACTATCCCGTGGAGTGCAAGGTATGGCTCGTGTATCTCAAGGCATCCTTATGGTGATGACTATAATTATAGACTTTGCGAGGAAGACTTGAGTGCAGTATGAAGCGGTGCCTGATTAATGACAAACATCAAGACAGCAGTGGTCCACCAACTAGCAGAGGGGAGGGAGATACTCCAGAGGTGAAAACGAGCAAGTGTGTTGAGAACTATTTAGTGCTAGGCTTCACAAAAACTACAATCAATGATGATGAGCATCCGCAGTGTGTTGTTTGTTTAATGATTTTAGCTGCTGATAGCATGAAACCTACTAAGTTAAGAGACATCTTGAAACCAAACATCCTGAATTAATGGGCAAATCAAAAGATTTTTTTTTTTGTCAGGAAACTAAATGTTTTATTATCTACCCAGAAGAACTTTGCTAGAGCGATGAGTGTGATGTCTAAGGCCCTTTTAGCCTCTTACCAGATTTCTCATAAAATTGCTAAATGCACAAAACCACACATGGTTGCAGAAACTCTGGTTTTACCAGCAGGTGTAGTATCAACAATGTTTGGCGACTCGTTTGCTCAACACTTGAAAAGGATTCCTGTCTATAATGACACAGGGTGTAGAAGAATGTTAGACATTTCTGACGATTTACACGAGCAGTTAATCAATAAATTGCACAACTATTTTGCACTTCAAGGTGACGAAGCAACTGACATTCATAAAGATGCTCATTTTATTGCTTGTGTTGATTTCATTGATGAATTTAACATTCAAGCGTAATTTCTTTTTTGTGAGTCAGTACTGAAAACAGCTACAGCAGAAAACCTTTTTGACATGATCAATACTTTTTTTTAATCAAAACGGTATATCACAGAATAAGTGTGTTGGAGTGTGCACAGACCAAGCTTGCTCATTGTCTTGAATTCATGGTGGATTGCAAGCGTAAAAAGCTATAGTTCCTGATGCTGTATGGACTCACTGCATGATACATGAGGAGGCTCTGGCCGCTAAAGAACTTAGTCCACCCCTTCATGAAGTTTCGCAAATGTTTATACAAACAGTTATATAGGCAACATCTATAAATTCGAGGCTTGTTAAAGTGCTATGTGAGGAGATGGGTGTTGAACACGATCAATTGGTCTTTTTTAGTAATGCTCGATGGCTTTCAAGGGATCAAGTATTGAAAAGAATGTTTGAACTGAAGAATCAGGTTGTGGATATTACATGTTGTAGATTGGTAATAACACACTTTAGCTGTCAAATGGACATTTATTTAAGCACAGAACAAGGTGAATACAACAAGGCTGTACAAACATAGTTCGCTGAAAATTCATAGGCAAAGTAAGTCAAAGATCCTCGGGTCCAGAGGCATCACAGAGCCCGCCACCCCACCCACCAGCACTGTGGAGGGAAGCTTTCTCACTTCAATGCAAACCCTTTGTGCCAGCACGGCCGTTGAAGACGGCATCCAGTGCGAGAAGTGGGCACCTCGGAAGCTGTGCTGACAGGGTCGCGTGCGTCAGACTGCTGCGCTGGCGGTGGAGTGTTCCTGGAGGTCATGTTGGCAGTGTCAGCAGGTGCGGCAGCAACAATGGCAGGCAGACCACAGAGGCGTCGGAATGCGGTTCGGCGAGGGACCATGCCGGTTTTAATCTGTTCACTGAAACCGCATTGGATCGTCCATTGAGAAGTATCACGAAAGTATTTGCTCCGCGGCGTATGATGTGGTGCGAACCAACGTAAGGTGGTTGCGAGGCCTCACGTACAGAGTCATCGCGCAGCATTACGAACTTGCGTGATGCCAGGTCTCTGTGTACAAACACCGGCGGCGAGGAATGAGCTCGGGGCAGGGTTGGTCGAAGGCGGGCAACATGTGCGCATACTCGTTCTACAAGGTCCAGAAGCCGGATTGCGTCAGTCAGGGGTGCATCCATGATGAATTCAGCTGGCAAGAGTAGTAGTTCTCCATATAAGACCTCCACCAGCGAAGCATTCAGGTCCTCTGTGTTGGCGGAACGGATGCCGAGTAAGACCCAAGGATGTGCCTCGAACCAATGCCCACCGGTGGGACGTGAGAGCAGCTTTTAGAGTTAGGTGCCATCACTCAACCAGGCCGTTCGCCTGCAGGTGATAGGCCGTAGTGTGGAATTTTGCTACTCCACACAGTCGAGAGAAAAGCGTGGACTTGATTTGTCATCCCTGATCCGTAGTAATTGAAAGGGGGCAGCCAAATCTCACGACCCACGTCGATAGCGAAGTGTGAGCTATTATCTCTGCCGTTATGTCGACAAGAGGGATTGCCTCAACCCAACAGGTTGCATGGTCGATCATAGACAATATGTATTTGATCATAGACAGTATATATTTTTACCCTTCGTAATGGGGGAGAGGACTGACCACTTCAATGTGCATGTGCCGAAAATGACCCCTGGGGACGTGGGACGTCGAACTGTCCTAAAGGAGGCTATGCGTGTCTGCCCACTTTACTACATTGACAAGGGATACACGTGCAAGTCCACGAGCGGCATTCATGCTGCATGCTGGGCCAGACGTAATGTTCAGCTATTAGTCTCATCGTTCCCCGTGTTCCGGGGTGGGCCAGGTCGTGTAAAGTGTCGAAGATCTCAGCCGAAGAGTGGACGGCACCAAAGGGCGGGGGGAGCCTGTAGAAATGTCACAGAGGACCAGGTCGTCGACTCATGCAGGACAACCGGTTTGATAGTGAGCGAAGACTTGTCCGAAACCAACTGCTGTGTATCCGCATCTTCAGTCTGCAGTCAGGCAAGGTCATCTAAGTTCAAGAGTGTGGAAAGCACTGATATTCATAAGTGTCCGAGGAATGTTGACAAATAAAAGTCCATGTGCCGGAAGTGTCACAGCAGGAGATCTTTTGCTTGGTTGCATGTTGTATCAACCAGAGGTTCGTGGTCTGAGTAGATAGTAAAAGGATGCCCCTTCAGGTCACTCCGGAACCATTTGACTGCCTCATAAACCATGAGAAGCTCGTGGTTGAAAGCTGACCACCCTTTTTGAAAAGAAACGGAGCGGCTGAGTGGAGTCTGTGGCGTGCTGTTGGAAGACACCACCAAAAGCTGACTTGATAGTGTCAGTCGTAATAGAAATATGGGCCTTGGGGTCGGAGTGGGTGAGAGTGGCTGCTTTTGTGTTGCAGTTTTCAGATTATTGAATGTGTTGAACATGGGCTTAGTCCTGTTCAACTTTCACTTCCCCGTGGTATTTTTACCACAGAGGTAGTCTGTAAGGGCCGATTGGATAGAGACAGCCCAAGGAATATGGCATCGATAAAAGTTTACCATACCCTGAAAACGACGGAGTTGAGCATAATTCTCAGGAAGAGGCAGTGCGAGAATGGTTTCAACAAGAGAATCCATTGGTTGGAGGCCGTCGGCCAAGACTGTAAGGCCAAGGAATGTAACAAATGTAGAACAGAGCTGAGATTTGTTATGGTTGATCACCACACCATTGGACGTGAGAGCAGAACAAACTGCATCAAGGGCCCGAGCGATTCACTGACCTTGCCGGGCCAGAATGGCATGGGTGGGGCGTTGGCAGCTGATGACAACGGAGGACGTGGCGCAGCAGCCGCGCGATGCGAGGGAGCTCACAAAGCGATTACATGAACGATTTGTAGATTCACCTGCGACAGCATGGAACCAGTAGCAGGAGGAGGAAAACTTGACATAGGAGTGATGCAGTGTGAAGGTGCAGTAGAAGCAAATAATGGTTGGAAATGATGCAGCTCTTCAGACAGACTGCGAATCATACTCCGTGCGTAAGCCAGTTCAGCAGAGGCGGTGGCAATGCGGGTGCATAACGCTTCGTTATGTGTGTGTGGAGCTTGTCGATCTGTGTACGCATGTCCAATAAAGAGAGAATCATGCAGTAATACCCTCGAGCAGAGATGCACATGCGGAAAGCGTAGCCAAGGGGGCGGAGAGTGGAGTCATGTCAAACTCGTTCGAGCACAGAACGGAAGAACCAGATGTGTGGTGGAGCGTTGTGGCCTGCAGGTCTGTTGCAAGTTTGTAATGGTGTATAAAGTTCAACCCAATCATAGGTCCATCCACGCTGGTGACATGGAGAGTCCAAGGAAAGGTGGTGACTGGTGATAGGCGAAGCGACATCTTGATGGAACCATGTACCACGATAGGAGAGTGATTTGCAGCGATCAAAGTGAGGTTAGCAGGAGAAAGCATTTTGCACGGGTGGTTGGCCGGGATAATGCTGACGTCAGTGCCGGTGTCAATGAGAAAGCGAGTGCCTGGTGACAAGTCTGTGACATAGAGGCGTCGCGCCACTGACGGGTGGTAGGTGCTGTGGACGATTGTGGTGGGGCGTGGTGCCTAAATGTGCCCGCCGAAATCATTTGGGTATGCACAAGGCGTGTGACAGTTGCATGTGATGTCCCCGTAAGTCGCATGGTACCAGCATAATGGGTAAGCTTGAAGGCAAGGCGATCTGGAGTAGGCGGGGGACGCAGCTGACTGCGTCTTTGCCTGAGACTGCTCGGGCTGCTGCTTGGGTGGGGTCGGCCGCTGTCAGAGGTTGCAGGCAGTACCTCCTTTAGGCTGCCTGGTTACAGCTCCTGTCAGGCTGCTGAGGCATGCACGCTGGCCCCTGCTGGCGTGGATCCGAAGGTGATGGCGATGTCGCCCGTGACAGGCGGTGTCAGTGACAAATGATTGCAGAGGCTTGATCCGCCATGCATAGACGAACCTAGAGAGGGTCAGCTATGTGAGATAGCAGGTGAAGTTGTAGGTACGACGGGGGTTTGACCATCCAGAACGCGGGTGGAATGGCCGATGCTGTTACGAAAGCAGGTGGAAGGCGACCGTGGTGTGACCACGGAGTGATGGTTGCAGAAACTAGGGCGGTACTGTGACATCAGGCATATAAGAATATGTGACCCCGTGCACATGAATGTTCAAATTACAGTTCTCAAATTTGGTCGGCACATCAGATTAAACCGAAGGGGACTGCTTAGCTGAACCACAACGTCCATCACTCGATTATCGTTCACAATGTCACTAAGCGGCGTGCCCTGTCCGTGTAGCAGCTGTTGCTGCCTAGTTGCACTTGATGGTCGCCACGTTGGGCCGGTTACAGTTAAGTGACTGCCAGCATGCATGGGCCCAGGTAATTGTTCACTTTTCACCAAATGCACAATAGATACACTATTAAATACGCAAGCACAGTTAATAGGGTGCGAAGCACTAACACAAAAGGACACTGGCAGATACATTGTTCAAAAGAGAATGTGGACTGGCACACCAAGTCTGTTAACGATGAAACGAAGCACAGAATAATTTCTGAACACACGACGACGATGTAGGTATCACCACCGTGGATATTATGTGTTTTATATTGGTAATAACACACTTTAGCTGTCGAATGAACATTTATTTAAGCACAGAACAAGGCAAATACAACATGGCTGTGCAAACATAGTGTGCTGAGAATACCTAGGCAAAGTAAGTCAAAGAACCTCGGGTCAAAAGATATGGCGCTTTACGCCAGAAGTACCACAAGGTATTCTGTTTTTTAAAAGAGGGAAGTCACTCTTGGTTAGACTATTTCAACAGTGAAGATTTTTTTAAAATATAAAATGGCTTACCTGACTGATATTTTTGAGAAACTAAATATTCTTAACACTACACTTCAAGGTAATCAGGCAGCTCTACTATCATGTAAGAAAAGGTGAAGGCGTTGAGAGAGAAATTAGAGCTGTGGCAAAACCGAATGGAGAGTGGCATACTAGATATATTCCCTATTATAGTGTCACTGTTAGAGGATACAGATCATCTGATACTTCCAATGGTGATAAAAGCTTGCTTTCTACATCATCTTGTGACATTAAAAGTTCAGTTCAAAAAATATTTCAGCAGCGATTTTCATAAATGCTCCTGGACCATCATTTCTAAATATAGAAGAGCAAGAACAACTTATTGAACTCACTTGTGACACATCACTGTAGAGTAAATTTAATGAAGTGTCTTTGTTGGAGTTTTGGATACATATTAGCAAGGACTTCCCAACGCTAAGCCAAAATGCATTGAAGATCCTGATTCCTTCTGCAACAACATACTTGTGTGAGACTGGATTTTTCATCTTTGACGGCTATGAAGTTGAACTACCATTCAAAGCCAAATGCAAACAACGAACTTCAAGTGGCTCTATCTGCTATTCCTCCACATCTTGAGAAACTCATCCATCACACTGAAATTTTTAATTTAAATTTTTATTGCTCTTGTAATTCTTGTTCACTGAATTGTAAGTAATGTTCATTTCATAGTTTTTGAATAAATGAAAATGTGATTAAGATAAAAAAATTGTTCCATATTTTCGTTATAATAAGTCAGGTTATTTTTGGTTTCTGCTGTGTAAAATCCTTTTAAATTGAGTTTGGTAAACATAATAAGGAAACAATATAAATTACGACCATTTATATTAATAACAATAGGCTCGAGGGCCTGATACTATTTTTCCTAGCGAAGGGAGTCCCCAAGAAAAAAAGTTTGGAAACCACTGGTATAGAGGGCTGTGATTGTTTAAATGGGCTGCCACATGAGTTTTCACACCATTGCCATTGTTTCGTATGTCTCAATGGTTTTCGTCATTTACTTGCTACTAAGAATGTCCGAAGTAAGTATTTTTGCTGTTTTATGTTTCTTCAATATTTACAAACAATAACGGCAATTTCTAAAACTCATTTTACTTCTAAAGTTTTCTTTCAATTAGTGGAATGCATGTGTCCCAGTGAACATAACGTGGACTTGTAGTATGTTTATGTTGCGATATTGTAGTACTCACATTTCAAAGAAATACAGTGTCTTCTGTAAATTTTTGTGCTAATAAAAGCACAGCATGTGGTTTACAACAGTTAACTATAATTTTCATTACAGAAGCTGCAAGACAGCGAAATCCTAAATTTTTTATTTTTACTGCCAGATCAGCCGGCAGACTCAGAAATTGAAGATTATGACGATGATGTTTACGAAAACATTTCATTTTGTGATCATTTGTGTACTCCAAGCACCTCACTAGAAATGTGGACAGACAGTTTTGAATGATGAAACTGCAGACTCAACAGATTCTGACCGGGATGATATAACAAAGGTTACAGCAATGAAAATTTTGCTAACCTCAGTAAGAAAGATGCTAAATGCTCAAGTAACAGAAACACTAAGCACTACTTGGGATCCAAACAAGAAGAGTTTAAATTGTGGTGCCAGTGGCCAAAAGTCAAGTGATTGCAACCACAAGAGCAAAGGAAAGAGGCTTCAGCTGCAACGAGTTTGGTTATGTCTTTTGAGAAAACACAAAGGAGAAGAAGAATAATAATCAAAAGATGACAATGAATGCAAACTCTCCTAGAGTATTAACAACTGTATTTTTAAAAATGTCCTAATAAGTAACCAGAAAATCAGTGTGCCAGTTGACTGTGACAGTCAATTTATTTCAACAAACGTTTATGAGATTGTGAATGCTCTCAAGTTTGCAAGATACAGATACAGTCTTGATAGGATTTAGGAAAAACTTTGCATCTCCATAAAGGTACTTGACAGGCATTGTTGATATTGATGTTGTGGAAATTGGCTGTCTAGTGGTAGAGCATGTGGCTGGAAATGGGATTGAATCCCAGCTGTGACTTTTTTTTCCCTCTCTGTCTTTTACTCTAGCACTCTCATCTCGGTGATGTGGGTACACTCATTTCGAAATATGACGACGATTTCAGACTGCCGATTTTTGCTTTGCTTAGATTATCAGTTGCAATTCACAGTCTTAATGCACTGCAAATTCTTCAAACAACAGGCTGTGAGTTAATCAATTCTGAAGTATCATAATAAATATGACCAGTGATACTTCAGTAATTTCCCTGCAATCGTTTGAATAGAACTACATAGAGAAGACACGTGATTCTGAAATATGTGGTATTTTATTGTTTATGCTACAAATGTTTTCCGAAAAACTGCTTCAACAACTTTGCTTTGTGGCAATGATGAAGTAGTCTGCCATAAAGAGTCCATGACAAAGAAATATGGAACAGTGCATATTACGCTTAAGAAGCGGAGAGCTGCAACAGCCATGGCCATTTTGGAACTCTGTGAATGTTGTGAAATGGCAAATACACAAAATGGACTCTGTGTTCAATGTTTGAACTTAAGTAGACTCTCCACTGGAGCTCCGGAGAGGAGAATATCATTGCCAGCAGTGTAAGTATTTGGGTCAGCAAAATGAATTCAAAGCATAAAGTTCTGAAAGCCCAAGGTAGCATTATTAAGGTAATTGCCACAGCTGCTGGTGTGAGACAAGTAGATGTTGCTCAAATGCAAATGGAAGAGTGCCAAAAACGTAAAGATATGGACATCTTAATTGGAGAACTTAAGATTAAGCTTCAGACTTCAGGCAATTGCGGAAAAGTTCAAATTTTGACCCTGGCATCAAGTAGCTGGACTATTGAAAAAAAGGCTAAAGAATTTGCTGTTTCAACTAAAATGCTGAAGAAGGCTAGGAAACTAAATATGGAAGAAGGGATTTTGGCAACACCTGCAAACCAAATAAAGAAAAAGCTCAATGTTGAAGTAAAAAAAAATGCCCTCACCTTTTTAAAGATGAGTTTTCTCGTTTATGACCTTGCAAAAAGGATTGTGTTGCAGTAAGAATAAATGGGGAAAAGATTCACAAGCAGAAATGCCTGTCCATTGCTTATTGTAAGCAGTATGGAAATCAACTGAGATTCTCTAAATTTTGTGAGCTCAGGCTGAAATGGTGTACTGCAGTTGGTGATTCTGGATCACATTCAATAAGTATATTTGCAATTCATCAAAATGTCAGATTAATGTTGACCTCGGCAATATCCATCCAAGGTGACTACAAGAATTTGATGAAAAAAACTGTATGCAGTTTGGAATCAAAAGATTGTATGCTGCAACGTTGTGAGGAATGTCCAGGAAAAATGCAACAACAGGTTTTTCTTTTAAAGACGATTACACTGAAGAAACAGTGGAATACAAGTAATGGTCCATACTGACAGAGACACGTTAGAGACATGTCAGAGAACTGTATTTCATGGAGACACTGATTTTGAAAATTACCTGTTTAAGACACCATCACTTTGAGTCAAAACACCAAAGTTTTTACCTTAAGCAGCTAAAAAGAAATCTTGCAGAAAATGAATTAATTATATTGACAGAGTTTGCTAAGAATTATTTATTGTTGTTCCAGATGCAGAACAAGGATTTTGTTGGAAGAATAGTCAGGCCACCATTTGTTTTCTATTTTGGTGGTGAAGAATGTCAGAGTATTAGCATTTGTAGCTTTAGTGATGGTCCAGCTGCTCAGTATAAGAGTTTAAAAAAATTTTATCAATTTATGTCTGCACGAAAAGGATTTTGACATCACAGCCAAACGAAACGGATTTTTTTGGAACAAGACATGGTAAATCGCCTTGTGGCGACATTGAAGGATCAGTAAAAAGACTACCAGACCACACTAGTCTGCAGAGCCCCTTATGTAACCAAATATCCTTTGTCTTTCCCTCTCCTTCCCTCTTTCCTGATGAGGCAATAGTTTGTTGCAAAAGCTTGAATTTCGTGTGTATGTTTGTGTTTGTTTGTGTGTCTATCGACCTGCCAGCACTTTCGTTCGGTAAGTCACATCATCTGTGTTTTGAGATATATTTTTCCCACGTGGAATGTTTCCCTCTATCATATTCAAATATTGACTCCATATGATTTGTTCAAATTCTCTGATGATAGTAGTCCAGGCATAAAGTTTTTTTTTATGTACCAAAGGAAGAGACTGGAAAAAATCAGCCTGATCAAGAAACTAGTTTGCCATGGGACATACAATATCTAGAACAAGAGAAAATCATCAGTTTCAGCAACTTAATTTAATCAGCTCAGAGTAAGCAGAATTTCCAGTGATGCTTTTGAAGCAGATGAAGAAATTACAACAATCCCAATTGCAAGTTTACAACCAGGACAATATATTGCATATATGTATGACAATTTTTGGTGGGTTGGAAGCATGTGTGAAGTTTCACGTGAACAACAAGAAGTCGTTATCAGCTTTATGCACCCACACAGTTCTGCTTGTTCCTTCCATTGGCCAACTGCTAAAGACACCTGCTGGATTTCTGAGCAACATATTTTTGTGACTTTAGATGCAGTATCAATATGATCATCAGAAAGACAATAGTTATCCACAATCTGTCCTTGACAAAATTGTAGAACTGTTTAACCAAAAATGGTACTGACTCTTTAGTATTTTTGTTTTGCAAATTTGCTGTTGTGTATTATATTTGTTTTTATCATGTGCATCAATTGAATGTTTGAAACCAATTGATATCCTGGAATAAAAAAAAATAATTATGGGATTTAATGAGCAAAATATTTCACTTTTCTATCTTCTCGGAGTGCTAAAATTATAGCTTTGAAAGCTTAAAGGAGCTTTTGCCAGCTGTGGCAGGAATAAAGGCTTGAACAAGACACAGTGAGATATTGGCCCCCCCCCCCCCCAAAAAAAAAAAAAAAAAAAAAAATTACCTAAAATTTGCACGTAGAAAATATTGGTCAACTTTGCAGGTGCATATCTTTTCATCTAGGCATCCAGTGTTAATTAAATTTGATCCATATATAGACATCACAGGTAGGAGTAACTCTCTGAAGTTTTGGCGCGACTGGTTCACATGAAAAGTAGCAGTGGTCAGTCAAACCTCTTTCAAGAATCAAATACAATAGTAGATACAATTTACTAGCTGAAGTGAGTGTGTACTGAAAAAAAGCTCCCTGTATGTGAACTCAGAATGGAAGTGTCAGTCATGAACTTTCCATATACTGAATGTGGCTTGAATTATTGATGGAAATTTCGTGCCTCTCCATATTAGTGAAAATTCAGTGAGTGAGGGTCTGCCAACAGACGTATTGGGAGTGCAGCCTGAACCAAACAGTTGTGGAAAATTGGTGAATGAGAACATTCAGCTATATTTACCACTGCTGAACCTGTGAAATAGTTAGGAATTTAAATTTTGAACATGGAGCTGTTTCTTATGGTATTCTGTCTCCTGATAAAAATTCATCTATATTTTAAAGCCTCATCCATTTACTGAGAAGTAATTTTGTGGAAAACTTAGGACAAGAGGTATATACCTACATTTACCAATTGCGTTGTGAAACACTCAAAAGGAAGATCTCGGTATGTCGAGGTGTTCATTCTACCATCACTCGGTGTTGCATTTCCATCAACTGCAGTGATAACAAGAGGACTATATATTTGTAAATGAAGTGTGTGAAGTTGCCACAGAAATGTGTTCAGATTTTGTGTCACTTTATCATTGAACAGTTCCATATTACCAGTACACCTAATGCAAGAAGTCTAAAATGACTTTGGCAAACTGAAGAACATTTCATGAATTTTAGTTGCAGTAGGTTGCCTTGTAAGAAGGAAATCTTATTTATCTGCACTTGCCGTGCTTTCAAGTTTGCTATTTACTCTGATGCAGGGCAATCCCTGGTCTGACTTGACAACACAGTGTGCACTGTGATTGATTAAAGTAGAGGGATACATTGCTTTCCCTTGATTGCTCACTGACATGTTTGCTGCCGTATACTTGAACATAATTTGAATACTGTAAATTTCCTTGATAGGGAAAAGTTTCTGGCCACACAGCAGCACAGTTTTGTAAAGCATCACTCATACGAAACTCAACTTGGCCTTTTCTCACATGAGATACTGTGAACAATGGATGAAGGGCTCCAACATCTTGGGCTGGGCATTCTGACTTGCTGGAATTTGTTGTCATACGTGTGTGAGGTCTGCTTGCTTGTGTGTGTGAATAACGTGTGTCTCTCTTTTACTGATGAAGGCTGTGGCCGAAAGCTTTATGTAAGTGTCTTTAATTGTGCCTGTCTGCAACTTGATGTGTCTTCTTTATGGTAAGTAACAATCTGTCTTTTCCTACATTGTTGACATTATAATTATTTATGACATGTTGGTTAAATACTGATTGGAAGGAGGGAAGGAAGGAAGGAAGGAAGATAAGGGCCTAACATCCTGTTGACATCAAGGTCATTAGAGATGGAGCATAGGTTTGGACTGTGTAGTGGATGGGTAAGGAATCCTCTCGGCGTTTGTCTGGAACGATTTAGGGAAATCATAGAAAACTTAAACCTGGATGGGTAGACGTGGGGTTCAGAAGTTGTCCTCCTGATTGCCGCATTTATTATTTTGTGCTTTATTACTTTTACCTGTAGACAAATAATGTAAGAGCATGGAAGCTGAGAATGAAACAAAATGTGATGTTATATGGACATTAATTACAATAAGCTTCAAACTATTTGTTATAGCATTGCTGTATCTGCTAGCTGATTCAGAGGTGCATGTTGCAGATGACTTCAAACAGAATATGAATGTAACATAATAAAAGTTCCATGATAGCGAGACCAGAGTTGGAGGCAATTACCATTTAATACATCAGTAGACTGGAAATGTTATATATCGGTGCAATGGGTTTTACATACAATTTTGAGAATATATTCTTTGAAAAATTCAGGACTTTCCATATGATACACACTGCATTAGTGATGTGAGTGATAAGCAATAGAACATTCAATTGACTTTGGAACTGGAGATATTGTGTGGATTTGTAAATTACCTATTCATTCAAATTACCATTGTACCAGAACAATGAAAAGTACTTTGCAAAATTAATTGACAAGAAACCAGTTTTCTGTTTTCTGACCTCTGTTGAAAATCCGGATTTTTTTAGTTTTCATTAATACAATTACTCTTTTACTATCGGTAGCTGTTGGTGCTTACTTTGGCCTGCATATATCATCTGCAAGCCATTAAAACATTTTTATTTGGTGGTATAATTTGTTTTTTATTGGTGTGCATCTGCATTTTATGGTAGGACTCCTGTATATTCCAATTATGGTGTCTGCTGTGTGAAACCGTTTTGAAAGAAAAGTTATATGAAAACATGTAGATGATTCATCTAAGAGTGCTTTGTAGAATGTGCACTGTTCAAGGACCATGTGATTCACCTTACAAGAACAATGATTATTTGGAATGTTTTTTCACATCAGTGTTACGATAGAGATATGATTTTCATTTTTGTCGCTTTTTGCCTAGATGACTGGAAAAACCACCTAAAAACCATAAACAGAGTGGCCAGCAGAACAGTCTTGAAACAACCTGGAATCGAACCCAGACAATCTCTGACTCCTCAGATCTGCCGCACAGTGTGCAGACATAGAAATCCACTGCCACACAAATATGTTGCTGGGGCTAGTTGACATAAGCGAAAGGGACACTCTGGTAAGTGATGAAAACTGATAAGGTAGGTCTTTAAAAACTAGTTACCGGAATTGTTTCTTAAACCTGGTTTGTTCAGTCCATTTTTATTGTAAGGTCCATCACATGCCCCTAGAACAGTGTGCATTCTACAAAGCACTGTAGATGAATTGTCTGTATGTTTTCATGTAACTTCTCTCTCAAGGCTGCACACACCATGATCTGAACACACGAATCCTGGTGATGTCATATCCCTGTAGTGAAAATGATTTCCATTGGTTGTTTATGTTTGTAGTCCTTACTTCTCAGTGAGAACTAATTTATTGGGATTAAAACCAAACTAACTCGGAAATGGTCTGTGGGCGTCCTTCTCATGCTGATACCTGTTTTGGTTTTTCTGTTACTGACTTTTATGTCAGATCAAATCCAAAATGGAATACTTCAGTGGCCAGATATTACATATGCTGTTTCTTGTGCCAAATGGTGCATGTGCAGTAGTGCCAAATGCATTGTCGCCTCAGCTATGCACGGTTTTGACAAAATATAATTTCAAGGACAGGAAGCATGCAGTAACTTAAACATTTCATTTTATGTAATACTAGCGACATACCCTTACTTTGCACAGGTAACGCTAAGTATCTACAGAGGAACACCTTGTCTGGCATTGCAGAAATTTTGTTTCTAGGCCACTGTGTGATTAAAACTCAGTATTAGGTAACTGAATATCATTACTTTCATAGAACTTAAATGATTCAAGCAACACACACAAGGATAACTCGCAGGAGGTGTGAACGTTATTTGTTGCATATTTAATTGGCATCTGGAGTGAGATTTCATGGCAATGATTGGAGCTGGGGGCTACTGTGCTTCCTCATCCACCTGCAGCAACAGTTCAGTGCAGACTGCTGCCACTTGCTGGCACAAGCTGTGGCAGTGCTGTTGCTACTGCAGTAATGATGTGTTCTTCTGTCCCTGGGCACATATAATTCCACTGTAAAAATAATTTTGTTTTGTAATGGGAAACAAATTGATGACATGAGTAGTATTTATTTGGGCTGACACCAGCTATATATAACAAAAACGAAGTTGTGTATGTCTGTCGAAACACCAGACAAAATGCAACTGATGACTCATAGGAGGGACATCCTGTTTATTAAGAACTATGGGTCATTTCAAATCAGTGGTTGGGCAGGTGCATTAGAAAAAAAAAGAATAGGATGGTAACCTGAGTAAATGGCCTCCTCCTGTTGTAGAAAATGCATAACACTTTGCTGTCTGTATTAATGTTATTTTATTTTGCTACAAGTTTTGGTTCTGAACCATCATCAGCGGCAGCTGTACAACATACAAAAGTTGATAACATGACAATGCCACACGAAATAAGAAAAAACAGGAAAAACCATTAAATCGATCGAAGTACTCTCAAAAATTATCACAGGTGTATCACATGTCATGCATGCTTTGACATAAGTTACCACAGTAAACCATAATTGCCAAGAAAAATAAAAAACTGTGACAAGATTAAAATATGATAGCACATTGATACAAGGACAACATGTGATGTACAGCCAGTGAGCTCACTGTGTACAGTAGTACAAGTCAAAGAACTTCAAAGTCTAAGATGACAGTCTCGACTGAATCCAAAGAAGTAGCCATTAAATGTTGTTGTTGTTGTTGTTATGGTCTTCAGTCCAGACTGGTTTGATGCAGCTCTCCGTGCTACCCTATTCTGTGCAAGGTTATTCATCTCTGAGTAACTACTGCAACCAACATGCTTCTGAATCTGCTTAGTGTATTCATCCCTCAGTCTCCCTTTGCTATTTTTACCCTCCACGCCTCCCTCCAATACTAAATTGGCGATCCCTTGATGTCTCAGAATGTGTCCTACCAACCGATCACTTCTTCTAGTCAAGTTGTGTCACAAATTCCTCTTCTCCCCAATTCTATTCAGTACCTCCTCATTAGTTACATGATCTGCCCATCTAATCTTCAGCATTCTTCTGTAGCGCCACATTTCGAAAGCTTCTATTCTCCTCTTGTCTGAGCTATTTATCATCCATGTTTCACTTCCATACATGGCTACACTCCAGTAAATACTTTCAGAAAGGACTTCCTGACACTTAAATCTATTCTCGATGTTAACAGATTTCTCTTCTTCAGAAACGCTTTCCTTGCCATTGCTAGTCTACATTTTATATCCTCTCTACTTTGACCATCATCAGTTATTTTGCTCCCCAAATAGCAAAACTCATCTACTACTTTAAGTGTCTCATTTCCTAATCTAATTCCCTCAGCATCACCTGATTTAATGCAACTACATTCCATTATCCTCATTTTGCTCTTGTTGATGTTCGTCTTACATACTCCTTTCAGGACACTGTCAGTTCCATTTAACTGCTCTTCCAGGTCCTTTGCTGACTCTGACAGAATTACGTGTCATCAGCAAACCTCAACGTTTTTATTTCTTCTCCATGGATTTTAATACCTACTCCGAATTTTTCTTTTGTTTCCTTTACTGCTTGCTCAATATACAGATTGAATAACATCGGGGAGAGGCTAAAACCCTCTCACTCACTTCCCAACCACAGCTTCCCTTTCATGCCCCTCGAGTCTTATAACTGCCATCTGGTTTCTGTACAAATTGTAAATAGCCTTTCGCTCCCTGTATTTTACTCCTGCCACCTTCAGAATTTGAAAGAGCGTATTCCAGTCAACATTGTCAAAAGCTTTCTCTAAGTCTACAAATGCTAAGAAAGTAGGTTTGCCTGTCTTTAATCTATCTTCTAAGATAAGTCGTAGGGTCAGTATTGCCTCGCGTGTTCCAACATTTCGACGAAATCCAAATTGATCTTCCCCGAGGTCAGCTTCTACCAGTTTTTCCATTTGTCTGCACAGAATTCGTGTCAGTATTTTGCAGCCATGACTTATTAAACTGATAGTTCAGCAATTTTCACACCTGTCAACACCTGCTTTCTTTGAGATTGGAATTATTATATTCTTCTTTAAGTCTGAGGATATTTTGCCTTTATCATACATCTTGCTCACCAGATGGTAGAGTTTTGTCATGATTGGCTCTCCCAAGGCTATCATTAGTTCTAATGGAATGTTGTCTACTCCCGGGGCCTTGTTTCAACTCAGATCTTTCAGTGCTCTGTCAAATTCTTCATGCAGTATCATATCTCCCATTTCATCTTCATCTATGTCCTCTTCCATTTCCATAATATTACCCTCAAGTATATTGCCCTTTTATATGAGGGTCACTCCAAAATAAATGCACACTATTTTTGTAAAAATACAGTTTTCATTCTGCATGTGTGAAAGTTTTAGAGTGTGTAGATACATCCTTCCCACTTGTTTTCAAACTTAGTTCAACCTGTTCCCGTGAGTGGCGCCGTCACAGCATGTCTTCACTATGGCTGCTACAGTTGACGTTCGTCAGAAGCAACCTGCTGTCATAGAATTCCTGTGCTGTGAAAACGAGTCAGTGGGAAATATCCACAAGAGGTTGAAAAAGATGTATGGAGATGCTGCTGTTGATTGCAGTACAGTTAGTCGGTGGGCAAGCAGGTTACATGATGAAAGCGGGCAGGGCAATACTGAGGATTGGCCTCACAGCGGCAGGCCTCGTACTGCATATACTCCAGACAATGTGCAGTGAGATAATGAATTGGTGATTGCTGACAGACGTATCACAGTGAACGAATTGCCACACTACGTTGGGATAGGGGAACGAAGTGTTTGCAGAATACTGAAAGTGTTGGCGTTATAAAAGATTTGTGCCAGGTGGGTTCCCAGGATGTTGACAGTGGCTCACAAAGAAACAAGAAAAACGGTATGCAGCAAACTTTTGGAACAGTACGAGAATGGTGGAGATGAATTTCTTGGAAGAATTGTGACAGGTGATGGAACATGGCTCCATCATTTTTCACCAGAGACGAAGAGGCAATCAACGAAGTGGCATCATGCAAATTCACCCAAGAAAAAAAATTCAAAACCACACCTTCTGCTGGAAAAGTTACGGCTATGGTGTTTTTTGATTCCAAAGGACTCTTGCTTGTGGACATCATGCCAGGTGGAACCACCATAAATTCTGATGCATATGTGACAACACTGTAGAAACTTCAAGCTCGACTGAGTCGTGTTCAACCACATTGGCAAAAGCAGGATGTTTTGTTGTTGCATGACAATGCACAGCCATGGACAACACTGAAAGACCCGCCTTACAGTCCTGACCTGGCTCCATGTGATTATCATCTCTCTGGGAAACTGAAAGACTCTCTTCGTGGAACAAGGTTTGAAGATGATGACTCCCTTGTGCACGCTGCCAAACAGTGGCTCCAACATGTTGGTCCAGAATTTTGCCGTGCGGGTATACAGGCACTGGTTCCAAGATGGCATAAGGCAGTTGAGAGGGATGGAAATTACATGGAGAAATGAAAATATTGTTCCTAAAGGATGTATCTACACACTGTAAAACTTTCAAACATGTAGAATAAAAGATGGATTTTTTTAAAAAATAGTGAGCATTTCCTTTGGAGTGACCCTCGTAGACCCTCTATGTACTCCTTCCACCTTTCTGCTTTTCCTTCTTTGCTTAGAACCAGTTTTACACATGAGCTCTTGATTCTGATACAGGTATTTCTCTTTTCTCCAAAGGTCTCTCTAACTTTCCTGTAGACTGTATCTATTTTACCCCTAGTGATATATGCCTCTGAATCCTTACATTTGTCCTCTAGCCATCCCCGCTTAGCCATTTTGCACTTCCTGTCTGTCTCATTTTTGAGACATTTGTATTCCTTTGAGCCTGCTTCATTTACTACATTTTTATCTTTTCTCCTTCCATCAATTAAATTCAGTATCTCTTCTGTTACCCAATGATTTCTACTAGCCCTCATCTTTCTACCTACTTGATCCTCTGCTACCTTCACCATTTTATCTCTCAAAGCTACCCATTTTCTTCTACTGTATTTCTTTTCTCCGTTCTAGTCAGTAGTTTCCTAACAATCTCTTTGAAATTCACTACAACCTCTGGTTCTTTCAGTTTATCCATTCCCCCCCCCCCCCCCCCCCCTCCTTGAAATGCCACCTTTTTGCAGTTTCTTAAGTTTTAATTACAGCCCATAGCCAATAAATTTTCGTCAGAGTCTACATCTGCCCCTGGATATGCCTTACAATTTAGAACTTGGTTTCTAAATCTCTGCCTAACAATTATATAATCTATCTGAAATCTTCCAGTGTTTCAGGCCTCTTCCACGTATACAACCTTATGTCATAGTGTTAGCTATGATTAAATTATGATCTGTGCAAAATTCTACCAAGCGGCTTCCTTATTCATGCTTTACCCCATGACTCTTAAATTTTCATCTCCCATAACTGCCTGAGTAACTTCTTTTATCGCATCATACATTTCTTCAAACTCTTCATCATCTGCAGAGCTAGTTGGCATATAAACTTGTACTGCTGTGGTAGGCGTGGGCTCTGTATCTATCTTGGCTATAATAATGCGTTCACTATGCTGTTCATAGTAGCTTACCTGCGATCCTATTTTTTTATTCATTATTAAACCTACTCCTGCATTACCCCTATTCGATTTTGTATTAATAACACTGTATTCTCCTGACCAGAAGTCTTGTTCCTCCTGCCACTGAACTTCACTAATTCCCACTATATGTAACTTTAACCTATCCACTTCCATTTTTAAATTTTCTAACCTACCTGCCCTATTAAGGAATCTGACATACCACACTCTGATCTGTAGAACGCCAGTTTTCTTTCTCCTGATAACGACGTTCTCCTGAGTAGTCCCCACCTGGAGATCCAAATGGGGGACTATTTTACCTCTGTAATATTTTACTCAAGAGGATGCCATCATCATTTAACCATACAGTAAAGCTGCATGCCCTCGGGAACAATTACGGCTGTAGTTTCCCCTCGCTTTCAGCCATTCGCAGTACCAGCACAGCGAGGCCATTTTGGTTAATGTTAAAAGGCCAGATCAGTCAATCATCCAGACTGTTGACCCTGCAACTACTGAAGAGGTTGCTGCCCCTTTACAGGAACCACATGTTTGTCTGGCTTCTCAACAGGTAGCCCTGCGTTGTGGTTGCACCTACAGTACAGCTATCTGTATTGATGAGACACGCAAGCCACCCCACCAATGACAAGGTCCATGGTTCATGGTGGAGGGAGGGGGGGGGGCATTAAATACTTCTGTGATCATTGGATTACAAAATTGGAGTATATACAATCCTACACTTGGTGAATATTACATAGAAATATCAATAAAAGAATATATAAAGTAACAGATAAACAGGGTTGTTGACTGTGAGAATACACAAAATTTTACAATGCAATCAAAAAATGTAAGCATGTAAATTACAAGCTACAGAGCACTCTATGAAATTCAAATCAGTCAAGCCATATCTGATGAAAATACACATTAAAATAAATTAATATGAAGAAAATACAATTTTTAGGAGTGAAGGAAAATACAAAAGGAAAATAGAATTTGTAGATGCAAAACATCTAAAATTTTATGCAGATGCCACAGTCTAACATTTTTTTTTTTTATGAAGGAACATTGTATACATCTAAAGATTTACGTATTAGTTACAGAAATATGTCATCCAAATGTCTATGCAATCACAAAATGAAATTAAAATTCTGTTCATTATACAGATAAAAAATAATAAAGAGATATGGTGGGAACCTATACTTAAAGAGATTGGTTAAAAATATTTCGTCAACATTACTACATTATTATAAGACCAAATAAAAAGAATACCAATTAGCACACTGACAAAAAGAAATAAAAAAAGAAAAAAAATACTCAACTGTAAAATCGAAATACAGAGAAGTAATCATATTATACGACAATTTTTTTTTTTTTTTTTTTTTTTTTTTTACCAATTGACAAAACCAGGAATACAATGGGAAAAAATAAGAGAGGGCTTTTAACTCTGATCATAATTCTATTGTAAAAATAATATAACAGTGAAAGTAATAAAATATTGTGGGGGCATTTATAGGAAGGGGATAAGGGAAAGGAATTAAATGTATGATGAAACTTATAAAAGGCATCATGTCAAAAATTAAAACAGTCATAAAAAGTTACAAAAGTACAGAACTAAGGACATAGCCCCCGCAAAGCTATGGAAGTTGTAGAAGTGATAAAAATGGAGACCATAATAATTATAGCCAGTCTAACATTAATGGTATTTCATATCAAAAGTAAATAAAAATAGAACACGAATGCTAATGTATAGTATCTTATGAGGGTTAATGAGCAGAAAGCCAAACCCATTGATGACAATATTTACATTCAATCATGATACTAACCATAAGCTGGGAATTTGGTTAAGAAAAGGTCAATTATGAAAAGAACAATATTAATATTACATCAAGTTAGTAATTGGGAGAACAGAAATAAAGAATAAAAAATGAAAATGAAATAATGGAACACGGAGAAGAGGGAGGTGAGGAAGGGAGGTGAAGGGTTAAAAGGAAGATGCAATATTTGTGCGTCAAAGACTGTGGATTAAACAACCATAATGTTTGGTTTGCAGTGATGAAAAATAAAATAGATACATGAATTAAGTGTAAACAAATTCAATCGTTATTCACCCCATTAAGTATCATAAATTTAATAAAAGTAAGAATTAAAATATAAGGTATAGCCATTCAGGATGATAATAAATCAAAGTAAAACATATATGTAAAAAAGCCGTGTAGGCTAAACAAGAAAGTGGGTAATGGAAAGGAGGGATGAAGGGAGGGCTCAGATGAAATAAAAAAGGGGGGTATAATTGAGGAAAGTTGTAGTTTAAGAAGGTCCACTCAAATATTTAAAGCTTTGTAAGTCTTATCATACATTCTATGCCTTTCCCTTACTTCCTTTCTATAAACTCTCTCACAGCCCCACAATATTTTATTATTTTTGCAGTTATATTACTTTTACAATATGTTGAAGTCGGGGTTAAAAGCCCTTTTCTGTATTTTGATTTTGAATTTGAGTATTGGTTTTTCTATATTAATTTTGTCTGTATGCTAGTTGGTATTCCTTTTACTTTGTCTTATAACAGTATAGTAATGTTGTTGAAATATTTTTAACCAATGTGTTAAAGTGTAGGTTTATATCATATCTCTTTGTTAATTTTTATCTGTATGATGAACGGAATTTTAATTTCAGTTTGCGATTGCATAGACATTTGGATGACATATTTTTGTAACTAACATGTAAAAGTTTAGATGTGTGCAATGTTTCTTCATATGCATAAAATTTTAGATGTTTTGCATCTACAAATTCTATTTTCCTTTTGTATTTTCCTTCACATGTAAAAACTGTAATTTTTTCATATTAATTTAATTTCATGCGTATTTTCGTCAGATATGATTGAGTGATTTGAATTTCACAGATTTCTCTGTAGCTTGTAATTTACATTGTAAAATTTTGTATATTCTCACATTCGACAATGCTGTTTATCTGTTACTTTATATTTTATTTACCAGCCAAAAGGTGCTACAAATGAACCAAAATATATTTACAGTTGGCGAACAAGTGGCAGGGAATAGGTAACTGTAGGGGCATAGATATTTGCTGAAGGATGTGAGGCTCCTGTGGGAAGTGGAAATAAAACTTCTGGCACACAGCTACATTGCAAGTGTGGAGAATGTGATGTTGCCTCCTGTGAGAATGAGAGTTGTGATTACGTCATGTTCCAACATGATAGCTCGCCCATTCATATGTTAGATGTGGTTAAGTGGTAGCTTGATGACCACAGAAATGTTACTATATTGAAATTGCAACCCAAAGGAGTTGACATAAACCCAATCAAGAATATTTTGTTTGAAACAGTCAGAATAATAAAGGGAAAGGGACCGTCACTGCCTACTCACCGCATGCATTCTGATGCAATTCATGATGCTTGGAAAGAGTTACTTAAATGTTCAAGATATGTCACTAGAGTTGTTGACTCAATGCCCAATAGAAGGGTCATTGTGGAAGGCAAAGGCGATTCTGAATGCTATTAGCAGAGGTATTTATTTTCCTGAGAGTTTAGCTTGTGATGACTAAGCAGTGCTGATTCATAAGACCCACTGCTTCTCTGCCATATACATGTGAAGCTTTTTCAGAGATGATGTTCTTTTGAGTCCTGTGAGTTGCCCCCCAGGAAATGTTGTGATTATTACTTTACTTCATTTAAATCATGTGTTCTGACATTCTAATCTACTATTTCATTTTATTATTATGTGTTTTTTTATCAACAAAAGAGACTAATATCAAGCTTCAAGATAAGGAATAAATGGAAAACCTTAATTCAGGAATACACTGTTCAACAGGTAACATTTTGATCAACATCTGATGTACTCATAGTACAGCTGAAGAAGCAAATTGAAAAAGAGATTATGGAATGAACAGGCAACTCTGTAAAGGGCGATGAAGGTCATAAAAATTTTTTATAAACAGGTAGAACTATTATTGATGGTGAGAAGCCAGAGTTGACACAACACTTACTTTTAATTCTGAGTTCTTGTGAAATTTATATATACATTTTGCAATGCAGAATTTTAGTACCTAGTACACACATCAGCAATGTATTGGCTCTGTTTAATTTTATTCTCACTGATGACATTGAGACTACATTCATGCTCGGTGCTGGTTTCAGTCTGCCCAGCCTGCATCTCTCGGTCTGGCCCATATGGGCCATGGGCCAACCTGCCTCCTAGAGCTGAGCGCAGCCCACAGATTGGGGCCAGCACACACAATGAGTTGATGCTGTCCGACAGTGGCGGCCTGCGCCTTGTGCTTTCCCAGCACATCTGACTGCGCACTGTGGTTACCTCACTGGACGAGCTTTTCTATGCTGTGTCGTGTATTTGCTCGTCATTATAAGTGTAACTTGTGACCCATGCATGCAACACGGAGCTTTCAGAAACTTGCTGGGCATTAACTACAGTTGTTATCAGCATCATTGGGTGTTACTTACCAATGAAGCAGTGAAGGAAAAGTTGCTTAAAAAAGAATCCTTTTTCCATTTAAGGAAAATTATTTTGCTGTGCTTCATGCACAATCGAACGAATTTGTTGGTTTTGTGCTGTGCAAAATTTGTGATGCTTGCCTTCATTGTTAGGCACAAATGTGTTAAAAGTGATTCATGGAGACATCCCACCAATATCTTAAAGATCGAAATAGGCTGTTACTATGAGGGTGGTTTGAAAAGTTCTCTGAAAGGAATAGAAAAAAAAGTACTTACATCACTGAAACTTTTTTTTTATTTATTTTTCAAAGTAGTCTCCTTGTGGATTAATGCACTTGGTCCAGCGATGTTCCATTGTCTTGATCCCACCTCAAAAATGAGTTTCCTCCAGGCCTGCAAAATAGTTGTCAACTCCAGCTATCAATTCTTTGTTTTAAGTGAATCTTCGTCCACCAAGAAAAAATTTGAGTTTTGGGAAGAGATGGAAGTCTGACAGTGCCATATCAGGTATTATAATTAATGTACATACAACATTACATTTCATTTTGTTATCAGCTTCCACCCACTTACATTGTTTGTCTATAGGTAAAACTAATGAAGCAAAACATAATAGAAGCTGCAAGTGACCAGGATGTTTAAATCAATATGGCACAGCGGTCCATCTTAAATGTCCTCAATGTCAACAGGACATTAAATCCTAATCTTCCTTCCTTCCTTCCTTCAAATAAGTATGTAACTGACATGCCCTAATTCATATATAATGTTGAATTTAAAACTTGCAACTGGTTGTAGCTTTCAAGTTTAACATGCTACACATTTACCATAATACAATATTAGTGTGCCAAGCACAACACTTTTAAAAATATAATGTAATCTGATAGATTAAAAATCTACTCACCAATCAGTGGCAGGAGAACATGCATATAAAGGTATTTAAATTTGCAAGCTTTCAGGGCTAGTGGCTCCTTCTTTTGGCAGAAGAGTTGAAGGGGGAGGAAGAGAGCTGAAGAAAAAGAACTGGTGAGGTTTAGGAAATGAGGACACTTTGGAAAAGTTGCCCAGGACCCTGGATCCGGGGAGATTGTACCCGATGTAATGAGAAGGAAAGACTAATTGTTGGGGACCGCTGTGGAGAAGATATGAAAACCTGAGAGCGTAAATGTGGAAAATAGGGTTACACTGAAAGACAGAGACTGCCACCAAAACATCATGCACAAGTTAATAAGAGTGGAAAGCTAAATGCATTGATATGATGTGATTGAGGGGGGGGGGGGGGATAGGTCAGAAAATGTAAGATATAGGAAACTAAAATGGAGTGAAGAAAGGAATAGTTACTGTGAAGAAATTAACATGAATTGATGCCTGGTGGGTGGTGAGAACTAAGTACATGTTGTATCATCACTTTTCACATGCAGAGTTCTGAGAAACTGGTGTCTGGGGGAAGAATACAGATGGCACATGTGGTGAAGCAGATACCCATGTCTGCATGACTGTCATATTTTAGAGCATGCTTTGCAACAGTATACCATATTTACTCAAATCTAAGCCGCACTTTTTTTCTGTTTTTGTAATCCAAAAAAACGCATGCGGCTTAGAATCGAGTGCAAAGTACGTGGAAGTTCTGAAAAATGTTGGTAGGTGCCGCCACAACTAACTTCTGCCGTCGAATATATGTAGCGCTGCACAGGCATGCTCTGCAGGCACAAAGATAAATATTGGCGCCAAAACCTCTGCGTCAAAAAAAAAAAACCCGGTGGAAGACGAGCTTTTTTCTCCGCCCCGAGTTTCGACCACTGCATTTTCATACATTATCCAACGAAGTAAATACAAATTCCATATTGTCCATCATCGAATGTAGCAGTATTTCAATGTACTACGAAAATCCGACTGGCAAGACTGTTTGGGATGTTTGTCAATATGGCCAACTCTACGTTCTGAATTTTTTCCTACCTGTGAGAAGAGATGGTTGCTAATAGGAACTTTTATGAATTGTGAATCACATGCAGTATTCTCTTCACCATAAGAATAATATGAATATAAACATTTTGCCATGTATTCTTTCATGTTTGCTGCTATCTCATTTAAATCCTGTCTGCCTAATAAACTAGAGTGAGACAACACCAAACGCGGAAGAATATACATATCATGTCATGTTTATATTCGTATTATTCTTATGCCTAATAGTGATACAGTCCAGATATGAAGCACGGCAATTGAATAGATTTTTAAATCTAAGATGACTCTAATTTCTGTGCAGAATGTAATGTACTACAGAGGCGTCTGCAAAGATTTTCAAATGAAGAAAAATTTTCACTAAACTCTCATTCAGAACATCTTCTATCATATGCAGTCTATTATTTGGTTCTTGTTGATCAATATCAAAGACAGCAGCAGTGTAAGTAACAACAAATAGCAGTCTTGTTGATCAATGTCAAAGACAGCAGCAGTGTAAGTAACAACAAATAGCAGTCTCTTGCCATTGTTTCGCTTATGAGACAATTCCTCTCTTTTTTTTTTTTTTTTTTTTTTAAATAGTAAGCGGCGGTAGCGCGCACAGTAGCAAGCCATGCTGCGAGCGGCAACAGGCCGTAAACACTCATTATCAGAATGCGACAAACAATGCATGACACAGTACAATAATGCATTTTCAGCTTAAAGTGACGTAAACACCTATAACAAAGAGAACTGCACTTGTCAGATCAAAGAAAAATAAGCAATCAATTCAAACCAGACAAATCACGTGAAAAAGGAAGGGTACCCATATCAATACGGACGGAGCGCCTGACGCATAGCAATGGCTACCTGGTAAAGCTTAACTGCTAAGCTTACGACTCGAACCGAACTACTGTAGCTGTATCGTCATTCATTCGACCTAAAATGGGTCTCATATTACAATGGACCAACTTTGTTTCGTTTTGGAGGTGCGGCCTAAAACTTTTCTCTCCCCTTGAATTTCGAGTCTCAAATTTCAGGTACGGCTTAGATTCGGGAAATTTTTTTTTCCTTGATTTTGAGTCTCATTTTTCAGGTGCGGCTTAGATTCGAGTGCGGCTTACATTTGAGTAAATACGGTAGTGCGTGTTACCAGTACACGCCCTCTGCCTATGACCATTCAACCTAACTGATAATGTGGTGGTAGTCACGCCGATGTAAAGGCTAAACAGTGTTTAAATAACAACTGCTGTATGACGTGTCATTTCACAGGATGCTCTCTCTTTAATAATATATGTTTTACCAGTTCCAGGGCTGGTATGTGTGGTGGTAGGATGATGCATAGGGCAAGTGTTAACATTGGTAACAGTCACAGGAGTAAGAGCCATAGAGTAGAGAAATGTGTGCATAAGGAGCAAAGGGGATGACAATGACATCATGGAGATTGTAAGGGTGACAAAAAGCTATTCTAAGTGTGGTGGGCAAAATGTAAGGCAGAATGCACCTCATTTCAAGGCATGGTTTTAGGAAGACATATCCATGTTGAAGTAGCTGATTAATACATTCAAGACCAAAATGGTAATGAGTGACAAGAGGTGCATCCTAAGTTGTTTTTTGGAGTGATCAGCAGTACCAGGATTGGATGTGATAGGGCATAAAATTTGCTTTTGAGCAAGGCTAGTGGGGTAACTACATCTAGTGTAGGCTAAAGTGAGAATGGAGGTTATTGCTGTAAAGAGTGTGCATCTGAGCAAATACATTTTCTTCTAATTCCAAGGCTGTATGGCAGGGAATGCTTGACAGGGAAAGGGTTGCAACTGACTAAATGTAAGCACTGTTGTTTGTAAGTAGGTTTGATGAGAACAGATGTTTGTAGTTGACCTTGGGCAGGGTGAGGTCAACATCAAGGATAGTGGAATGGGATTGAGAACAGGACCATGTGAAATTTAATTGGTAAAATGTGTTTAGATATTCCAAGAATTATACAGCCAGTATGACACAGATGTGGATAAATAAGCACAAACATGCAGGCAACAGGTTAGTGTGGCCTTAAAGTGGAAAGTTCTTGTTCACCCCTTATATTAAAGTATCTATAGACAAGACTCTCGTTAATGGTAACACAGCTAGTTCAGATTTGTAAAATCTGTGAAAGCGTTGAAATGTCCTGGATATGACAATTAAAATGAAATCTTCGCTTTAGAGAAAACTACCGGTGATCAACCACACCAGATAGTTGTCACCATCTGGCACCTTGCCGTATATTTAAAAAATGCAATGCCTGAAAGGCAATAGAATGGCTGCCAGAATGAAGAAGTTTTTTAGAATGTACTCAAAGTACAAAGGAGATGCCACAGGAAGGGCACTGGTTTGGGCGTTGGCCTCATTTGTTATGTAGACTTAAGAGGTACCATGTGTGCTCATGTGTCGAGCCGCAAGGGCGGCAGTGCATTGGTAGTGGCCATATATGATCATACTCGAGGCCTGCAGGGCAGTGTCCAGAAGTGCCAACGTGGCCTACCGCACAGTATAAATAAGGAAGTGGCGTAGCCTGTGGAGAATTCAGTACAGACAGTGGTCCAAGAGGGACTTCTGTGTAGGTCAGGACTGAGTCCTGTACTTGTAGTATTCACTCTGGCTCTGCTTGCACTCATACATAGTCTCATACCTCTCCCCATGGGATTTTGCATTCAGGAGTAGTGTACTTTCATTGAAATCATTACCACTTCCGGCTGAGATGAGTAATTTAAGATTGTAGTTATTCAAGTCTTGCCTTTGTTCAGTTATTTCCCAACCAAGTTCTGTAAGTCTTTCCATTTTCCAGTTAGCCATCTCCATGTTATCTGGCTGGACTGACCTCCTCCAGTTTCATTGCGTGTCTAGACGACTCGCTGGATGCGACATAGGGACTGTATTTTCTGGTTGGGGTTGGTCATGGATTACTGTGCAGTTATCACTACACCAGTTACGGGAATAGTCTTTCAAATATCGAACCTGCTCAGCCCGACGTCAAGCAAAACGGCAGAATGGATTTGTGATCCTTTTGCTTTATTACACAGGCTAGCAGCAGAGTTAGGAGACAGGAGAGTAAAGGAGCTCCCAAGAAGAAGAAGAAGAAGAGGCTGCGACCAGCCCAGCAGACAGATGGCACCTGAGACTGGAGTGGCCATCCCAGGAGGTTGCCAGGGCAGTGTGGCCTCAATAGCAGTAGACAGACAGTGCCAGGAGTCAAGGAAGATGTTCCAGAAAGTGGCCAGGGGCGGCTGATGGCAGCACATGCACACGGACGATGGCTCGAGACGCACTCAGCAGCTGCAGCCACAGTGGGTGGCATGGGTTTGCAGATGAAGCAGACAGCAGCGCAGATAGCACACAGTGTAGGGGCAGTCAGCAGCGACCACAGTGCAGACGGACGCCTGAGGTTGCAGACGGTGGCAAGAGACAGCAGAAGGCGGACATCAGCAGAGGCGACAGCAGTGGCAACAGCAGTGGCAACGGACGGTGGCACCAGGGCAACACTTCGTAGCAGACAGAGCACAAAAGCAACAACAACAAAAAGCAACAGCAGCAGTGAGAAGTCGAATGGTGAGTTAAAAGACTAGCAGGCATGTCGTAAGACAGAGATAATATTTCCAGTGCAGGCTTTGATATACCTGAGTCACAAATTAGGCAATTTGTTAGTTTGGCAGATGTGCTAAAATTAATACTGCAATTGTTTGGTGCCACTAAGAACACTGAGTTCCTAGACAGTTGTGATCTTGGGTTTGAACTTATAGATTCAGAGGCAGCATGATACCCTTTTGAAGTTTGTTAAAACTTAAATAGTGGGATCAGCATATAGCAAGTTGTTAGTCAGAGATCTAAGCACCACTTGGTGAGATGCGCGTGTTATATTAGCAGAAAACTATGCTAGTAGAAGGACACTTGACTTCTAAAAAACTGTAAAAAATGAGGACTATTACGGTAGGACCCAGAATCCAAAGGAAATCCGTTGTGGGGATAAGGTACTGTTGTTCGATGAGAACGTTGTTCGATGAGAACATGCGACTAGGCAATCGTGCAAGTTAGATACACAATGGTACGAACAAAGGGTCCTAATGTTGTAATCTGTCTGAAGCAAAATAAACATGCAAAAAGACTGAACGAATTTTCCAAGTTCCAAATGTTGGCATCATACTGCTTCATTGGTGTTATACTACTTCTCAAGGTTGAACATGCCAGGCAGGAACCGTACACACTAGTAACAAAGTGCCATTCGTCACTGGGATTGTATTATGACAGTATGGGTCGAGTAAAAATTTACAATGTTATGTGGAAAATTGTGAGTTACTTTTGCATAATGAAACTGAGAGAGAAATTAGAGTGCGGTGAGGTTCTCACCAGGCAAGCTGTTGGATATTGTAAAGACAGGTTGGCATTATTGAATATGAGTGCAAAGTGCCAAACTTATGGCAACTAGGAAACATAGTGAAGACACTGGGTGTGATTGGGCAGTTTGATGGCAGGAATCCCATACAAAGAAATGAGGAATCTTAAGCTTTGTGTGGGAGATCAGGAAGATTCTGTTTGGAACCCTAGACAAAGGTGATGCCAGGTGCTTCAAGGCAAAGATAAATGTCTTAGAAGGACAATAGAAACAGCCACTCAAATTTTTGAAAGAGTGAGTGACAATAGTTAAAGCACCCTTGACTAGTTTTAATCAAATGGTAAGCTCCATAACGAAAAATGAAGGAATTATCACTCATAGAATGAAGTAATTAAGCCAGCGTATAGTAGAATTTCAGACCAACACTGATTACGGGTTATTTTGATTACTATCAATGAACAGCTGATACAGCTGACGGACATTTTCAGTGAGCTAGAACAGAAGTACAATAGATTAATATCAGCAGTTGTCAACACTCAGAAAGACATTCTGGAGCCACACCAGATCAATCAAGCCCCGATCATAAAGTATCTAGATATAATAAAAGATGACATCAAAGACAATTGGTTCCCTGTCAACCTTAAGGTAGACAAATGATACCAATTAATCAGAACCATTGATCAGGATGTTTTTGTTGCTGGAAACATCGTAAGTTATGTGTTAAATGTTCCGCTATTAGAGAATGACATGTATAACATCTACAAAATACTACCATTACTGTCAGAATTGGATGGAACGAGACATTTATTTACGTATATTGTCCCAGAAATAGAGCTCCTGCTAACTGATGTTGTGAAACATCAGTTTGCAAAATTAAATAACAAGCAGCTACTGTGTAAGACAGTTAATCAGAGCAGTTAAGTTCCATAGTGCTCAGTTAATCAGAGCCCCAGAATATGCAAATAGACTTTTATGCTTTTGTTCACGTATGATCATGAGAACTTTTAGGCTAAGATGCTGCAACCGGTGTGAAAAGTTCCAAAGGATTGTGTGCAGAAGCTAATAGTGTTAACTGAAAGTCTGTGGACACCATTAAGTAATAATGAACACCTGTTTGTTTTACCAGTAGCCAAAGGCATTACTGTCATCTGCCATGATGCTCCGAGGCACAGGGAAGTTAAAATTTTCAGGTAAACGTCGTGGGTATATGGTTCAGGTGACGATACAGCATGAACATATAATACAAATAAATGATACCAGTAGTGATATTGTGCCAAACTTAAGCATGAAAATATACTGCTGCATAGTGAATAATGAAAGGAAGAATATAAGTGAACTTAAGCAGGAACTGCCAATACAGTCTACAGTTAGGCAGTTAGAGGACCTAACAGCTGCAGGACATAAGTTGGATGAGCTTCAAAGTGATATTGAATACCAGGAGAGAAGTGCCGTCAACAGCTTCTTGTTAAGTCATTTCTCTTTCTGGGTTTCATGGGCTCTGATGTAGTAATTATAGCAATATTATGTTGTCTATGCAGATATTGTAATATTGCCAAGGCTGTTTTAAATTTGCATGCAAAACAATGGATAAAGATTGTTGTAGAAAAACATTTGTTAAAAACACTGAATCGGTGCGCATAGAGGAATATAGTCAGGTACTGTCCTACGAAAAGCACATGTAGAGGCAAAGGAGAGAGTATTTTTGACAGATCTCTTGTGCCTGATAGAGACTTAAGAAGTAGTGCTTATCGAAGTGTTAAGACTGAGGAATGATAACACTGGTAGAAAGTTACGTTTTGAAATGTACATTGATGAATCAAGTGTAATTTATTGTAAAGTTGAAAAAATGTCTCATACTGTCAAATAAAATGTATCCTAGTATTCCAAGTATTAGAATATGTAACCATGACACTGAGTGTGAAATGTAAAAGTGTGAATGTTTCTCTTGTAGTAAAAGATAGATTTATATACATTTCTGTCATGGACAGTTGTAAAGCAATTATGTGTATCTTTTGAATATTATTGTAGAATGAATGTGTATGTTTCCTGATTAATGGAATAAAAATTGTGAAAAACTATGTATAAAAATTTGTAGTCGCTGAGGACAGTGCCTACAAATTTTTCCCTAAGAGGGGTGGGAGGGGGTGTATCGCATATGCAAAAAAAAAAAAAAAAAAAAGGCAGTGCATGGAAGGCGACAGAACAGCAGCCAGAACAAATAAGTTTTCTAGAAAGTACACAGAGTACAAAGGAGATGCCACAGAAAGGGCATTTGTTTGGGTGTTGACCAGAAACGTTACGTAGACTCATGAGGTATCACATGACCTCACATGTCGAGTCGTTTTGTGGCCTGCCACACAGTATAAATGCAAAGGTGTTGTAGCCTGTGGAGAGTTCAGTATAGACAGTGGTCCAAGAGGGAGGTCTCTGTAGGCCAGCCCCAGAACCTGGACTTGTAGTATTCGCTCTGGCTCTGCTCACAGTCATACTTAGCCATGTACCTCCCTCCACAGGATCTTGCAATCAGGAGTAGTGTATTTTCATTCATGTCATTATCCAATTCTGGCTCAGATGAGCAATTAAAGATTGTGTAGTTATTCAAGTCTTGCCTTTGTTCCATTATTTCCCAAGTGAGTTCCATAACTCTTTCAAACTTCCCATTAGCTATTTCCAAGTTATGTGATTGGATGGACCTTCTCCAGTCTCCAATGTCATTGAGCGTGTAGACTGCTTGCTGGGTGCGACAACCTGACAGATCCAGTAGGCAGAAATTACATGGCTAGTGCAAACATCTCTGTGTACAATGGCTCATAGTGATTCTTAACAAAGAATGTAGAACAGGAGCCCTTTTGTCTGCCCTAAGCACAGGTAAATGTTGTTCAGTAAATGTGCCAGTGTAGCACGCACCAAACATCAGTCAACTCATTCTTGTGTGATCAGAGTTACTTTAAGTACTGGCTACTGTCAATAATTTGTTTCCCATCACCTAGTTCACAGAATTCCATAATATTGCAACATCGACTTCATGTCGCGGAGGGGGGAGTGCAAGTTGTTACTACTGGCTGCAATGCTCATAGATAACTGTTTTCCTCTCAACTGTCATTTTTTTGTCAGATACACTAAGTATGCATGAGATTGGCAGTATGTTGATAGCATTCTGTCTCCTAGCTTGTTATACTCTGGAACAGACAGTATAACTCTGTAGTTGAGTGTAATGAATAGGTAAGGGGTCTCACTAATTCTGCCACTGACTGTACATGATGCATGTTTTTTTTCTAATTTTTTCTTTTATTTGTGCCACTTCAACCAGTCTCCACTACAAACACCCGTGAATCATATACAGTATGTACATTGATTGTAAACATATTATTTAAATTGTGATATGCTGTCTTAATTGCTGTGAGATGTCACTTCAGAGTCCAATTCAATATGGAACACACAGCATCCATGCCTCGAGGCAACATTCCTGCCATGTGCTGCTTACATCACATAAGTTACATAAAAATCATGACGTTCAGTTACTTAACATTGTTCCCTGAAATTTATTCATAACTACACAGTGGCCTGCAAACAAAATAAGCTACACCACACAAGTCATCAGGCTGTCGATACTCAGTGCTAACTGTGCAAAGCCGGGCCAGGGTGTTAGTGAATTTAAAAATGGTAGTTTGGTACAATTTCCTAGTCCCAAGAAAGTTTTAATAAATGAAGACTGAGTAACTATTAGGAATTCTGAAAGTGTAGCTCATCTTATGTGAATCAAAAAAACAAGCAAAAAAACAGAATTAGATACTGAAAGTTGTGTTAGTCATGAAACAAAGGAATATAGCGGAGAATTCTGAACTGTGCAGATGGGAATTAACCTTACAACATATTCTCCACTCCCGAAATCATCCTGGCCTCAGGTTACGGTAGCCTACTGTCTCCAACACCCTCCAACCAGCAGTTTCTACCTCTGTCCTATCACCTCCTTATTTTTGTCTCCAACCCTCTTTGTCTCCCTCCCTCTGCCGATGCACCAGTCCATCTTTCCACTTCCCTGCTCCTCTTCTTTTTCATTCCCTGTTTCCCCCTCCTTGTCCTACAGCTCTTGATGCTGCACCTTTTGCCAGTCCAGTCTCTGTGTACTCCTTCAGAGCCAGTCCAGTCCCTGCGGGCTCCTCCAGATAGTGCTTTTCTCTCCCCTCACCCCCTTCAGATTTCTGCTTCTGTTCTACATAACAGTTGCATTCCAGTCCAAGCTGCTGGAGATGTGTGTGTGTGTGTGTGTGTGTGTGTGTGTGTCTGCAACTTAACGTGTCTTTTTTTATGGTAAGTAGCAATGTGTGTGTGCGCGCGCGCATGTGTCTGTCTGCAACTTAATGTGTCTTTTTTATGGTAAGTAGCAATCTATCTTTTCCGTTTATAAATATTATTTTACTGATTAATACAGTTCATCATTTTTTACGTAGTGTTGTAGATAATGTGTGTGGATATTTTTTTATGTAGGATTGTAGGTAATGTGTATAGTTACTTAATGCTGTCAATGTATTGTGTGTACTTGTCTGAACATGTGGTTCAGGCTGAATTTGCATATTGCTTACTTTTAATTCTTGTGTGGTGTTTGAATTGTTTAATGAATCGCAAAGATATTTTGATCAGATGTATTTGTTGACAGTGGTTATCATTTGAAGTATTGTATGTCTCTCTAGCTATATTAGTATGATGATAATTAAATATTTATTTATTTGTTATGTTGTGTAGTAGTGTAAAAGCCATAACACTGTCAGTTTTCATCGTACAAACTGTCGTGAAGTGTCGATGAGCTCGTTTCATTTGTACAAATATAAATATGTGCGTAGATTTTTCACAAAATTTGATTATCAGTTGATACAATGGTTGAAGTTACTCCAGGGTTGTTCCAAAAAAAAAAAAAAAAAAAAAAAAAAAAAAAAAAAAAAAAAAAAAAATCTGGCGTACAGAACTATGCATCCTCCTCCCAGCAAGAAAGGCCCACCTTGACACGAAAATATCAAAACTCCACCCCAGGTAAAGATCTCTGTACCACTAAGCCCGACTTTTAGCTCTGTTGTGCAGCTCATTCATGTGCCCCTCCTCTTAATACCATATGTGCCTTGGCCAGTTATTGACAGCACATGTTGGCAGTTTACCTGATGCTTCTGGTTGCCATGTTACAATGTCCATATTGAAACTGGCATTAGCAACCATGAGGCAGTTGTGACAACAGTAACAAAGAGTAATGAAAACAAGTTCTACTCCCCTACTACAAGCTTGCACTTGGTGTGGTGGTTGATGCAGGAGACTGTAAAGGGGAAATACCTCTATGATCATTCCTGCTAGACACCATACCAATTGTCAGATTGGAGGGCACAAATAATAGAAAACTTTATATAGTTAGTAAACTGTGCCATGATAAAAATAAAATAAAGTGATGGAAAGTTCAACTTGGAGCATATAGTTGATGTATGTCAGCACATACAATATAGTTATTCTGAATCCATTCACTTGCTGCCTGTCAATGAGCAGTATTTGTTTTGTTTAGCAGAGGGGTAACTCTTATTTATCATTTTTCTGTGCACTTTTGAAACTAATTTAGGACATTCTATCATGCGGAGAACCATGCAAAGAAAGTCACAGTTGTTGTGTTACCATCAGCAATCATCAGCTCCAAATGAATTTGGCAACTGGCACCTGAACTAAGAGAGGAGAGATGTGACAGTGATGGACAGTATAGTAAGCATGACCAGACTCATTCTGTAATTGCTTGCTGCTAAGATAGCTGTCCTGTAAAAAAACTAGCAGACAATCACTTTGTTATTCTGATCTGGGTATTAATAAAGGAGCGGCAGTGTCAAATCTCAATGGGAAACATTGAACTCGAGACAAAAGCATGTGTAAGAACTCTTGCTCAGCATGAAAAGAATGACTGACTGTGCTAACAGAACAGTTTATGATGGTAAGACCCTCTCAAGAGATACAGTCATTATGAAGAAACAGGTATTACTGCATAATGGGTGTAAAACATTAGTTAACTGTCAGGAGAGCAATGCGTGAAGCCATCAATGATTGCCTTAGCAGAATATTAACCAAGTATTTCTCACAAAATCCAAAGAAATTAGAGTCGTGACTCATGTGTAAAGGCTGTCAGTGGTATCAAATGTAGGGTCTAGACACTTATTGATGAGACGCCAACTGAAATTGAGGAAAGCAAAGTAAATCAGAATTGCTGAACTCAGTTTTCAAATGATCCTTTACAAAGGAAAATCCAGGAGTATAACCCAAGTTAAATTCTTGCGCCACCACAAATACGAGTGAAATCGATATTAATGTCAGTGGTGCTGAGAAATAGCTGAAATCGCTAAAATCAGATGAAGATCCTTAGCCTTATAGAATCCCTATCAGTTTATGTAGCAAATTTGCATTTGAATTAGAACACATCCTAAATTCCTTGAACAAAAATCTGTCTGCTGGTTAGAAGAAAACACAGATCACACCCATCTACAAGAAATGTAGCAGAATTGATGCACAAAACTACAGTACGGTCTTGACCTCCTAGACATCCAACTATTGTTAGTATCTTAGAAGATATTCTTAGCTCAATTTTAATGTGGTACCTTGAACAGAATAACCTCCTCCATGCCAACCAGCAAGGCTTCCAAAAAAATTGATTAAGTCGAAACCCAACTCGCACTTTTCTCACATGACATTCTGATAGCCTTAGATCAGGACATTCAGGTAGGTGCAGTACTTACTGACTTCTGAAAAGCATTTGACTCTATATCACACTGTGCTTATCATCGAAGTATGATTGTAAGACAAATCGGGCAAAATTTGTGACTGGGTTGAGGACACCTTGGTAGGCAGGAAACTGCATGTCATCTTGGATGAAGAGTCATTGACAGATGAAGAACTAAGTTCAGGTGTACCTCAGGGAAGTGTGCTGGGATCTTTGACGTTGATGTTGTGTATTAATGACCTTTTAGACAATGCTAAGATGTGATCCACACTGAGATGATATGATATGTGATACAACACGTTGCAATAAAGATTACAATTATCACTTGAACACTTTGTGTTCCCACTGGGGTAATATGATACATGATACGATACATAATGTGACTCCCTGTATGACAAGCAACAGGACAGCACATATTTGTTTCAGCTTCACTTTCTGCTGACATTGTGAACTCTTCTAATGAGGATGTTATTGTGGCGTATTATTTAAAGCTCAAAAAGCTGAAAAAGAAAAGGAAGTACAAGGTTCACGCATATACCTCAGGGTGGCGCCAATGAGGTCGACACCAGCATCGATATGCGCTCATCTTTATACTCTTAGCATCGTCTTTGTACTCTGAGCATTGTCTTTTGGCTGTTCCGCCATGTTCAGTTCTTTGTGAGCGTTGCATGTGTTTTGGTGAGTAAATGAACTACTGCTAAATGGGTGTTGTTTGGTGTAACCAAACCGAACTTCTCCCTCACTATAAATATCAAAGTTTGGCTGTGGTTTCTCATGAGGTCTCTTAACATAAAAAATTCCACAAATTGTGCAGAATGAGTCCACACAGTTTCCACTTTTTGGAGCAGCTAGTATCAGCTACTGTGACAAAGCAGGACACTCATTTTTTACGGCTGGCTGGTGTGGTTCTAGGCGCTTCAGTCTGGAACCGCGTGACCGCTACGGTCACAGGTTCGAATCCAGCCTCGGGCATGGATGTGTGTGATGTCCTTAGGTTAATTAAGTTTAAGTAGTTCTAAGTTCTAGGGGACTGATGACCTCAGATGTTAAGTCCCATAGTGCTCAGAGCCATTTGAACCATTTTCATTTTTTACTTGCTGTTTCTCATGCGGAGGAGGTACTCACTACAGTAAGGGAAGCGGGTGAAATTACGTGAATGACACCATGAAAAGTTTATTTATTGTAAGGCCACGTAGTATGGAAGTACAGGATGTCCCACTCAAACCTCCCTGATTTCAAAGACCACGGTAGATACGATAATGAAAAATGCACCACATTGTAGAGCAAGTTAAAGAATTTATTTATTTATCGTCAATACACCATTTGTAGCATGAATATTATCAAGTCTATATTCAATTTCTTGCCAAGTTCTTTGTAACATTTCCTCTGTTATTGTTGCAATTGCATTAGTGACACAATGACGCAACGTAGGAATATCGCCCACTTTGCTCGTATACACGCAGCCCTTCACAAATCCCCACGCGAAGAAATCAAGCAGCGTAATAACAGGTGAACGTGGTAGCCAGGTAATGGGTCCTCCGCATCCGATCCAACGATTGGGAAATTTCCTATCCAGGAACTTGCGAAAAGCCGTTGACCATTGCGGTGAAGCTCCATCTTGTTGAAAAATTATGTTGGGTTGCAAGTCTTGTATCTGAGGGTACACAAACTGCTCCAGCATGTACAGATACTGACCCATTCACTGTTTGTTCCAGAAAGAAGAACAGTCCAACAATCCTGTCATGCATTAGCCCTCACCAGACGTTTAGTTTAGGGCTATCATGAACATGTTCAATGACAACGTGCGGATTTTGCGAACCCCAAATCTGAACGTTATGCCTCTTAACCCTTCCTGGTAGATGAAAGGTTGCCTCATCTGAGAATAAACATCTTTCCAGGGAGCTGTCATCCATATCATTTATTTATTTATTTATTTATTTCTTGTTCCGTAGATCCAGTTAGTGAGTCAATCACAAGGATATGGAACGTGTCAAATTGTACAGGTTTCAATTTAAACTTACAATAAATACAAGGGCAATTCAATGCTGCATCATATCCAAAGCAAATTGTTGTCGGCGTGGTTTGTTGTTCGGCGTCAAATGTTGCAGAATTTGCCCTCTGTAAGCACACAAACGAAGACGCTGGTGAACTACACAATGCAATGTTGATTGAGGTACATCAAGTTCCCTAGATGCTTGACAAATTGACTTACGTGGGCTTCTGAGAAAGATTTGTCTGATGTCCTCCACTGTCTCTTCTGAAACTCCATAACGTGTACCGCCAGAATGTTTCAGAAAACTATCTGTTGCCAGAAACTTCCTATACAATTCCTTAATTGTTTTTACATCAGGTGACTCACATTCATACACATGACGATAATTTCTTTGCAGAGTAATCAGCAATTTTGTTTCTGCAAACCACACTACTGCTTGCACGCGCTGCTGTGGAGTCGCCATTTTCACTTCATGTGACGATGCTGCTCTCTGGCAACTGACCATGCTGCACTCTGGTGACTATACTTGGTAATTCTGATGTGGGAATACAAATTCTTTGGATGCTCTACAATTTTGTTGTAATATTTACTGTGGTTTCTCTCTCCTGGGTCCCTGAAATTAGGGAGGTTTGAGTGGGACACCCTGTATATTCAGCATGATACATATGTAAGTAATGGTTACAAATTGATAAACCCAGGATAGTATTGCCACAACTGTTCAATTTCTCATAGTAGTACCATATTTTATGGACTGTAAGATGCCACAGACTATAAGACACACTTTAATTGCTAAGGAATTTTTTTAAGAAATAACATTTTTACTGTTTTTGTTATTAGATTGCACAGCCAGACTAAAAAAATTCTTAGTTTGCAAAATCGAACTGACCTTTAAAATCCTCAAAAATTGTCATCTGAACTTCCTTCTTCTCTCCTTTTTCCTCTTTGTCATCATTGTTGTCCTCTTCATACTTCCAATTTGCAGCCTATATCATATGAATGCTTTTATTTTTTTCTGTTAAGGAAGTTGCTACTAACAAAAATATTGTACTGTTATGGATTACACAAATCCCTTTCAGTTCAAGTCCACTGGTACCATAGACTGCAATGACCCATCATAGGCTAGACATTGTTCTGGGTTTGTGTTTAGGGGAGGGGTGGGAGGGAGACAGTTAGCAAGCTTGTGAATCCCCACAATACATGTTTGTTGCATTGGTGCACTGCTGCTGCCAGATGAATCCAGTGTTGCTAGATAGAGAGAGATTTTCCATGACTATGAATATATGGCCTTTTTTAAGACTGGCGGGAATTTTAAATCAAATGCTGGACTATTTATATTAATTTCAAGTATAGTATGCACCTGAATTTTGGGGTTAATTTTTTGAAGAAAAAAGTGTGTCTCAATAGTCATAAAATACGGTATGTGATTCAGCTTGAGGAGTATTCAGAAAAACATTGCTGGATTTTAAGTGAGATCAGTCAGCAGCAATGGTGTAGCAGTGTGAGGTGAACCTGCTTAGGAGAAGACAATGTATTTGAAGCAGTGGCAAAAACCCATAATTATAAGAAAAATCCTGACATCCTTCATGACTTTGTCCAGCTGCTCATTCAGAAGTAACAGAAATTTAGCTTTCAGAGTTTTTTATGCTTGTCACAAAGTTATTGTTATGAGGGAGCATAGACTGAGGAAATATCCATTTGGAATCACCACCTGATGACTCCCAGTGTCTCTTTTGTTTTAGCAGCTTTTTCAATTACTGCTTTGGCTTGTATTGTCAGCATACAAAAAGGAGAAACAAAAGGCAACCCCGCACAGTTAGTGGCAATAACGTGTGTGGGGCGTAGCTGCTGACCTCATCATGGACAACTTCCAATACATCTCACATATATTCTCAAGAATGGAATGGAACATCATCCTCTTTACACTGTTAAAACTAATTTCTATAATTTAACTATTTGTGACCTAAAGCCCAACAAATTTGAACTGGCCAGTGGCTACATTCTTCACTGTGAAAGTTTCAAAATTTGTACTGTGGTTTACTTATTTGCAAAGTATCACAATAACTATGGGAAATAACAAATAGAAAACTGGTTCATTAACAAGGTGTGGTGTCAGACTATAAGATGCAAAAAAAATCAAATATTTGTACCAATGTCCACAATATTGAATGATGAAGACTGTATAGTGGAGAATACCAATGAATCTCAAAATAGTGCCTTTTAATTTTATTATGTAAAAAGTAAACATTATATTGAAAAACTAACACAGAGGTGGATATAGCTTTGCTTCTGTAGTAACACTGTTCACGTTTACGTTGCACTTCACTTAGCGTAGACCGGGACTGTGTCCTAGGCCTGCCCGATGTTGACTGACTGGGCACGGCCCGTGCTGCTGGAGTTGTTGTTGTTGTTCTTGTTGTTACGCCGGCAGAGGTCGCGTCCGAATTCTCGCGTGCCCTCTGGTGGACGGGACTCTACTTGCGGCAACTACCGCCCGTGACGCGCCGTGCCAATGTGCGCCTCCCGCGATCTTTCTGGCGGCTACTACACTCCTCCTCCTTCGGGGGGTGAAGCCACTGTGATCCACTGCGTCGGAAGGTGGAGCGTCGGGCAGGAGCGATGACCTTCACATCCATTGGATGGCCGGAGTCGAGGGGATCTGCCAACCCTCGAGCTGGAACCTTCGAATACGGCTGGAAGTGACCCACACGAAGAGGCCCCTGTCGTCCCACAACCGGAGCTCGGGACAGAACGGGTGACAAGCTGTCGAACTCCGGATCCCGTTCCACCTCGGGAGGGGCAAGACCCAGTGGTGGGGATGAAGGGGAAGGGACAACCACAGGTGAACTAGCCCCCTGAGAAACCGAACCTGCTAGGGGGGCCGGCTCTCGCTGGGGCATCTCGAATGATGGCGATGCCGGTGCTGGAGCTACTGGAAGCTGCCAAGGCTGAGAACCATCGCAGTGCGGCAGAGTCACAGCGGGGAGAGGAGGTAACGTCCCCTGTGAAACCAATACAGGTGCCGGCAATGGGGAAGCCGGTGTCCGAGAGGTCGGAGGGTGGGTGCCCGAACGTGGACGTAGCTGATTTTGGTGACGACGTACCACCCGATCCCCCGCCTGCAAGGTATAGAGCCGGCGGCCATTTCGGTGCAGGACCACCGCCGGTATCCAACGTGGATTGCGACCAAACCCACGGGCCCAGACCGACATACCCAGTGGAAAGCCAGGTACTTCGTTTTGTGAAGACTGGCGAGGACCAGGCCGGAGGAGGTGCAGCAGAGTCCTAGGTTGACGCCCATGGAGGAGCTCTGCGGGGCTGCGGTCGCCCATTGGTGTGGTCCGGTATGCCGTCAAGAAAAACGTCAAGGCTTCCTCTGCAGGAAATTCGTGCACATACTTTTTCATCTGCGTCTTAAATGTGCGCACCATGCGCTCGGCTTCCCCATTCGATTGTGGATGGAAGGGGGGAGAGCAAACGTGCCGAATACCGAAGCGCCTACAAAAATCCTGGAAGGTCTGCGAAATAAACTGCGGTCCATTATCTGAGACCAGGGTGATTGGCAGACCTTCCACAGAAAAGATTTTTGCTAGTGCCTGGATTGCAACTTCTGAAGTGGTTGAGGAGCAGCGAACCACATATGGGAATCGGGAATAAGCATCAATGACAATGAGCCAAAAGCCATTGAGAAACGGGCCCGCAAAATCGATGTGAACACGTTCCCATGCTTGTGTTGCCGGCGGCCATGAAGAGAACGCTGCCCTGGGAGATGTTTGTTGGCTCGCACACTGGGAACAGGCGGCCACCAAGTGCTCAATTTCTCTGTCAATACCGGGCCAGTACACATGTCTGCGAGCCAAGGTTTTAGTACGGGAAACACCCCAGTGCCCCGCATGTAATAACGTGAGGACCTCCCTTCGTAAACCTGCAGGAACAACCACGCGAGGAGCTGTATCATCGGTAGCCAGAAGGAGAACTCCTTCCAAGACCGAGAGGCGGTCTCGTAGAAGAAAATAATTACGAAGAGGGTCCGAGGCCCGGCCTGGAGGGCGGGAGGACCACCCCTGCTGAATGAGGCGAACTACTTGCCGGAGAACCGGGTCAGCCGCCGTTTCCCTGGCGACTCGAGAACTAGTGATCGGAAAGCCATCAACTGCTTGGCGGGATGCCACATCCAAATGAAAACACATAATCTCCTCTCGATCGAACGTAGGATCCGGGCCCACCGGAAGATGGGAAAGAGCGTCGGCGTTGGCATGCTGTCCTGTAGGGCGAAAATGGATGTCATAATGGTACTTAGAGAGGAACAAGGCCCAGCGCTGTAGTCTGTGGGCCGCCCTATCCGGAATCTGAGAGGCGGCGCCAAATAACGATATTAACGGCTTATGGTCAGTGATTAACTGAAACTTCGTGCCGTACAAGAAAGGGTGAAACTTGGTAACAGCGTAGACAATGGCCAAAGCCTCTTTTTCCACCTGGGAGTAATGGGCCTGCGCGGGACTAAGCGTTTTAGACGCAAACGCCAGTGGTTGCTCGGAACCGTCTGCGTTGCGATGGGCCAGGACCGCCCCCACCCCATACTGCGAAGCATCTGTAGCCAGGACCAACGGCTTACGGGGATCAAAAGTAGCCAAACAAGGGGCTGAAGTGAGGAGGCCCTTCAACGAGGTGAACGCTCGCTCGCATGCAGGCGAACAATCAAAAGGAACACCCTTGTGCAGAAGGCAGTACAGGGGGTGGGCTATAGTGGAAGCCCTGGGAATGAACCGGTGGTAATAGGCTATCTTGCCTAAAAAGGCTTGTAACTCTTTCAGCGAAGTGGGCCGAGGAAGGTTGACGATACCTTGGACCAAACTTCCTAGTGGCTGTATGCCATGCCGAGATATGGTGTAGCCCACATACTCAATGGACGGGTGGAAGAAGGTTGATTTACGCAGGTTGCAACGCAAGCCCACAGACCTGAATTTGAGAAAGAGGGTGCGAAGGTTGTGCAAGTGTTCCTTCGTGCTGCGGCCTGTGACAATTATGTAATCCAGGTAATTAATACAATGAGGGATTGTCGACGTGACATGCTCAAGATAACGCTGGAATATCGCCGGGGCACTGGATATTCCAAAAGCCAACCGCTGGTATTGGTAAAGGCCAAACGGGGTGTTGACGACCACCAGCCATTTGGAGTCCTCATCAAGAGGTATCTGATGATAAGCCTCCGACAGATCGATTTTCGAAAAATATTGGCCACCCGCCACGGCGGAGAACAATTCATCAGCACGAGGCAAAGGATAGGTGTCCACCACCAATTGGGAATTAATGGTGGCCTTGAAATCGCCACAAAGACGTAAGTTTCCTGAGGGCTTCTTGACTCACTGGAAGAAACGGGAAGAATGACCCCTAGGGCTGTCAGCCGGTCTAGCTCTTCCTTTACCTGAGGGCGGAGAGCCAAGGGGATCTGTCTCGCGCGTAGAAAACGCGGGCGAGCCGACGCCTTCAACGTTAAGTGAGCTGCAAAATCGGAAACACGCCCCAGGCCCTCCTCAAAAATATCTGGAAAGTCTGAGATCAAAGATTCCAATGAGTGATAGGGAACGTCTTCGGAGACCAACTGTATGGTGTCAGCAATAGAAAAACCGAAAGCCTGAAAGGCATCCAGGCCAAAAAGGTTAGCGGAGCTCGCATCACTGACAACAATAAAAGTAATAGGCCGAGTGACTGATTTGTAAGTCACGTCGGCAGTGAATTGACCCAGTAGGGGAATGAACTGTTTACCATAACCGCGTAGACGCCGGTAAACTGGCGCCAACCGGGGGCGATCCAAGGTCGGAATAAGTTTGTGCATTCAACAACGAAACTGCCGCCCCCGTATCTACTTGCAGTTGTAACCAGCGCGACCGAACTGACACCTCAATAAAGAGTTTGTGGGCCGATGCGTCGGGAGCCTGGCCCGATGAAACTTCCTGAATGTCAACGTCCATGTCCTCTGTACTTGCTTCCTTCGATGCCTTTGAGGCTGAGCGGCAAACTTTAGCAATGTGACCTTTTTTATTACATTTGCGACAAACGGCCCAACGCTGGGGGCACTCTGACCGATCGTGATGTAGATAGCACGACGCACAGGACGGCAACAGGGGCCGGCGGCCGGAATTCTGCTTACGCGCCGTGCGGGAGCGGCCGTAACGGCCGGATTGTACCGCTCGCACGTCGTCCACCCCGGACACAGTGGACGCGGCCGCGCCACCCTGAACCTCCGCGACGTCGCACCACGCTTCCAGCTGTTGACCTGCCGCGTGAGAGACTTCATACGATTGAGCAATGGACAGAACTTCCTCGAGGGAAGGGTCTTCTAACTGCAGGGCCCATTGCCGGACCTCCCTATCAGGGGCCGAACGAACAATGACGTCGCGTACCATAACGTGGGCATACGACTCTCGCGACTGCTCCGTGACAAAATGACACTTGCGACTAAGACCGTGCAGGGTAGCGGCCCACGCCCGGTAAGACTGATGGGGCTGTTTCTTGCATTGATAGAACTCGACCCTAGCCGCCACAACATGCGTGCGGCGGCGATAATAGGAAGACAGCAACGAACACAATGCGTCAAAAGTCAAGGACGATGGTTCCTGCAACGGCGCTAGCTGCCGCAAAACTTGATACAGCGAGGGAGATATCCAAGACAAGAAGAGAGCACGACATACCTCCGCATCGGCAAATGAAACGCCTGGAAATGCTGCCGAAGGCGATGTTCATATGCGTCCCAATCCTCCGCCGTCTCGTCATACGGGGGAAAGGGAGGAGGGAACTGCGCCGGAGCAGACGGCGTGGAGAGCAACGCCGGAAGCACTTGTTTCATGGTGGCCATGAGTTCCGTCTGCTGCGCAACCAAAACTCGCACCAAATCCTCCATGCCGTGGAGAAACTGCGAAACCGGAACAACGACGCAACACGCGAAAGAACGACCCTACTCATCGCCAATTGTGTAGTAACACTGTTCACGTTTACGTCGCACTTCACTTAGCGTAGACCGGGACTGTGTCCTAGGCCTGCCCGATGTTGACTGACTGGGCACGGCCCGTGCTGCTGGAGTTGTTGTTGTTGTTCTTGTTGTTACGCCGGCAGAGGTCGCGTCCGAATTCTCGCGTGCCCTCTGGTGGACGGGACTCTACTTGCGGCAACTACCGCCCGTGACGCGCCGTGCCAATGTGCGCCTCCCGCGATCTTTCTGGTGGCTACTACAGCTTCCTCTATATAAAACAACTTTTTCTTAGGCGCATTGGATGACTCGAAATTTCCCATACTGTATATCATCTGTCACTAGTTGCCTGGAGTGACAAGAACTCCATATTGTCCCGGGCGATAAAAAAAAAAAAAGTTATGCGTTGGTGTCATATCGCTGTTGCCCCAGTGTGAACCAGTTAAGTTGCTTCATCTATGTTTTTACGTGCTTTGACGATGCAGGTTGCTTCTGCATTGTATCGTGGTTCGCATCGTATGTCGTATCATCTCTGTGTGAACTGCACCTAAGAGTAACAGATTCATTGCAGATTGTGCAGTTATCTCTATTGAAATATTATCTCAAAAAATCTTCACAATTATCCAGCCATATATGGATAAGACTTCAAAATTGCACAAAAATTGCTAGCTTGCTTTAAATGTTCAGAAATGTAAAACTGTGCATTTCAGAAAAAAAGTAATGCCCCATTACTACAGAACCAGTGAGCCACTGTTAGAATCTGTCAACTCATACAAATACCTTGATGTAACAGTTTGTGGCCAAGATGATAGAATCTATAATGAAACACTACTTTGAAGACAATAGTCTCTTTCATGATGCACAGCACTACCTCTATACCTGATTGTGAAGATGAATGAATTTTTCAAATAAAGAAAGAGACAGAGTTGCAGCGTTGGTACTTTGTAACCTTAATAAGGCCTCTGATTGTATCCCATAAGGCCCTGCTTGCTAATTTGAAGTCATCCTACAGATTTTGGGTTGTATGTAACTAATAGTTTCAAGTAGTATCTGACCAAGGAGCCATTCCATGTGAAAAATTGCTAAAAGGTGTGCCACGAGGATCTGTACTAGGGCTCTGTTGTTTCTCAGTTCTGTTAATGGTGCTAGCTCAAGTGGACACATTCAACAGGTTGCGTGTGACAGCAGTGTTCACTATGGGAAGTGTACAACACAGGCTTTACAACAAACAAATGTTATATTCGATGAGGCCAGAGAGATGTTGGAAATAAATGAAGACAAACCACACAGGTTGACATGCTGCCTTGGTGACATTGGAGCATGTGGAAATGTTTTAGCTGTTATCTTGATTTCTACTATAACAGTAAATTAACTTGAAGGAGAGCAATGAACTACCCTCCGAGGAAACACATTGCAAATTAGATGAGTAATAATTTAGAGAATTTCTTCGTTTACTAAATGTCAAGGAATATATTGATTTTTTATTCAAATAATTCACATGTACACCCCTGAATGCAAAGGAGGCACTATCTGTGGAAATAGTTCAGTTGTATGATTTTCGTTTTTCTGTAGCACCTGTTTCTTACCTCTGTGTTGGTGAAGTAAGATAGTCCTTCAGAGTCGAGAATAATTTTGGAAATACATGAATTGTGGTTCAAAAGTAGATTTATTTCAGTGCATTTTCCAATTCTGTGAAATGTATACTTCGAGACCAAGTCCGATATAAGAACAGAAAACTGTAATTGAAGGAAATATCTGTTAAGTATGATGACTGTGGGCATTTATCAGTAGTTGGTGGTAAAACATTTATGCAAGAATCATAACACATACAGCAAGAGACACCAAATGTACCGCCACAGTGCCCGAAATCAGAGTAGTCCAGACAGTCCAAGATGTTGACTAACAAAGGCGCAAATTATCTCCCCAACAGTGGTCACGAAAATGTTTAATGCACTATCAAACAGTGTTCAGTACACATCAATGGAGCTGCTTCAAGCAAAAATATTGAGACACCTAAAAGAACAGTCATTGTACTTAATGGATGAATTCTTTTCTAGTGATGGAACAATGACCACCTAACATTATATCAATGCTTTGACACTAGCAACAATTCTAGTATTATGATTTTAATATTATTATTATGTCTGTGGTATTATTATTGCACATTAATTTTGATCCTGATGCAGTCCATCCAATCCTGACTGGCCAACAACGTAACACTGGTAATAAGCCATAGTAGCAAGAGTGATATGTAATACAACAATCACATAGGGTCAGTTGTAGGTAAATCCTGTGACAGACTTTGGTTAATTGAAAGAGTGCTATGAAAATGCAGTCAGTCTACAAAGGAGATTGCATACAAAACACATGTACGACACATCCTTGAAAGTTGCTCAAGTGTGTGGGCCCAGTACGAAATAGTTGTAACAGGGGATATTGAACATATACAAAGAAATCTGCTGACTGATAATAGTTTTAGCATAATATTAAACTTTTGTGCCGATTTGTTATGACAGCTCATTATCTGTCTTTGTAATCAGTGAGTCGGGGCTTACTTCCTAACATATAAATATGCTGTAGTCACACCCATATATAAAACTGCAGATAGACTAATTGTCTGATACTTACACGAAAAAAAGGAAAAAATTTGACAGTTTTGGACAGTTGCAAATGTATATTTTTGAGAATTTTCTAAGTTACAAATGTGCATTTCTTATTCTCTCAATGATTTTCACTTTCAATATTTATCAACATTGTTTGCACTTATCATGAATTAATGCTATTGTTGAATTCATTTGTAGCGATAATGTCAAAAATGTTCAGAGAAACAGAAAATTTTATACTAAATTTTTGTGTGTTAGATATCTCATGTTGGCTGTTAATCACATGACTTCTAATACTTGTAGCAAACCAGACACATAAACTAAAAGAATCAGCAAGGTTAGTTTGAAGTTACTTGTTTTTAATCTGTAAAATACAGCACCAGCCACAAAGCAGCCACATTGAGTGTGCTATCCTCGGGCATGGGATGAGTTAGTTGCTGTTAGTAAGCAGCTGGAAATCACTCTGACCACCACAAAGCAATTGTCAGCTGCAATGAATGGGTGTGTTGGGAAGGCTTCCAAGAGTTGTGCACAAGGAATACCAAAGTACCTCAAATAGTATCCTCTCCTGTAAACCCTGTCTCCACAGGAAGTATGGGATTTATCAATATTCATCCACTTGATTGTGAATGATATGTCAGGGGTAGGGCTAGGCTCCCTGTACAGGGGAGACAGGGACTAGGGAGAACTCAGGGTGTAACACTCATCCCCCTAACCAAGAAGTTCAAAATGCTGTCTTCCAGTGACACTGAAACAGTGAGGCTCACTTCACCAGTTGGGAAATGTGGTCTGTCCCATGTCAAGGGGAGGCAAACACATAAGTGTAGGGGTTATCAATCAGCGACAGTACAAACATGTGGCAAATAATTGCACCTCTTATGGAAATAGCAGCAAGGTATGGGAAGGAAGTCTGTGTGGACTTAGTGTGTGCGTGGGGGCCTCATTCAGCATGTTGAAGAGACTATTCCAGTAGCTACTGAAGGACCAGTGTGCAACTGACTGCAGATTGTGGCACACATTGGGGCAAAAAATGCCTGTTGACTGGGCTCTGAGGCCATACTTTGGTCATTCCCAGGACTGGCAGAGAAGGTTGAGAATACCTGCCTCACTCAAGGAGTTTCAGTGAAACTTGCAGTCTGCAGTATTGTACCAAGAACAGATCATGGCCTCCCTGATTCTGAGTCGAGTGGAAGCATTGAACCAGTGGCTGCAAAGGCTCTGTGACAGGCTGTGAATTCCTAGAGTTGTACCAAATGGACTCCCTAAGTGGGTCATGAGTGCACTAAACATCACAGACTGCTACCTAGGTAGTTGACTGTGAGTGGGGTGCACACAACAGTTTTTTAGATTAGTTGACTCTCCATGCAGTCTAGATAATGACAGCTGCAGGAGAACCAGAAGCATCAGTTTAGGAACCCTCTTAGGTGAGGGCATTAAAATCCTAGTGATTAACTTCCAAACCATTCACAATGAAGTGCCAGAGTTCGAAGCACTCATAAAATGCAGTGAGGCTCACATAATACTAGGTACAGAAAGCTGGTTAAAAAACCAAGATTGACACCAGTGATATTTTTGGGGAAAATTTGAGTGTACATTGAAAGCATAAGCTAATGGAAACTGGTGGCGTATTTTTCACAATAAAGAGGTAACTCAATCCTACTGGAGCCAGAATTGAAGGTGCATATGGCATTGATTGGGCAAGACTCAGCATCAGGTGTGAGCATAAAATTATAATTGGATCATTATTCTGTTGACCAGACTCACCTCCTGATGTAACTGATAATTTCAGAGAAAATCTCAGATCACTAGTACAATTGGAGGAGACTTTAATCATCCAAAAATCAATTGGTATGATTACAGTTTTCTTAATCATGAGTATGACAAGATATCCTATGAAGCATTACTAAGTGCTTTTTCAGAAAATTACCTAAAACATACAGTTCAGAATCCCAGCCATGATGGAAATATATTGGATATGATGATGACACAAAGACCTAACATCTTTGATGATATCCACATTGAAGCTAGTATCAGCAATCATGAAGTAGTTGTAGCAACAATAATTACCAAAGTACAAAGGGCAAGTAAAACAAGTAGAAGTAGACTCTTAAGACAAAAACCAAGCACATCACTAATGAATTATCCGAATGAAACAGAAATCAGTTGGTCCACCTTTGGTCCTTGTGGAAGCAATTATTCGGCTTGGCATTGATAAGTTCTGGTATGTCCTCCTGAGGGATACCATGCCGAGTTCTGTCCAAATGGCGCATTAGATCATCAAAATCCTTAGCTGATTGGAGGACGCTGCCCGTAATTCATCAAACATTCTCAATTGGTGAGAGATCTGGTGAACTTGCTGACCAAGTTAGGGTTTGGCAAGCATGAAGACGAGCATTAGATACACTCGCCAGATGCGGGCAGGCTTTATCTTGCTGAAATGTAAGCCCAGGGTGGCTTGTCATGAAGGGCAACAAAAGGGGTTTAGAATAATGCTGACATACTATGGCTGTGCTGTAACAGTGCCACAGTTAACAGAGTGGTCCTGCTATGAAAAGTGGGTTTTCTCCATTTGGGGAGTGGGTATTGTGTTGTCTTCACTATCATTTCATCATTATCGATGCACAAGTTGCCGAAGTGGTGTTAAATAAAAAGAAATGCATCAGGCAGCCAAACAACCCTAAATGGGGTCCCATGGCCAAATACACAATGTGACCATTTTTATTTTGCATTTTTTTTTATTGGATTGAGGATTTCTTGGCAGGGAGAATGCAGCATTTTACCTTGCAAGAAGAGTTATCGACAGATATAAAAGTAGCTTCAAGTTTGCTCCAGGGATCCTCGCTGTTCATATTCTGTATTAATGACCTTGCAGACAGTATCTATTAACCTCAGACTTTTTGCAGATGGTGCAATCTATTCATATTATGAAAATCAAGGTACACTGATTTACCACATGTCATGGGATAGTGAGGCACATATGGGACAGGTATGTTATATGTGCAGACTTCCCCTGTGCCAGATGCAGTGATACATGAGACCTTTGGGGAAATGGTTGTGCAAGTGATTTGTGTAACATGCAGCGTCGTCGTGAGCTGATGCAATTCGAATGGGGTGTGGCTGTCAGTGCGAGACAGAAGGCACTTTTGGTTTCGGCAGTGGTGCAGGAATTCAGCTTTACACATTCAACTGTGTCCAGGGTGTATCGTGAATGGTTGAAGAAGGGTGTCACAGTCCACAACAACTGAATTACTGGCCATCCAGCCACCCTCGATGACCGTGACTGGTGACATCTGAGACGGATCATCAACACTGACAGAAGAGCAATGGTCCAACAAATTATGACTCTGTTCAACATAGGATGCGCTAGACATATCTCCCAGTGGACAATTCATAGGAATGTGGGATATGGGAGCTGGTGCCAACATGGGTGCCACTGTTAATCCAACATCATCAGGCACAACAGCTTGCTTTTGTCGCCAATCACCAGGGACATCCACTGGAACAATGACGTAATGTGATATGGTTGGACGAATTACGTTTTCAACTGCACCACATCGATAGGAGGCACCGTGTGTGGTGCAGACCTCATGAATCAATGGATCCCACCTGTCAAGAAGGTATGACAGAGAGCAGTGATGTCTCTTTTTTATGGTTTAGGGCACATTTTCATGGTATGGAAAGGGACCTCTCGTTGCTCTGGAAGGAACTTTGAATGATCCATGATAGGTTGAGCTGCTCAGGAACCATCTCCACCCATTTTCGGCCTTCCCAACACCCTGATGGTTTGGCGGTGTTTCAAGAGGGTAACGTGATGCCACTTCATGCCCTTGTCACACAGGAATGTTTCTAGGTACATGTAGGGAAGGTCCAAAGGTTTAGATGGCCACCCCAGAGCCCAGATTTGAACCCCATCAATCATACATGGGATGTCATGGAATGCAAACTCTGTGCCATGGATCCAGCACCCACAAACAGAACACAATTTGGTGTGAGCTGGTTCCAGAGGAGTACCAGGGAATTATAGACTCACTTCCATGACATCTCATTGCAGTCTGCAGGGCCAGAGGAGGTCACACATGATATTAGGTGCCAACCCCATGACATTTGCCAGATCAATGTGTGTGTGTGTGTGTGTGTGTGTGTGTGTGTGTGTGTGTGTGTGATATCTACATCACTGAACCGATTTCAGCCAAACTTGGTACACATGGTACCTTACTGTCAGGCAACAATAGCTGTGGGGATAAGAACCACTTACCTGTCAAAGGGGTGAGTGTGAGAAAGATGTGTAGCCCATTATGTGTGAATTGCCTGATTTCCTTCCTTCAGTGTTTGAGAATGAGACCACTTAGCGACTTGCAACAAACTTCACACATAATTTCAAATTTTCAAAAACTTTTCTCGCTGATAACACCCACAAAATGATGAAAGGAAGTAAGTTTATCGCTTACTATTTCCACTGTTCAAGCATTAAAAGAACCGCATGAGGCATGACATTATAATTTATTACTTCTTTATTACTAACTGTATTCGCGACGCATTTTGCAGACATATACTCATATACCACTGAATGTAACAGCAAAATTTCATCATAGTACGACTCACAGGTGGAGATATGATGTCATAAACAGTGAGGTGCGTGAAAAACTGTTGCATGATGATCAAATTTATTACTTTGTTGATACTGCAAGGGGCGTTTGAAAAGTCCATGCAAAAATAAAACCCACTTACGTGTTTGGGGTAAACCTTTTTTATTTTTCGACATAGTCTCCTTTTGGACCTATACAATTCGTCCAACACTGTTCTAATTTGTTGATCCCTTCCGAATAATAGGAATTGTATCTTGCTGTCCAGGTTTCAAGAGGGTGCATTTCTGGATGAGGTATCGAATATATTGCTTCCTCCTACTTATACCTCCCGAGGAGAACACGAATGTAAAATTAGAGAGATTCCAGCACGCACTGAGGCTTTCCAGCAGTCGTTCTTCCCACGAACCATACATGACTGGAAAAGAAAAGGGAGGTAATGACAGTGGCACGTAAAGTGCTCAGCACCACACACCGTTGGGTGGATTGCGGAGTATAGATGTAGATGTCTGCAAAATAGGTATTAGTTAATGCAATCAGCTCGTTTGAATAAAATCTTTGTTCTGCCAGCTATTTCTTCAAATTGGGGAACAAATAGTAGTCTGAGAGAACCAGGTCTGGGGAATAGGGGGGATGTAAAACGAGTTGGAATCCTATTTCCATTAATTTTGCGACTACAACTGCTGAGGTGTGTGCTTGTGCAATGTCGTGATGGAAAAGGACTTTTTTGCGGCCCAATCGCCAGCGCTTTTCTTGCAGCTCGGTTTTCAAACGGTCCAATAACAATGAATAATATGCACCTGTAATAGTTTTACCCTTTTCCAGATAGTAGATGAGGATTATCCCTTGCGAATCTCAAAAGACAGTCACCATAAACTTTCCGGCCGAAGGAATGGTCTTTGCCTTTTTTGATGCAGATTCTCCGTTGGTAACCCATTGTTTAGATTGTTGTTTGGTCTCAGGAGTATAGTAATGTATCCATGTTTCATCCATACTGCTGAAACAGTGCTTAATGTCCTGCGGATTCTTCCTGTATAACTGCAAACCATTCTTGCAACACTTAAAACAATTCCATTTTTGGTCAAGCGTGAGCAATCGCAGAACCCATCTTGTGGATAGCTTTCTCATGTCCAAATGTTTATGCAAAATATTATGTACCCGTTCATTCGAGTTGCCCACAGCACTAGCAATTTCACACACCTTAACTCTTCTCTCATCTATCACCATATCATGGATTTCATCAATGATTTCTGGAGTCGTAACCTCCACAGGGCGTCCAGAACATCCAGAACATTGTACCCATATGGCCACTCCAAAAATTTTGAAAACACTTATAAACTGTTCAAATCAAAGGTGCAGAGTCACTGTAATGTTTATCAAGCTTCTCTTTAGTCTCCTGAGGGGTTTTTCCTTTCATAAAGTAATGTTTAATCACCACACGAAATTCTTTTTCGTCCATTTTTTGACAATCACTCGACTTCCTTGTTTCACAGGAATGCCAAACACAAATAAATAGACAACTATGGCTGAAACTTGGTGTGCTTTCTGTCCAGAGATGCTGCTAACTAAACATGACCTCGATACGCAACAGTGGTGCCACCTCTCGAACTTTGCATGGACTTTTCAAAAGCCCCTCTTAACTCCATTCGCAACACATTTTGCAGCCAGTATCCGAATATGCTGTTGACTGTACCTGCAACAATCTATCAATGTATGACACACAGTTCAGGAGACATGATGTCATAAACATTAAGCACAAGGCCAGCTTCTGCATGGTACGGGTGTGGATGCAGATCTGTAAATAAATACTTAGACAATGTCGGGTTTCTCTTCTAGTTATCTGCGAGGAGCATTCGATAAGAAATGCCAAGAATTTTTTTTCTGAACGTAAGTTGGTTTTATTTAGGATTCCAGTACACCATATTATTCCCCACTCTTTTGGGTACAAAATCCTATTTTTCAACATAATCTCCATTCAATGTGGCGATTTTACAACAACTTATTACGAGGACCGATATGACCATATGATATAACTCTACTGGTTGGCATTCAAGACAACAACTTGAACAGCCCCCTCCCTCCACTCATCCTCATACTGCTTCCCGTGGAGTGCACTCTTCATTGGGCCAAGCAGGTGGAAGTCGGAAGGTGCGAGATCCTGGCTGTAGGGAGGATGAGGAAGAACAGTCCAATAAAGTTTTGTGAGCTCCTCTCAGTGAGCAGAATTTTGTGAGGCCTTGCGCTGTCAGGGAGGAGAAGTTCATTTGCTTTTTTGTGATGATGAACATGAAGTCGTTTCTTCAATTTGCTGACAATAGCACAATGCACTTCAGAGTTGATTATTGCACCATGAGGGAGGACGTCAAACAGAATAATACTTTCAGGGTCACAGAAGAACGTCGCCATGACTTTACTGGCTGACAGTGCGACTTTGAACATTTTCTTCGGAGGAGAGGTAGTGTGGCGCCACTTCATAAATTGCCATTTTGTTTCCAGTTCGAAATGATGAACCCATGTTTCATCGCCTGTGAGGTTGTTCTACAAAAAGTTGTCACGATCAACTCTTAATGTGCAAGAAACTCTGCACAGGTGGTCCTTTGGTGCTCTTTATAGTCTTCTGTTAGGCAGCCAGAAATTCAATGGGCACAGACCTGTCAGTATTGAAAAGTGGGTATACCTTCACCGATTTTTAGATTCAGATGTGATTATTGCGACTGTTTTTTAACTTTTGCGATACTTGTGGTAGTGAACATATGTGCTTGTATGAAAGCATTACGTACTAATTAGTACAGTGCATTTTCTAAAACGCAGAGGAAGTACTGGCAGAATTGTAGGCGATCAAAGTTAGCATGGATTTAGGGATACACTGATCGGCCTTTACTTTGTACCATTACGTCCTTTCTGCGTAATTGTTGTGGGGTAGAATTAATTTTGTTTTTCCATATGATTCAGTGCCATTTGCTATGTGTGGTTTGAAATATGCACGCAGTTGTCAGTTGCAGCCTACAGTGATGGTAATGTAACATAGCAGTTCAAATTCTGAATACTGTTTTTGGAACGCCACATATATTTTGAGCACAAGTAAATCTGTCTTAAATATACGTAGCGTGACTTAATCTCAATACACAGACAAAAAGTTATTTATTATTAATGGAAATGTTATGCTCTCTTTCAATGAATGGCAATGTAACGTAACCTGCAACTAACCCAGCGATAATGTAGAACAGGAAATTATTTCTTTTCCCAGAAAATTAATCTAATATTATACAGAAAGAAATAAAGAAAGAATGGTACAAACACGTACACATTATTGAAATAATTGCAAAGAATTTCTTTAACTGTATCTTTTTAAGAACTGAGTTAACTTTTAATCCTTTGAATTAACTGAAAATATTTTAAACCAGAGGTGAAGCCTCACCTAAGCATTGCAGTGTTAAATCTCTGAATAAGTTTCGCAATCGAAAATATTAACTAACTTTAGTATTGAAAACTGACGGTAAAAATTCATAAAAGCACTTTGAATTATTTTCCTTTGCGATTGAAGCTCGCAACCACTGAAATATTCCTTGGTGAACGTAATAGCAGACTCATCGCCACCAAAACAGTCGAAGCCAGATGGGCAATCGACAGAATTATTATTGTGAGTACATTCTAAGTATCCATGAATGGCAAGAATCATTGTACTGGAATGTTCTGTAGCTGTATATATACCATATGTGTTCTGCCCAGAGGCAGTTCGCTCCGCGCTCTTGTATGTGCAGGTGCTGAATAAACCTTTCTTACGTGAAGTTAGTGTTCGTCATTCATCTAATTACACCTTCCTCTACGTGACATTATTCTGCATTGGAGGTGAGGCCGCTGAAGAGAAAAATCCTCCGCCATTGATCGCTACAAAAATGATAGGAAACTACGTCGATATCCTCATGGATGGCCAGCCAGCCCGAGCTCTTGTGGACTCTGGAGCATCATATTACTCATCTCGGAGCAGTACCATCGCCAGCTGCAGAAAACCGTATTCGTCGACAGCAAAACATCTCTGCTGAAGGTGGCTAATGGGAAATATGTAAAACCTACAGGAAGGTGTGTCAGTGTAAGTGGCCATACACAGCCCTTAGAATTCATCGTCTTCCAAGAGTGTAATCATGACGTCATTCTTGGGACTTTTTGAAAGTTTCTCAAGCAATTATAATAGATCATGCTCCCTCGAAGATTATGCTAGATGAGACAAGATCTTCTAGCTCGACTATCACCAGAGCTCACTAAGGAAAAACAGAAGAAGCTACTTGCCATTCTTCAAGAGTTCACTGAATCCTTCAATCCGCAAGTGAAGAGCAAATTAGACAAATCGATGGTGAAGCACCGGATTAGCACTGGAGACCATCAACCAGTAAGCCAGAGAGCATACCGTGTGTCAGCAATGGAACGTCGAATAATTCGTGACGAGGTAGAGAAAATGATGAAGAATGACATCATTCAGCCTTCTCAGAGCACATGGTTGTCACCAGTGGATCTCGTCAGGAAGAAGGAAGGCAGTTGGTGCTTTGTGTTGATCACAGGAAGCTTAATAAGATAACTAAAAAGGACGTTTACCCTTTTCCACGAATTGACGATACATTAGATTGTCTGAAGGGGGCTAAGTTTTTCTCAACCATGGACATGTACTCAGGATACTGGCAAATCGAAGTACACTCATGCTCGTAAATTAAGGTTAATTGCAAAATGTGGTGCCACACAACATGGCACTACACAAAACTGGCACTAATACCATAGCCACATAGGGAACACACGCGACACGGATCTGTAAGTCCACAGTATTGGTGATAAGTTGAGAAAACCGTCCCGAAACACATGTGCTTCAAAACACCATTGTTTCCTGCGCATGTAACCCAACATCAATATGGGATATGATCAACATGCATACGTACACAGACCGCACAACAGGTTGGCATACTCTGGATCAGGTGGTCGAGCAGCTGCTGGGATATAGCCTCCCATTCTTGCACCAGTGCCTGTCGGAGCTCCTGAAGTGTTCTAGGAGTTTGAAGAAGTGCAGCAATACATCGACCGAGAGCATCCCAGACGTGCTTGGTGGGGTTTATGTCTGGAGAACAGGCAGGCCACTCCATTCGCCTGATATCTTCTGTTTCAAGGTACTCCTCCACGATGGCAGCTCGGTGGGGCCGTGCATTATCATCCATCATCATACCGGTGGAAAATGACGTCCTGATACACTTGGCCTGTTAACAGTTCCTCTGTCAAAGACGTGCAGGGGTGTACATGCGCCAATTATAATCCCACCCCACACCATCAAACCACGACCTCCATACAGGTCCCTTTCAAGGACAGTAAGGGGTTGGTATCTGGTTCCTGGCTCACGCCAGATGAAAACCCAGCGAGAATCACTGTTTGGACTATACCTGGACTCATCCGTGAACATAACCTGGGACCATTGTTCCAATGACCATGTACTGTGTTCTTGATACAGGCTTTACGGGCTCTCCTGTGACCAGGGGTCAGTGGAATGCACCTTTCAGGTCTCCGGGCGAATAAACCATATCTGTTCAGTCGCCTGTAGACTGTATGTCTGGTGACAACTGTTCCAGTGGCTGCGGTAAGGTCCCAAGCAAGGCTACCTGCAGTACCCCCGTGGCTGTCTGTGGGCACTGATGGTGAGATATCGGTCTTCTTGTGGTGGTGTACACTGTGGACGTCGCGTACTGTAGTGCCTGGATACGTTTTCTGTCTGCTGGAATCGTTGCCATAATCGTGAGATCACACTTTGTGGCACACGCAAGGCCTGTGCTACGACCTTCTGTGTTTGACCAGCCTCCAGTCGCCCTAGTATTCTACCCCTCATAACGTCATCAATATGTGTTCTTTGAGCCATTTTCAACACACAGTCACCATTAGCACATCTGAAAACGTCTGCACACTTACTCGCTCCACCGTACTCTGATATGCATCAACACTCCTCTGAGCGCCACCGTGCGACAACTGCGGGTGAAATGCACTGCATGGTCATACTCCAAGGTGATTTAAACCCGCAAAACACCCACCAGAGCGTTGTTTCACCATGTATCAGCATTATCCTTAATTTATGAGCATGAGTGTAGATGAGACTGATTGTGAGAAAACTGCATTCATCACCCCCTGAGGGCCTGTATGAGTTTAAGGTAATGTCATTTGGTTTGTGTAATGCACCAGCAACTTTTGAACGAATGATGGATAATCTTCTAAGGCACCTGTCTTCGTTATTTAGATGACATTATAGTGTTCTCAGAGACATTTGATGAACACACCAAAAGACTGAGGGCCGTTTTTAAGTGTCTACAACAAGCCAGACTGAAACTTATCCAAGAAAGTCTCTCTCTTTGAATCAAAAGAAATAAAAATACTTGGGCACCTTGTGTCAAACGAAGGTGTGCGGCCAGACCCAGAGAAGGTGAGAGCCGTAACGGAATTTCCTATTCCTAAAAGTATTAGAGATGTGAGAGGCTTCCTCTGATTGTGTTATTATTACCATAGTTTTATAAAAGACTATTGTATCAAAGCCAGCCCACTCCAAGAGTTGTTAAAAACCGATGCTAAATTTATCTGGAGTGGTTCTCAACAAAATTCTTTCGATGGGCTGTGAAAAGCTCTGACGACTGGCCCTGTACTTGTTCTGGTGCAAATTTCGGGTGGAAAAGAGAAGTTTATAGGCTATGCTCCTAAGACACTTACAAAAGCCGAGAGAAACTACTCAACTAAAGAAAGAGAATGTCTTGCTGTGATCTGGGCCATGTACAAATTTCGACATGATTTCTATGGAAGGACATTCACAGTTGTTACAGGATGACTCGCTAGGTGGGCACTACGTCTTCAAGAGTATGACATTACCATTATGTACCAAAGTGGAAGAAAACACCAAGATGCCGACTGTCTCTCAAGAAACCCTGTGCAAGACCTTCAAGAATTTGATGAAGATAGTGACTGTCTCGCTGCACTCCATGATCTCTCTGCTGAGCAGAAGAAGAATGCCAAGATATCTCAAATTATTCTTGCCTTAAATCGGTCAGAGGATGTGAAAGGACAATTTAAGGTAGTTAATGGATTACTTCGCAAGAAAAACTTTGATCTATTTGGAAATAGTTTGCTGGCAGTGATTCCTAAACACATGCGCTTAGATGTTCTACAGAAATTCCATGACACACCTGAGGCCAGACATTTAGGATTTGTTGAGACATACGATAGGATCCGCGCCCCCAGGGGCTCAGCATTCATTTCCTGGGTACGGGCTTGGCGACCCCAGGGTTCCTGAGCTGGGGACTGGTAAGCGCCGCCAGTCCCCTGTCACCGTAAGCTCTGAGCATACTTCAGCGACCACCGTGCGGCGCGGCGGTGGAACGTTGTGTGTCTCAGGGAATGGGGATCTTGGCTTCACCGCCCGGATCGCGAGGATGGAATAAACCTCTATAAACAACCCCTCAATCTCAAGGTGTGCTGCGCGCTGATGAGATGCATGGCTGTTGAGGTGGAACAGTCATTAGCGGGCAACCTCTGGGGAACCTGCCACAGCTCAGTTGTATAAGGCTTACCTAGGCACGCGGGGCTCTGTCTAGGTGGACTTCTAGTTCCCTAGCTGCTCGTGGGACCGAGATGGAACCCTCGAACTCTTCTTCTCCTCCTTCCAGCGGAAAGAGTGGGCCACTGGTAGGTTCTAACACCCAATCTAACAAGAGGGCTCGTGTAGCCAGTCCTCCTGATTCAGGTAGTAGTAACAGAACGCATGCTGCTTTGCAGAATGTGTTTCTCATAATTAAAAGAAAAGATGGGAGTTTTGAAAAAGTTTCGCCATTTTATATACAGAAGGGCTTAGAAGGTATTGCTGGCACGTTAAAGTCTGTAAAGTGCTTGCGAAATGGCACCTTGCTGGTTGAAACATCTAGCTTCCAGCAAGTCCAGAACCTTCAGAAGGCACAATTTCTTGGGGAGTTTGCGATAGAGACTGAATTTCACAACACCTTGAACTACAGCAAGGGTGTTGTGACTTGCAGAGATCTCGTTGACATTCACCAAGACGAACTGAAGTCTGAATGGTCCCGGGAAGGAATTGTCGACGTGCAACACGTTATGAAACGGGTGGATGGTGCTCTCATGAAATCTGACTCATTTATCCTTACATTTAACAGCACCAAATTGCCAGAGCATGTGAAGGCAGGTTTCGTACGTCTCAGTGTACGGCCTTATTACCCCAACCCCATGCGGTGTTTTAAATGCCAACACTTTGGCCACACTACTCTCGGCTGTAAAGGGGAAGCCACTTGTGGGAAATGTGGTAAAGCCGCCCATGAGGGAGTTGGTTGCTCCTCTCCTCCCAAGTATGTCAACTGCTCTGGGGATCACCCTGTGTGGAGTAGGGAATGCAGAGTTTTCCTTGAGGAACGGAAGATCCAGGAACTTAAAACCACTAAACGCATCCCGTATGGTGAGGCAAAGAAAATCTACAAGTCCATGCAGCCGCCCACGTTCGCTGCCTCCTTTTCTTCTGTTCTGAAACAGCCAGTCTTGAAAACCGATGCCGCTACACAAACGGAGGTTGCTACTGTCAGCACTAGCACCTGCGTTTGTCAATGTACATGTGCTGCTGCCGTTCCTGTGAAGCCTGCTGCTCCCCCCCGGCCTTCTGACCAGGCTGTGGTAGCTGACATCATGGAACTTCCTGCCCCTTCCCGGGTCCAGTCTTGTGCACTGCCCAGCGCTGCTACACCCCCTACTGTTTCTGAGGTTTTGGCTCCAATGCCACCTCAGGCCAGAAAATCTAAACCAAAGCCAAAGGTAAAGACTCGCCCACTGAAGGAGACTGAAGTTATTCAGTCTGCTGATGTTGATGTCATTCTCTCTGACGTCTCTCTCGACTCCTCTTCAGAGGCGATGGAGGTTGATGTCAGATTGGGGCAATCATCTCGCCCCAAAACTGAGCCTCCACCTGTTGTGGGCTCTCCTCCCCGACAGAAAGTGAGAATGAAGGTACTCCCACCCTGATAGATGGCTCCCATTATACAGTGGAACATGAATGGATTCCGGGCACCTGTGGAGGAACTTAACCTCCTAGCACGGCAATGTCCCCTGGCTTGTGTTTACAGGAAATGCATTTCAAACCTTCTGATGCTCCTGTACTAAGGGGCTATATGTTATATCGCAAAGATGACCTGACTGGAGAAAGGGCCAAAGGTGGAGTCACCGTGTTTGTCAATAATGACCACCACTCCTCTGCTCTCCCCCTGGATACTGACCTGCAAGCAGTTGCAGTTGAAATTCATTCACGTCGGAGGCTTACTGTTTGCTCCCTTTATTTACCCCCTCTGGATGCAGTGAACTTAGAGGCTCTCACAGGTCTTATCGACCAACTCCCCCACCCATTTCTCCTCCTGGGAGACTTCAATGCTCATCATGTCCTGTGGGGCTCCACTTCTCTTTGCGCTCGAGGTCGAATTTTGGAGGGCCTCCTAACATCTCAAGTGTTGTGCATCCTCAACACAGGTTCTCCGACTCATTTCTCTACTGCTACTGGGTCATTCTCAGCCACTGACCTATCTTTCTGCTCTCCAACCCTCACCGACCCTGTTCACTGGGAGGTCATTGACGACCTTCATTCCAGCGATCACTTCCCCATCCGCATTCATCTCCTGGATGGTGTATTGCTGGAGCAGAGGCCGCCATCGTGGATGATTGGCAGAGCAAACTGGCCACTGTTCACTTGGTTGGCTGTCTTTGAACGCCACAACAGCGTACAGGAATGGGTGGATCACATCACACTTGTGATCCATCATGCTGCTGACCTGTCCATACCACGGTCTTCTGGCCCTCTTAAGTGGCGCCTTGTGCCTTGGTGGACAGAAGAGTGCCGTTCAGCCATCCGGGACAGGCGTGCGGCTCTTCGACGATTTAAAAGCCGCCCAACAGTGACCAATCTTACCGCCTTTCGAATCGCGAGAGCCAGGGCACGCCGTGTCATTAAAGAGAGCAAGAAAAGGTCATGCCAGGAGTTCCTGGACTCCATCAACCGTTCCACTTGTTCCACAAAAGTATGGGAAGCCATCCGGAGGATTTCCGGTAAACGCAGCCGTTTACCAATAGCTGCAGTCCTGAACCAGGGATACTTCCAAACGACACCCAGAGCCATTGCTCAGACGCTGGCAGAGCATTTTGCACAAAATACTGCCACTGCGACCCAGGATCCACCGTTTCGTCGCTACCGTGCGACTGTCGAAAGAGCGAACTTGGACTTTCGGTCGGGCAGTTCTGAGGCCTACAACTCCCCTTTCTCCATGTGGGAACTTGAATCGGCACTTAATGAGACTTCTGACACTGCACCAGGTTACGACCGCATCCGGTACTCCATGCTGCGACATCTGCCAGCGGCGTCAAACGAAATCCTCCTTGAATGTTTTAATCTCATATGGCAGACAGGAGTGTTTCCTACCTCGTGGAGGGAGGCAATCCTCATCCCTCTCCTAAAACCAGGAAAGGACCGCACATGTCCCAGTAGTTATCATAGTATCGCCTTGACAAGCTGTGTTGGAAAGACCCTGGAACGGATGGTTAACCGTCGTCTGGTCTGGCTGTTAGAGACCACACAGCTCCTTAGCCGCTTTCAGTGTGGATTCCAAAAATTTCGGTCCACGGTCGACAACCTGACCCTCCTGGAGGCGGCTATTCAGCAGGCTTTCCTCCGTCAGCATCACTGTATCGGTATCTTCTTTGATATCAGTAAAGCATATGATACTACTTGGAGACACTGTATTCTTGCACAACTGCATCAATGGGGCTTTCGTGGCCACCTCCCCATTTTCATTCGGTCTTTCCTGTCTCAGAGGTTTTTTCAGACCCGCGTTGGTAACACACTTTCTGATCGCTTTGAGCAAGAGAACGGTGTCCCCCAGGGCAGTGTTTTAAGCGTTACACTCTTTGCCATAGCCATCAACAGTATAACGTCTACAGTGAGGAGTCCAGTACAGTGCTCCTTGTTTGTGGATGACTTTGCTGTTTTCTGTTCCTCCTCCAGTGTTGCAACTGTGAGCCGTTAGTTGCAGCTAACAGTGCGGCGGTTAGAGGAGTGGGCTGCAAAGACGGGTTTTCGGTTTTCTGCCGATAAGTGTGTTTGTGTTCATTTTAATCATTCTCTTTTTACTTTGCCTGCCTTGCATATGGGGGCTACTGTCCTACATTTTAGAGGCACTGTGCGGTTCCTGGGCCTAATTTTTGACTTCAGGTTGTCATGGGTGCCACACCTACATGACTTGAAAGCCAGAACTCTGAAGGCACTGAACATCCTCAAGTGCCTCAGCCACAGGTCTTGGGGAGCGGACAGGGCGCGTCTCCTTCAGTTTTATCACGCTTTTGTGCGTTCACGGCTGGACTATGGGTGCACAGTATATGGGTCAGCAAGGCCGTCTTATTTACAGATCCTTGACGCTGTTCACCATACTGGGATTCGACTGGCCACGGGTGCTTATCGGACCAGTCCCATACCCAGCCTCTGTGCTGAGGCTGGTGAACCGCCACTTACCATCCGGCGGCAGCTCCTGCTGGTGCGCCAGGCATGTAAGTTTCTTGCAGCTCCCATCTCGCCTGCTCACCATCTTGTTACCCATCCACCTCTGGACCGCCTTTTTTCCCGCCGTCCCCGGGCTACATTGCCGTTTGGGATCCGTGTGCAACATGTGCTACAGTCCCTCGGTGTGGAGTCTGTACAACCCCAAATCCTGGGTTTTAACTGCCTGCCACCCTGGTTACTGAAGAGGCCCGGAGTTATTTTAGATTTATTGCAGTACAAGAGAGGTTGCACTCCTGCCACCGTTTTTAATGCAGCATTTTCTGCCATTTTATCTGAGCACCACGACTATGTAGCTGTTTTTACAGATGGATCGAAACAACGGGATACCGTTGGTTGCTCAGTTGTTTTTCTGGATCGTGTCCTCAAGGTCCGACTGCCTCAGACTTTTACTGTTTTTGATGCAGAATTGTCTGCGATCGTGCGGGCACTGGAGCAGATGAGGCTTTCTTCCTCTCCTAAATTTCTTGTCTGTTCCGATTCACTCCATGCCCTTCACTCATTGCAACGTTTGTATCCGGCAGACAAAATAGTCCAGACCATCCAGGATGCCCTCCTCCGACTACAGCGACTGGGGAAGGTTGTAGCTTTCTGCTGGGTTCCGGGGCATGTCGGCATTGCTGGGAATGAAAGCGCAGATCTCGCAGCCAAGGAGGCGTGTCTCGATCCACAAGTATCTCAGTGTGCTATCCCCTTGCACGCACTCACCTCGCTGTTGAGCTCACGAGTCATGCGTCGGTGGGAGGATGAGTGGCTGGAAGTGACTGACAATAAGCTCCGTATAGTCAAGCCCACAACGCGTGTGTGGTGTACTTCCTTTCAGCCCCATCGACGGGACGAGGTTCTCCTCACGCGGCTTCGAATAGGCCACAGCCCTATGACGCATGGCTTCCTGCTCCGGCGAGAGGACCCTCAAATGTGTGGTGCTTGCGGCGTCCAGGTCACTGTGCGCCACGTTTTATTGGATTGCGTTTTATTTTCGGACCAGCGGGCCGCAGCTGACTTGCCGGCGGACCTGCCATCTCTTTTAGGCAACACTCGGACCAATGTAGTTAAAGTTTTAAAGTTCTGTGCCATGTCAAATGTTTTTACAAAGATTTTAGGGAGAGGATTTTAACTAGTTCACTGTGTGACAAGCTCGCCCATATTTTATGTAAGTGGCGAGCCAATGGCAATTTCCTGTGGCATTCTTGTTGCTCTGTTTTCCCTTTCCTTAGGTTTTACTTTCTTGTGCAGCATTTTCCTTCTTTTCCTGATTTCTTTGAGTGAGTGCTTCAGTTTTATTAGGTCTGTCGACATTCGTTCCTTTTAATGTGTGTCAGGGCGCTGATGACCTCGATGTTGAGCGCCCATAAACCCCAACACACCACCATAGGATCCACAAGAGATTTTTCTGGCCAGGTTTATTTAAAAGTGTCCATCACTAAGTGTCTCACTGTTGAGAGTGCCAGCGGAGAAACGCAGTTCCTAAGAAACCACCTGGCCCACTCATACCAATTTCACCAGCTGAAACGCCTTTCCAGCGTCTTGAGATTGATCTTCCCAGACGATTTCCAACGTCTGCTTGTGGCAATAGATGGATTATTGTTTGCACTGATTATCTGACGCGCTATGCCATTACAAAAGCTGTGAAAACAGCTGAAGCCTTGAGGTAGCCAAATTAATTGCATTAAGACACGGTGCCCCAAGGTCGTTAATTACAGATCGAGGGAAAGTTTTTCAATCGAATATTGTGACAGAGATAAACCATCGGTACAACATTACTTATCACATGACGACTGCCTACCAACTGCAAACTAACGGGCTTACTGAACGCCTAAATAAAACCTTTGCCGACATGCTATCAATGTTTGACAATGTTGAGCAGAGCAACTGGGATGAGGTGCTACCTTTCGTGACATTTGCCTACAACACCGCCAAGCAAACATCGCCAAACAAGACACCACAGGATTTAAGCAATTTTTCCTGGTGCATGGGCGTGAGGCAACAACGACGACAGACGCTGTGTTTCCGTTACAACCTGAAGACATGTATGACAACTACATTGGCCAGTTGTTAACCAGAGCTGAGGAAGCTCGGCAGTTAGCTACACTCTGCACGCTGCAGGCTCAAGAAAATGATCGCCAAGGGTATGACGCAAACCAGCAGCCTGGTAACCTTGTCTGGAAATTCACTCCTGTTCGCAAGGTTAGTCTCTCTGAGAAGCTCCTCAGGCGCTACTTTGGACCTTATAAGGTTGTAAGACAGTTGTCTGATGTTACTTATGAAGGTGAAGATTTCGACCCCGACACAAGACGATGAAAGATCGGAGATACAGTTCACGTCCTTCGAATGAAGCCCCATAAGGATCCATCAACCCAGGGTAAATTCAAAGCTCCAGCGACAAGAACAAGCGGAAAGGTAATGAAGAACGGAGCAGCAAAGGGAAGTTCTAAGAAGATCACCACCAGGGCAAACATCAGTCATCCAGCGACAAGAACAAGCGAAAAGGTAATGAAGAACGGAGCAGCAAAGGGAAGTTCTAAGAAGATCACCACCAGGGCAAACATCAGTCATCGGGAGTCGGAGTATGCAGGACCGATGACTCGTTCCCGGAATAGGAGGACATAACACCGAGATGCTGTTCTCTTAAGGAGGGAGCAACGTCGCAGAAAAAGCCGAGTAGCGGAGTCGCCGTAGTGTAGTCGTTATGATACTAGATTGTTGCATGGAGGGTCGTGAGTTCAAAACTCACCTGAACTGAAACATTTTAATTTCTATCTTCAGTTTGAGTACATTCTAGAAGTATCCACAAATGGCAAGAATCATTGTACTGGAATGTTCTGCAGCTGTATGTGTTCTGACCGGAGGCAATTTGCTCCGCGATCTTGTATGTGCAAGTGCTGAATAAACCTTTGTTACGTGAAGTTAGTGTTCGTCATTCATCTACTTACACCTTCCTCTACATGAAAATATATTATAACCTTAAAGCTCATACAGCTGAAGTTATACATACATAGATCCACAGGAGAGAGAGAACAGACAGGTGAAAAACAGAGAACAAACGGGGAGGGGGAGGGAGGGGGGCAACATGGCTCTTGTGCACATATAATACACTTGAAGTTCCATGCTTTCATGGAATGTACTGAACTGTCGTATTCTTTATCCTTTGATTACTGGAAAATATTTACAATATTTGTCAAAAAATATTATCAGGCTCAATAAAATGACTCATAATAATACAGGCATTATTTTCTTGTTTTGGATTACATTGATATCAGTTGACTAAATCACATCATACATTGGATAGTTTTCCAGGTGACATCATAACTTCCACCACAAGGGTCAACTACCATTCTATTTGTGGCCAATGTTTCAAAATTACAATTGAACATCGTCCACCTGCGGTGGAGTGGGGGCGGTCTGTTGTTCTTTCACACAAGTCTGTATTTACTATGGTCATACTATAGCATTCAAAGTTCACTGCCTACCCAACATATTTCACACGTAAAAGCAGCCAGAATTACTGCAAGTCCGACCCAGTTAATTTTGCAGTCTAACAGTCACTGACCCACCACTATTAGCGAGTTGAACATTCAGTTGTTTCAGTGGTCTTCTATTCCAGAAGTGCTCGCCAAAGTAATCTATAAAGAACATGGAATATGCCACATGGAATTGTCTCTATCAGTGAAAGATCACACGTAATAAAACCCCAACTATTAGTTCTGAAACATTACACTTCCCTCAAAATGTTCGTAACTTAAACTTCTTTAGTCACGACACGGTCTATCTGAAATGATCTCACTAGCTCTTCATGTTTTCATACTATTTTTGCGGAGACAACTAGCATAGTGTTACTCAGAAACAGGTTAGCGAGCGACTATGTTGATGCTCCTCTCCTCTCTGCCTATCTAACTCTCTGCATGTGGGAACCACTTAATTCTGATTGGCTATTGGTCTGAATGACCAATTAGAATCATCTTTCCAGGTCATTCTCGTGGCGAAACTTGCTTTAGCCAACCACTAATCAGATAGTCATATACAGCATTACGCTTTCAATTTCTAATATATTGTTTAATAAAATAGAACGAAATGCAAAATATTCTTTAAATTAATATAGAAATTTTTTCTGCTTCTGACTTTTATTCTGGCTACTCCCTTACAAAAGCAAGCACACATCGACATACGTCATCAACATCGTGGTTGTAACACAATCTTCCCACGGTTCAATTTTATAATGTTTTACATAAAATGACATTAAGTTTTAACATATGTCCTGCATAAACACTCTCATTCATTCCCATGTATTCACACCAAAAAAAAAAAAAATAATAAGCAAATAATAATTTTGAATGATTTTATTCTACATAACGTAGAGTAATTAATGTATTGAAAAGAGAATTCCAATTAAGTGATTTTTTTATACTGTGATCTATGTTACAACTTCAGACGATAGTAAAAGACATTTGGTTTTCATTCCTAACTGAGTTTTGAAACATAAAACGTTTTTAGGATATTTAAGTAATATTCTCATTCTCTGTATCTATAATAGATAAAAATCTGAAATTTTGGCAGGATCCCATCCTTAATAACGAAAGATTGCATACCAAGTTTGAATAAAAATGGGCGATAATTACTATGGTTTGTTTAGATTTGCATACCGACTGCACTGTGAGTCAGAGCAAAGAAAAAATATAGCCATCCTGAAGCCACCGTGCTACACGGCTGCGTACCTTACTGCATCTAATGTTATCTCGTTATAACTTGGTACGTTACACACCCAGAACTAAATATATTGCTCTAAAATTTTCTTAAGTGCTTTATTAAGCCCTCATGAAAGGAAAAAATAGCCTAGTATGGTACGTAAATCAAATTATATGATTCATCTACAAAATTATAAATACACTCCTGGAAATAGAAAAAAGAACACATTGACACCGGTGTGTCAGACCCACCATACTTGCTCCGGACACTGCGAGAGGGCTGTACAAGCAATGATCACACGCACGGCACAGCGGACACACCAGGAACCGCGGTGTTGGCCGTCGAATGGCGCTAGCTGCGCAGCATTTGTGCACCGCCGCCGTCAGTGTCAGCCAGTTTGCCGTGGCATACGGAGCTCCATCGCAATCTTTAACACTGGTAGCATGCCGCAACAGCGTGGACGTGAACCGTATGTGCAGTTGACGGACTTTGAGCGAGGGCGTATAGTGGGCATGCGGGAGGCCGGGTGGACGTACCGCCGAATTGCTCAACACGTGGGGCATGAGGTCTCCACAGTACATCGATGTTGTCGCCAGTGGTCGGCGGAAGGTGCACGTGCCCGTCGACCTGGGACCGGACCGCAGCGACGCACGGATGCACGCCAAGACCGTAGGATCCTACGCAGTGCCGTAGGGGACCGCACCGCCACTTCCCAGCAAATCAGGGACACTGTTGCTCCTGGGGTATCGGCGAGGACCATTCGCAACTGTCTCCATGAAGCTGGGCTACGGTCCCGCACACCGTTAGGCCGTCTTCCGCTCACGCCCCAACATCGTGCAGCCCGCCTCCAGTGGTGTCGCGACAGGCGTGAATGGAGGGACGAATGGAGACGTGTCGTCTTCAGCGATGAGAGTCGCTTCTGCCTTGGTGCCAATGATGGTCGTATGCGTGTTTGGCGCCGTGCAGGTGAGCGCCACAATCAGGACTGCATACGACCAAGGCACACAGGGCCAACACCCGGCATCGTGGTGTGGGGAGCAATCTCCTACACTGGCCGTACACCACTGGTGATCGTCGAGGGGACACTGAATAGTGCACGGTACATCCAAACTGTCATCGAACCCATCGTTCTACCATTCCTAGACCGGCAAGGGAACTTGCTGTTCCAACAGGACAATGCACGTCCGCATGTATCCCGTGCCACCCAACGTGCTCTAGAAGGTGTAAGTCAACTACCCTGGCCAGCAAGATCTCCGGATCTGTCCCCCATTGAGCATGTTTGGGACTGGATGAAGCGTCGTCTCACGCGGTCTGCACGTCCGGCACGAACGCTGGTCCAACTGAGGCGCCAGGTGGAAATGGCATGGCAAGCCGTTCCACAGGACTACATCCAGCATCTCTACGATCGTCTCCATGGGAGAATAGCAGCCTGCATTGCTGCAAAAGGTGGATATACACTGTACTAGTGCCGACATTGTGCATGCTCTGTTGCCTGTGTCTATGTGCCTGTGGTTCTGTCATTGTGATCATGTGATGTATCTGACCCCAGGAATGTGTCAATAAAGTTTCCCCTTCCTGGGACAATGAATTCACGGTGTTCTTATTTCAATTTCCAGGAGTGTATAATGAAAGGTACTGGGATGAAGTACCACATACATAGCTCCAAATTTAGTTGAGCATAGTACCTTGGTTCAAAACACCTGGTGCAGTTGGGACTAAGGTTCTTCAATAATTTAGTCAATATATGGCACTCATGGCCAAACAAACTTCATTCCTTGTTTTCAGAGATATTAGACATAACATGTTGTTCCTGTATCACTGCCTGAACCACAACACCTGAATCACTGTCTGAACCTTCAACAACTTGCAATCTGAGCTGTATATGACTGACATACGTTTTTCTTAGCTGAAGGCCCACTAACGATTACAAATGAGCCTTCATGTATATACCGATGGTTAAGGTTTGTATTCCTTAGTTCCACAGTCATAGTCAGCAACACTATTTAGTAAATTTGTATGCGTAATCCTGGGGTAACAATGACCAGTGATCACAGTAACCCCAAAACAGAGAAATAATGCACATGACTTGCAGAAATCGTAATATGTTGGTAGATACACATGTGAACAGAAAGCTAATCATTGATATGTTTTGAAAAATAATTGAATAACGTGCATAATATAGTTGAAAACACCTATGTCTTTGCAGTTAAATAATAATGGATTTTGCACAACCAGATTTAATACACTTTCTCGTACACAGTTATAAGTCACAACAGGTTTGCCAACCTTTGCGGAAGATAATCAGCACTGCATGTCGCCATCTAGTGTATGCTGATGGAACTTGACGACCAAACAGTATACAATATACTAAACATCCACTGAGAGCCAGAAGAGAGCCGTAAAACTTTTGGTGTATGAGTGGTCAAAGTAACCAAGGTGGTCAAAGTAGACTCAGTTTACAGTACCCCAACTGGTGGACGAGTATACTAGCTCTACCAATGGAGATTTCCGGTTTTGCACGAGGTATTTGATTATGACTTGTCAGTCACGTCAAATGAGAGTGTCTGCACATTCCAACATTACAGCTGTGTGTGGATGACCAGGATGTGGCAGATCAGAGAGATTTGCATGACCTTCTTGTGATGATGACAGACGCCTCACCCAATGACCAACCGTGATTTTGTTCAGTACCATGTCTACATAGTCATTCTGCAAACACCTATGAGTATCTGTGAGTAGTATGTAAATGGGGCTCTCACCCCAATTTTGATATCAAATCGATACGCAAATTAATTAAATCAATCAATTAATTCTTACCAACCATGCCCACCCCTACCCCTGACCACACCGACCAGGTAACATAGTGTTTTTCATGGGCTGCACGTGGGCTCTCCCCTAACCTACCCTATTGGTGGGAATTTCGAATTTTGCTGAGAATTTCGAATTTTGGTGGAGCTTTCTTTGTCCCCGGGCTGTGCTGATGTCGCACCCCACCTAGCAATTGGCCGTAAATTAAAAATGACGATATCCTCCGATGGTCTCAAACCCTAGTCCTCCTGGAAGGAAAGCCCAATTGTATTCCATTATCAGAATTATACCACCACAGGCGCTTGGAATTGGCAGTAGCCAATAGGAATGCAGCAGCTGATCACAATCGGGATATAAGTGGGCCCAGCAGCTCTGCAGCCTCAGTTGTGATCAATCAGTCAGTCAGTCAGTCAGCCACTCACTCAGCATGAAACGCCAGTCGAGATCGTCCAGCGCCATCCAGCCACAGCAGCAACAGAATACGAAAAATTCGTGGAAGATTAAGTACCCCCTACTTAATGTGTATGTTTACTGCTATGTGAGGCTTCTTGTGCTTCTGTCATCGCTTGTAATGGTTTTTCTTCTTTGCTCATCAATGGATGCGACATCGTCCAGCCTGTTGGGGTCTGCAACAGTGACATGTCCCAGCAGTGTCAGTATCCTGGGATCCTGTTGTGCATCTGATCAGCTTGATGAAGCAGGACAATCAGCTATTATTGTCAGTTGAAGACACCCACCCAGCCCCTGACTCGCTGCAGTGCACCGGAGGTCCTAATCAGCATGACACAGGTCAGTACTGGCCTCCATAATATGCGCCATCGCACAATATTCCAGTGGTACTGCATAGACAGAGTGCGGATGTAGTTAATGAGAAGACACTCGTACCAATTAAGCCCTGTGCACCACTACTCTTCTCTCCAGAGTATAATTTAACCACTAGTTGTTCGAGAAATTTACATATTGGTATAGATGCAACCACAGACAGAGTGTGGCGTGTTTTGATAAAGATCAAGAATGCAGCTAAAAGTGTTAAAGTGTGGTTTATGGAGATGGAGTAGGATGAACTGTGTCATGCAAAAGCATAGATCAAGCAGCAGTTGACCGCCGAGTACCACCTGAGCCGTCCGCCTACAGACATGTAGTGCTGCTATAACTCTATCCATTACAACAGTGTACAATAACTCTGCACTCTGTGTGAAATCAGGTGATACATCCATTTATCTACAGCACTCCACCATTAACAACTTTGTCACAGTGTGCATGTAGAGGACATCGAACAGTGGGTCAGTATGGTACCAGTGAAAACTAATGTGCTTCCAATAAGTGTGAGAGAAATACATGCTGCATTCTGTGCTTACGAGAAGGCTTTATTTTCTATGCTCTGTACTGGCATTAAGATAAAGAAAGAACCAGTTGATGTAGTGTATGATCACTGAGTAAAAATATGTATATTACCATGGATGTGTTTTTTATTTCTTACATCTTATTATATTGCAAGTACTAAAGCTATTGCCCCAGTATTTTCACTGCAAACATGCAACAGCAGAAAATTATGTCATTTAACTAAATTCTCCATAAAAGCCCATTGCATGCGAGTACCTGACGTAGTCGGTATCATGGAAGGGCATAGTGATCATTATTTTCTATAAAAACCCATTGCACACCATTACCTGGTGCAGCAGGTATCATGGCAGGGTTGGTGAAGCATCAAGACTGTGTTGTAAGTAACTGGAGCTGTGACAGTGTGCAAGAAGACTGGGAGAAGAAGAATGGCATCCTCCTTCCCAAGAACGTAAGTGCAGTAATTGTAGGTCCTTCCAGCTGCAGCAAGACAAATGTTCTCATGTCGCTGCTAACACATCTGGATGGAGTCTGCTTTGAGTATGTATGTGCATTTTCAAAAATGCTGTTTCAGCCCAAATCCCAACTATTACAGGAGATACTGCAGTATGCAGATGGTGTGACATACATGGCATTCAGTGAGAGCAGTGACATCCCTCCACCAGAAAAAATAAAGCCAAACACAGTGTTCATATTTGATGATGTTGCTGTGGAAAACCAAGATCAAATTAGGCAATATTTCTGTTTTGGTCACCATATGGCTGTCACTGTATTTTATCGGAGTCAGATATATCCCAAAACAGGTGGTGAGGGATGATGCAAACCTAATTGTAGCATTCAAATCGGACAATCTGTACTTGAAACACATTTACCAGGCTCATGTAGGAATCAACATGCCATTCAGTGATTTTGTAAAGATATGTGCAGATTGCTGGAATCAATCACAATATAGGTTTCTTGTTATTGATAAAACAAGACAACTGAAAGAGGGCAGGTATAGATGGAACTTCCAGGAGTTCGTACACACATAACCATTCAAAGAGGCGAGAACATCAGTATATGCATCACCATGGATAAATTCGCATGCATGCCAGGAACTCAGTTTTGATAGGATGGGTGTGCATAGACAAAACATTTGCTTCTACATGAACTTGAAAATTCAAATTCTTGAACATAAAGTCAGAGGCGTAAGCAAGGAACTAGAGACGTATTGCCAAACCCTTCTGAGACTGACCAATGCACTGAATGATTGGCTAGTGCAATCGAGAAGAAAATAAACAGTTTAACTGAAGGGGAGATAGCTTTGATTGAGAACGGGACATTGTACGAACAGGTTAATGCAATTGAGAAGAAAATAGGTGACTTAACTGAAGGGAAAATAGCTGTTACTGAGAAGGGGGAGCAGCATAAGAAGAAGAAGAGTGGATATATAAAACCTCATGCTGCACAGAAGTCCATTTAGTATACACTGACATGTTGACTAAGCATAAAGTCATCGAGGCATGGAAGACCATTTGCGAGAAGTTGCAGTTGCTGAAGTAAGGGCATTTGAAGTGGGAGCAGACACTGTGAGAAACCTCTAAACCAGTTACTGAATCTCTCAATGAACTCTCAGCGAAATTTTGCAACGACGATGATGACGCTATTGCTGATTTCATTAACCGCAAGCATAGACAAAACATTAAGTGTCATTTTTGAAAAATTGTACATTTCAGGCACACAGCTTATAACTTTAAATGAAAAAACAATACAGATTGGCGATAAACAGTTTGAGAGAACGCCTGGTCTACTGAACCTTATTTTCCTAAGACCCACAGAAAATGTAAATTATTTGCCTAAATCTCTGGAAATGTGTTGTGAAATATTGTTTTTGACTGATCTGCATAAGAATGCAAAAATCCAAAACAATGTGAAATACAAATCCATTATAAAATCTATACTGGACAGTGAAAAAATAACAGTGGTGAGGGTAGTGACATTCAGCATAAAAGAGTGAGCAGTCGACGTCTGTAGTATATATGTTACGACGACCCCCAATGAGCTGACAAACGGGTTATGACTGCTCATGGCATTAGCTGCCACTGGTAATACAGCTCATTCGAATGACGTTATTTCAATAATTTCTGAGGTTAGACAGAGAGGCATCATCGAAGAAGTATGGAGACTGTAGTTTGAGAACTGCACAAGCCAGACGCAAAAATACCTCAAAGAAATGTTATGATTAAAGGTTTGGACCATCTGTGGTAGGCAAAGATTATCGACATGAGGGAATATTCATTTGGGAATAACGGATTCAAATATATTTTAACGGTCATTGATACATATTCTTAATATTCCTGGGCACTACCTGTGAAAGCGAAAACAGGGAAGGAAGTCGCACATGTGTTTGACGGATTGCTGAAGATAGGGAGAAATCTAAGCCCAGACAGCCTTCAAACAGATCACGAAGGTGATTTTTACAATAGATATTTCAAGACTGTGATGGAGTGGCACTACTCGACGTTCACCCACCTGAAGGCGAGTATCGTGGAATGTCAGAACAGAACAGTGAAATCCCAAATATGGATGTAATTCAGTCTTCGTGGCTCACACAAAGGGCTCGATAATTGCACAGTATAATCAAACCAAACATCACACAATAAAAATGAGACCAATCGATGTTCATGATAATAGACTTCTAGATACAGTATACAAGCGTATTAAAATATTAGATCCGCGCAAACATGTTTTTTAATGTAAGTGATTTCGTATGTATTGCAAACCACAAGACAGCATATGAGAAGTCATACATGCCAAACTCGTCAACCGAGGTATTCACAGTTTCCAAAGTGCAGAGAACGAATCCTAGTACCTACCTATTCAAAGGACAACAGTGGTAGTGAAATTACAGGATGCTTTTATGGACAGGAGTTATACAAGAGCTCCGAACCAGGTGTGTATCTCATAGAGAGGATCATAAGACAACGATGGAATAGAGCGTTAGTTAAATGGTTAGTTTGCTTGCGTCACAAAACAGCTGAATTGGCACTGACAATGTGTTATATAACAGGGAGTGTAGACCACAAGCAACTCAGCAGCATAACATGCGTGATAGGGGACACAGTAGAGCAGGAGGTGGTATTCAGGACAAACTACCAGTCGAATTACACATTCCTGGATATAACTACTTTGGACCTGGAACAAAACTTCAAAAACGATTGGCATGCAATGATAAAGTATAGTGTAACTGCTCAAATATTCTTAACCAGTCTACCATTTTATTTCATTATATTAATTTTGTCATCAATATTCAACGTATATTGAATGTTTTTTAATTATTTATCTTTTCAAAATAACAATGTGTATGATGTTGTATATACTGTAAAAACCTGACTTGTCCTACATCAATTGTACAAAATATGTACCTAAACACGCTTTACAGGACCAATAAAGAAATACAAATACAAATACAGATAAATGTACTCGATGAAACGTGTATGGAATACGACATTGCTTAAGCAGCAAATAAAGATCGTCACACCATCGAGCAAATTTTAGCTGATAAAGCTAAGGCAGTACATGCGTGGTAAAGTTAAGTTGGGCTTGGGTGTGAAGAAGTTCGCCAAAGTTATGAGCGCTGCACATAGGGTGCTAACGAAGAAGTCGAAAGCCAAAGGTTGCGTGAAAAACTGTATCCTGACAGCGTTGTATACAGCTAAAAGCGCCCTGAATCAGAAAGGAGGGAGGAAAAAAAGATCGATTAAACCACCCATGGTTCTACCAATACCTAAGACGTCGGGTGGAGTTATTTCCTTCCTCATTCCTGCCCTAGCCGGTCTCTCAGCGGTGGGTTCACTGGCTGGGGGTGCTGCAGCTATTGCCAGGACAGTGAAGAATGCACAAAAATCTCAGGAGCAACTGCAGGAGGCATAAAGACACAACCCCACAATGGAGTCAGTAGCCACTGGAAAGGGACACCACTTTAAACCATACAAGAAAGGACTAGGTCTCTCCATAAACAAAAAAAGCCCCGTAGCAGCCCTGCCAGACAGGGCACTTACAAATAAAGATCTTCTTTAGTTTGTTTCGAAGAAATTCGACATTCAGACATTACCGAAGACTATGTGGAAGTCAGGAGAATGCAGAATTGTGAATCTGGATGTAGTATATGTTAAAGAAAGAAATACAAATAACGTCTACTATTTCGACTCATTCGGCAACCTGCAACCCCAGAAGAGTTACGATACTTCACACGCAGAAGACATGTGTTCTACAATTTTTGACACTACCAAGACTTTAATACAGTCCTGTGTGGTAATCTATGCATCATGTTCCTGCTGACATTTTACGAATAATATATAAGGACGGGTATTAAGCACCTATTCACCAGTAGATATTTAGATGCAATGTTGTACACTCGGACATTAAAAGAACTATCATCTGTACTACTTGCGTATTACTTCCCATCAGCTGATTTAATTGTTGGAGATTGGAGCATCGCGCTGATTGGACTGGAGACATACAACACCATCGCAAATATCACAAAGGCTAACAATAAAATGCATCTGCAAATTAATGGTAAAAACGAAATTGTGTAAATTGAACCTGGTGCATGCGATATTGACGATTTAAACGGAGCTTTAAAACAGTCTGGAAAAGGGATTGAGCTCCGGGCAAACACCAGTACACTTAAGTCTGAAATAAGGACGGTGAATGCATCGATTGACTTTAAGCAGAAAGGTTCAATAGACCCACTACTGGGTTTCACAAAGGGACAGGTTTGGAATATGGATCCCAATAAATTTTACAAATCTGATCATACTGTTGATATTCTCCCTGTCAGTACAATCCATGTTGATCTCAACGATAGATTGGTTCATTCAGTTTATGGATTCTTCCCATCAGTTGGAACAGGGTATAAGATTGTTGAGACTTCTACCAACGCTATATACCTTCCAGTGATAGTGCAGACATTTCCAGGAATACTTCTCGCATGAACCTTATGCTTCAAAGACATTTAACAAGAACGTCGAAATTAGGATTGTCATCCAGCACCAAGACGCTTCAGCTCTTCCTTGCAAGAGTTTCATATATTTGGATCGATCCTATAAGAGAAAGGATGGTAGTCGTACAATTGGATCAAAGCTTACATGTAATACTTTGACATTCCTGTTCCAGGAAATACGTTATGAACTTAATGGGGTAGAGATTGATCATACACACAATGTTGGCATATTGTCAATGCTTAAAACATATGTCTCATCATCACCCTCGGATTTGAATGGCTTAGGAAATGCAGGATGGTTTGTAGACAAGCCTGTGAGCAGAACAACAGAAGTGTACCGCCGACTTACTGCATGCAACCTCTAAAAATTCTTTAGGGTACTTTGAGGACATATAGCGACTTCTTATGAATGCTAAACAGGAACTTATTCTGGTATGAAGTGCAATGGATAGCAACTCATACATTCCATGAGCTCAAGAGCAGAATCAGATCATCATTAATAAAATTATATGGAAAGTGCCGCACATCACTGTAGCAGTCAAGGAGCGTTTGAAGCTATTAAAAGTTCAGAAAACTGGTGCGTATCTGCCATTAACTTTCTGTTCATGGGAGGTTTTTGAGTACCCAGTGCTACTAATAACGAGCAGACAAACGTGGGCTATTAAAACCTCAGTGCAGCTGAAAACACCAAGATTCATCACATTTGCATCCCAGACCAACAGAAGGGGGAATTTAGCAAATGATTCCACAGTATTTGACAACTGCAATTTAACTAATGTCAGAGTCTACTTGAATTCCAAATTCTATCCGTATGACAGTTTACTGCTACAGTGGGATCAGAATGTATACAGTCTAGCATTTGACATGCATGCAAGGTTCCGTGCTTCTTATTATGAATGTGTTGAAGAGGAAGGATGCCTACTCAGTCCATGGAAATTCAAGGAGCTGGCGCCAATCATCATAATAGACAGTTCTAAGCAGAATGGGATAATTAAATTAGAACCAATAGATGTATGAATAGAATTTGAATCTTCATCAAATTCCCAGAACACACAGCAGCGTATGCTCTAGTTCTACATGACCATGTGATTAATTATTGCCCACTTACTGGTGTTGTGCGGCATGCTGTATAAATGACCAAGTGCTGTGGCATGCCCAGAGCATTTCACAATGACAACTTGCAGTGTAAACGTCGTTGCCGACATTCAAGGTTTCTATCAAGATGAGTGTAGGCAGTTCATGTTTAAAGATGTTGCACTCATTGCATACACAGGAGATGCTGGTACAATAGAGATATTCTCAGCAAAAATTGCATCACTGAGGCCTTTTGAGGATGTGAACTGTGCTAAAACATGGAGCAGTGCAAAGTGGCTAACACATTTTAAGGACTCCACTGGGATGATCCTGGTATACCTTATAAAGAAATGATGACGTCACTTCGAATATTCGATCATAGTGAGACCATCATCTATGTCAAACGTGAGGAGAAAATCACATAGATGCAGCAAATCTTCAAGTCTGCATCTATTCAAAACCTGGAATTCTATGGGTGTCCTGCTATCCACAAGAAGATGTGTGAAAATAGTGTTGTGTCTGCTTATGAAAATGTAAAATTAATTTTAAATTGGATTAATGAAAATAAATGAATTTTTCTACCCCACATTCTGTGTTTTTGTGTCTTTCTACCTAGTTCCTACTTAGATAGTATGTAGCTTTGCCCAAATCCTATGTCTGTGGCACAGGAGATATAATTTCAGCCATATTTGTTATGTCTTTGGAAGCAGACACGATCACGCACTGTCTCTTCCCAAAAACCTATATGTGCAGCACGATAGGCGAAATCCCATGCAATCATTGCATATATTTTGTTTTCCTCCTCGTTAAATGTTACCTCCCTCATGCTTTAAACTAATATCTTGTGCATCTTGCAAAGCCTTTATATACATTTGTAAGGGTAGGGATTTGTGAAATAATAACAAAGACACATGTTACCGGTAACGAATACCAATACTTTTATTCAGACATAAATACTGACAGTAGTAATACAGCTTTACATCCACAAATCTTATTACTTTAACGATACACAAAGTAATACTGCTTTGAAATTCCCAGTTCTTGTTAATGTCTGAATTTTTTTATTGGCAGTTCTTGGTTTTAAAAATAATAATGATTGAAAAAATTTTTTACTTCACATTTCAGTACTGTTTACGGTTATTGAAGAGGTATAGTTTCTCTTACACTAATACTATTACTTGTGAGATTCCACCCAAACAGAAGACTTAATTTATACTTTGAACTGGGTGGCTCTAAACATTTTCCACCTCAAGCAGCTGAAATAATTTAATTATACAACAAAGCGGATGGCCCTAAAATGTTCATCCCAATAAGCTGCACTAAACTTAACAGGGTGGACCTCACACTCAAAACTAGTATGACTTGCACAGCTAGCGGTATGTGAAACTTAAAAATTAATCTATTTACACAGACACTATACAGTCACACATTCACATGAAGTGCAAAAGCGAGAAGTACTGTAAACTATTTTTCCTTCATTTACGATTTTTTAACCTTTTTAATGATTTTAGTTCAGTTTTTACCTTTTTTATATATGTATTGCACATTTTAACTTTTTAATAATTTTTATAATTTTTTTTGCTGACGCATGCTGCTTATACATTCATACTTAGATATTATGCTAATTATTCAGAAAAAACAGAATATATTAATGCACAGCCATACATATTTACACAGACATCCACACTCAAACACACTCACAAGCATACACACAAACACACATATGCACTCACACATGCATGCGAACCATAAACCACACATAAAGTATTTAAACTATGATAAAAGAGCCATACAATTAGGTACAAGCCCTCTCTCAGACAGGCACTCACTCACTCTCTCTCTCGTTCACACCGTCGGAGTCCCCACCCTCTCTTGCACTTCAAGTAAATAGTGTGAGTACAGGAGGGCTTAGATCCCGTCATCACAAATGGCTCTTTTATCGTGAAGAGGTGACAATCTGACTTTAGATTGCAGCACAGTGTACACTTCATGACCCCACGATCAAATACTAGTTTGCTGTACCAAATACGAAGGTTGCAGCAGAGCACCATGAATGCCACTGTACAGGCATTGCAAGTAGTCTTCGGTTGTGAGGACATGTGATGCCACACGTTGTACATCCTTAGCCTGCTTCTATGGCTCCATCTATTGTACAATATGGATACATTTTGGATCTTAGACCCAGAAACTCCACAATCGGCAATTCATCCGCTTCATCTTTCATTAAGCTGATAACCTTTTTGTTCTGAGGAATTTGGCCGCATATTCTAATGTGTCGAATTCATTACCATGACACCTAATTACTTCGTGTGGATTGCAGTTCTTCACCCAACAGACGAAGTTATCTGTATCTATATTAAGTAACTTTGGTTCCACGAAATGAGTTTTAGCAAACTCACAGTGGAAGTGGTACAAGTGGACTTTGGAGATGTCCAGTATCACATACCCAAATAGATTGGTTTCGTAAACTCTGCTGAAACTTTCGACATCTCCACAGCAACAAAGTTCTCATTGAAAATAGTGACCTGCTTAAAATTTGGTCTGGCAATGCAGTTTCTTACGCCCCAAGGCCCATCCCATTCAGTCCTAATCAAAATATTGCGTTCATTTCTTACATTCTGCATGGTTTTACCGAAAATGGAATTATTCATCAATTAGTAAAATTCTTTTGCGAAATCACTAGTTGCGCCCGCCCTCTTTTCGGTATTTCATTCAATATACTCCTTCAACCAGGGGGACTGATTGAAGGAGATAGCCCAGGTGATTCTACCTAGTTCCATCCCTAAGCTGAGCCATTGCTGGAGATTATGATAATGAATTACATACCTCTGCTTGTGTCCAAGAGTGGTCATCAGTTTAGGGACAGTGCTTCCTTGTGGAACTTGTTGCTCTGGACATAACAGCAAGTCGCTTGTCATTTGCAAACTAACAGGATACATGAGGTCTTCCTCCACCACATACTCTACATCAGAATCAGCCACCAGACCCAATATTTTTCTACCTAATCCCTCTAATTCGTTTTCAGGCATCCATTGAAACCCACCAACCGACAGTGGCTGCATCATGGCATGCCTATATAAGTTATTCACATCCAAATATAGATTATAACTTGAATCGAGGGATGCTTTGAACCCTGCACCCATACATGGATTATTTGCCTGGGTGTGTCAATGGACACACTGGCAAAGTCCTCTATGGATCCCACACTCAAAGAAAAGAAGCATATTAGCGTCAGTCAAAAGTTTGCGGCTGCACCTCGTTTTCTTGAGCACTGCATCCCAGGACAATCCAGGAGCCGCATAATAAAAGGCGAGGTCCACAGAGTACATGGCGTTGCATACTCTCTGGAACTTTTCAAAAACATCCGCAAGTAAGTGCACGTCGGTGTCCATGTATGGTCTTGCGTATTCACCCAAATTTGGAATGTTGAATTCCCGCCAGACATTCACAGCATGCTCATAATCTGCACTAGTTATGGCATTGCCTGCGAGAGTATTGGTAAATGGAGATATGTTGGGTAGCCTGATTTCGAGTTTCACCTTACTATCCAGATACACATATGGTAAAACTCCTTTCCTAGTCACAAGCTGAAACTTTTCCTCATTAGGATGTGCAAATCGGGTGATACACATATCCTCCCGAGGTAAGAGATTCAACGGGTTTGAGCAGTGGCACCTGCGTAAAACGTAGCGTGTCAAGGAAGTAGAGCGTAATTTTTGGCCTCATTCGTTTGGAGAATGAAATATCAGGGCGTACATAAAGTCTGGCAACACTTTCAATTAATTATTGCACAAGAACTAAACACTGTACAGATATCATACATATTGCATTTTGAAGAGAAACTCTGAAAGTTTTTTGTACAAACATTCGCTATGCAAACCATGAGTGACCTGGCAGATGTCAATACGGTAATCGAATTCTTGCCATACCCATCCCAGCATGGCATTGTCGACTGTGGCAGTTGCTTCCTGTATTCTCTCCCAGAGCTCTGCTATGTCACTTGGTAGAGGTGGTACCTACACCAGATCTTTAATGTGTCCCCCCAGAAAAAAGTCACATCGAGTGAGATATGTTGATCGGTGAGGCGATTTCAAGAAACAGCTGTCCCCTTCTGTAGCACGGATGATCCATCGATGCGGCAGCTCTGTGCTCAGGTACCCACAAACTTCAAGATGAAAATGGGGTGGAGCCCCATCCTGCTGAAAGATGAACGAAGAGTCCAATTTCATTTGAGGCATTAGCCATTGCTGCAACATGTCCAAGTACGAAATCCAGTGAGTGTTCTCAGTGAAAAGGAATGGCCCGTACAGTTTTCGATGTGACAAAGCACAAAAACATTTACCATTGGGGAATCATGCTCAAATTCAATTCATTCGTGAGGCTGCATTGAAGCCCAGATTCGACAATTATGCCTGTTCACTCTCCCATTAGTGTGAAAAGTGGCTTTGTCACTAAAACTTAAGCGATCAACAATGCCATCCCCATCCTCATTCAATTGTTGCAACCGCCAACAAAACTCAAAATGCTTGTCTTTGTCGTCATCAGAAACTGAGCTTCTGCACTAGCTCCAATTTGAATGGTGTCATAGACAGCTTCTGTCACAGGACTTTCCATACTGTTACCGGAGCCATTTAGAGTTCATGGGATGCACGATGCACCAATTTCTTTGGACGCCTTATGAATGTCACTCATACATGCTCCACATTCATTTCACTCACACTGGGACATCTGCTTTTCTTTGCCGGGCACAAGCAACCCGTCATAACAAATTTGTTGTACTGGTGGTAAATGGCCTGCCTTGTTGGTGGCTCCTTACGATACTTGTTGCTAAACATCCGTTGAACAGCTGAAGCACACTTGTTTTTGTCGAACTCGAACACACAGAAAGCTCGTTCTGCACCTGAACTCGCCATGTTTGCGACTAGCGCTGACTGTCGGCAAATTACCAAATTACGTTGTGGCGGTATACAAGAAAAAAAAACTTTCAGGGTTTCTCTTCAAAATGACATATTAATGATATCTGTGCAATGTTTGGTTCTTGTGCAGCAAATAATTGAAAGTGTTCCCAGACTTTTACACCCTGTACTTCTCTACAGTCTCAGGCAGGACACTGACCTGATTTTTCTCCCAACCGAAATTAACCATCTGATCAACTACAAAGTGAGCGTGATACCCACTTAAATTATGGAAGAAAACTGGTATGTATAGTGGTCACCGATACTTCAAATTGCATGCACTGTGAGCTGCACTGCAGAACTTCGCCTATAAGATGACAAATATCTCTGCGGGGAGTTTCAACTTTTCTATCTAATGGCAGCAACAAATATGACAGTTAACCACATCATTGTATAATTTTTTATCGTCCTCCGATTCGGTCATAGGGATGTTGGTGCTGTAAAGCTTGTCAACAACCCATGAGAGTTTTTCAATCTCAGTGAGCAACCAAACCGCAGGAATATCCTCGACATACGATTCATAGTGGTTAAGACTCGAATCATGTGAACAGGAAAGTTGGTTCGCTGCAGCATACCGTACATGTTTTTGCATGAAGGTGGTGAGTGAGGCTAAGGGGGTCCTTTCACAGTGGGTGATGGGGGCAAGGAGACATTCAAAGTCTGCGTATACAAGAAACTGACATCATTCCTGATGGTGAGCATTCTTGAATTTAATGAACTTGTTTTCTTCTGTAGGCATAACAACACATACTGGTTCCTTGGATTCATAGTCCTCCAGATGTCTTTTTAAATACTTTTCTTCCGAAAAAGTATTTAGGCACTTGAAGCAAATTTGCTGTTTACACTCGTGTTTATTGAATTGGGAGCTAAGAAGGCGGGACATGCCTTTGAGCCATACATAACGCTGATTATCGCCTTCAGAGAAGAGCAGCATGTTCACATGAAGATCACACTCACCAGCATATTTCGGAAACTGGAGAAGTCCAACTATAGTATGCTTGTCCTGCTCATCTGGCTTGATTTTCTGCTTCTTCTTGAATCCATAAACGTGAACCAATATTCCAGGATTTTGTGCTTCAAATTTTGCTATGTCCTGAATCCTTACAGGGAGCTTGATACCATCAAAGTTATAAGCTGCGCTGATTTTATTCTTTCATACACTGTATGTCGTTGTGCACTTGGGATGGTGTCTGTAATGGTAATTTCTCTCACAAGCCAGGATTGATCATTCAAAACAAGTGTTATCCTTTTCATTCTGAACATTAATGCAAGCCCACTTCTTCTTAATATCTTCAGGGAGTTTGATATAACTTGACGCTCCATTTAACGGATCACAGACATGAATATGGATGTTGAAGTGTAGTATTTGGCTGAGTGCTTTAGCTGACCCTCTTACTTCCATAACAGAAAATTGGGCCAGTACAGCATCCAAAGTGGATTGGCGATACCACTCGACAATTGATGTACTCTGAGATATAGCGCCGTTATCACCCCAGATACAGTGCAAGGTTTTCTTCTCAGCAGTACCCTGCTGTTTGGGTGGGTGACCCAACTCGCTACAGAGTACTCCATTACATTTAATGCCATTATATCTCGGATCATCTAGGGATTTGAGGAGCACTGGCTCCAGCACCGGGTGTCATGCTTCTAGAAACCTGACTGGATCACGATCACCACCCCTCAGGTCAGATTCTAAATTCTAGTAAATGAGGTAGGCCCCTCAATGGCCCTGACAACCACCGAGTATTCTAGATGGGTCATGATGCTGCTATCTGATGTCCTTCACTATCAGAATGGGATAGAGCCCTATTGATACCCACAGGTTCATTATCATTAATACTACAGCTAGGAGCTGACTGCATCCACCTGATGGATGAGGGCGCTGGGGAGGAGGTGCCTCGGGGGGAGGGGAGAGGGGTATGCACTGTGGCACACATACCTATAGTTGCCAGTGAGGGCGAGTAGCCGGAGCCTGAGTATAAGCAGGTGGCAGCGGTGAGCTCCTGTGGGAGTACCCAGGCTGCGGCGAGGCGCTTGTTGATGCTGCTGCATATTGGAGCCTCCTCCATTGCCAGCCTTGAGGGTTGGAGATCGTTGCTCTGACTGAACCACCCATGTACGCCAGAGGGTATGCAGTGGTTTGAGCGCTGGCAGTGGAGCAGCTGCAGCTGCCTCTCGTGTGGCAATGAGCGGTACATTTCAAAGTGGTGCACCCTGCTTGGTGTGTGTTTGATTCTTGCCCCCACAACCACTGCCCTAGGTGCACATCCCACAGCAAGCTGTTGTAGTGACGGTGTTGGTGACACCTCTGTAACATATGAATAATGGAAAAAAATTAAGCACAATGCTTAAGATTTTTTAAAATATACGCTGTAAACAAACAACAACAATTAAGAACATTAGCATTCCTGAATAATAATTGTATGCTCTAACGATGATGGTCACATTATAACCACCTTTTAAACTCTAGGTCCCAGGATTGAGCTGTTCAATCGACCTTTCTGGTATGTCTCCCACCCTGTCAAATACAGTATTTCCATCTCCTGTTCCAGAAGGGAGGGATCGTACTGCCTTTCATAAGCCACCATCCCACGCACCCACTCAGGAATTTCACCCTCGCCGGAATTTTTGTTCTTGTGGAGCCACCAATTCTACTCTTGGAAGTCTTCTACAAGAAGATATTGATTATTAGAAACAACAACAAATTTGTCCTGAATTTAACTACAGCGAGATATTGATTATGCATAACTACAGAAAAATTAAATAAATAAGTAAAAAGTTCATGGCAGATGGAAGTGATGACACCTGGTCATCATTCTTGATGCATACCCCTACTAGAACCTCATTTTCCTCTCGATCTGTAACAACATCTACAACAATGAATAATATATACTTCACACAACTGAATACGATGAAAAAAAAAGTCTAAAGGCAAAATATTATAACCGTACTTACTTTCTTGCTGAATTTCAGCCTCCAGCAGCAGCTCAGTGTCCATCAGCTGCTGTTCTAATGCTCCAACAGGGAGAGCAAAAGTTTTATAAACACTTGTTACAATCTGAATACATCAAGAGCTGTTTTGTGAACATGTAAACTATCATACAGAATTTGTAGTTGTATTTACATGACGATAGCATAAGCTCTTCCGCTAGCTGGCGACTTTCAGCTTCCAGCTGCTGATAACTGTTGCAATTTGAGCTCATTATTTTTTTTTATGAACACTTACATAATTGACCCAAGTTTGGCCATTTCTCACCACCACCACCGCTGGCATCACTGCTGGCTGACTGTTTCATTTTGCAGGAATCACACTGATACAACCAAGCACTGTCAAAGGCTGATGATGATTGTGGTGTGGATTGGGATTTATGTAGCTTCAGACTCCACCCTCTATTTTGCAGAGGACCAATAAGAACTCGGAGTGCCATACCAGCAAATTATAACTTGCCTTCTTTTTTGTTCAAGCAGGCTTCGTGCAGGTGTTTGAGGAAAATGTCGCATATGTGTGTGTGTGGTGGGGGGGGGGGGGAGAAGACTTTTGGGACAAACATCCTTTGTTTGCTGGCAAGTGGATGTACCAGCAAGTTATAACTTGCCTTTTTTCCCTTCAAGCTTGGTGCAGGTGTTTGAGGAAAATATCACATCTGTGGGGTAGGGAGGAGGAAAATAATTCTGAGACAAACATCCTTTGTTTGCTGACAAATGGCTGGAATATTGGACACAGCTGCTAGGTTTACAGAAACACTCTTTGTTCATTCTGAAGGAAACAGATAGCTTGATATTTCCGATATCAGTTGCACCCTTCGAAATACATGTTGTTGTTATTGAGGGTATAGCTGTGGGGTAAGGACGCTTACCTTGCCTTCTTTTTGTTCTTCAAACAGGCTTAGTGCAGGCAGTTGCCGTGAGAGACAAAAGAAAGAGGTAGAGATCCCTTTCTGAAAACAGCGTTTGTTTGCCAGCAAGTGGATGGAAAATTGTAGACATCTGCTATCTTTAGAAAAACACCCTTGTTCATTCTGAGACAGACTGATAATCTGGCACGCCCAATGCCAGCTGCATCTGTGGGGGAAGACGATAACCTTCGAAAACCAATCTGTTGTTCGTGGTAGGTGACCAACAAAGCATGCCTTTAGAGCAGCATTGTACATTACAACCTTCTGCAGATTTCCAACTGCTGGGTACCCCCCCCCCCTCCCAAATGTGGAAATCGAGGGCTGGGGGACTTAGGGAGGCAGACAAGTAGTCATCACCAGACCGCCGGACACCTAGCCAAGCGGCGAATGTGTTGCGGTTATACGAGCTCATTTGGTACGGCGCCTTTCATGTCAAACTGCTCGCAGCAGGTCAGGAGGCGTGGTGTAGGCGTGTCCTGCGAGGCTGCCATCGTGAATGCAGCCTGCCCGGCAAGGTTAGGCGATGGCTGCTACCAGATGCCGTGAGGAGGGGTGGGGAGGGCTGGCGGCACGGAGGCAGCAACACCGGTATTGCATGAGCCCGGCAGCGCACTGCAGAGCGTCTTCATGACTTTGCGATCACACTATAGGAAGCGATGAAGCGGTCGGAAGTTATGCAAGAGTGTCCCTGTCCTACGAAATGCAAATTATGTCCTTCTCAGAGCATAATTCTCCGATTTCTACCGCCTATTCCCGTTTTATAAGCAATTTCCATCAACAATTTCCATTAATATTATGTCTTCTAAATTGACAATCGATTTGTACAGCGAAAATTCGGAATTGCAGCCAAAGTTCGAAATTCACACCAAAATTCGAAATTCTCACCAATAGGAGGGAGGTGGGGTGGGGGAAGGGGAGGAGGGGGGAGGGGGCTTGGGTCCACGTGCAAGCTGAGAAAAACACATGACGTCATCCAGGGTGAGGGTGGGGGTGGTTGCGGTCGGGGGTAATCATGGTTGTAGTGGGGGGATCAATTGATCAATTTAATTAATTTGATGTCGAAATTAGGGTGAGAGCCCCGTCTCCCTACTACTTCTGCGATGCTCTGATTTTTCGCCAAAAGAAACCCAAAGACAGCTCTCTGATTGGAACACACCTCCGCTGCAGATGCCATTTTGAAGGCTACATATAGCGGGACGTCATGAACATATAGGGCAGGCTGAGAAACAAATTTCTCAGCACCTTATTGCAGAATTTAAATTATGACAATTTATATTATAAGAACGCATTTCCCATATTTACCACATTGGTTTAAATAATGCCAGTCAACATTTTTGGAACAACTGGTATGTGATATAGATCAATGTTTTTGAGAAAGGTGGTAGGTAGTCTTAAGGCTGCGCCTTGAAATGCCGCTTAGTTCTGTGCAGCAGAAGTTTGGGAAGGCTCTGTTGTTTCAGCCTAAGGGTGTCCTACCAACCTCACACAATTTCCACGTTCCAATGTTTACATCAAAATGGAATGAAACGAGTTGCTGAAACTTCGCTATCGAATACCTGCGTCTGTATATCTCTACTGTGCTTTGATGCGTCATTAATCGACGTTTAGTATTACTGTTCTGGTGGTTTTTTAGCCTTTTTTGCCATTGGCTGTCCTATCCACTGTTGGAATAAGTTTTCAGGTGTCTTGCCAGAGTGCACTAGAGTGCGATAACATACGTATCACCTCCTAGTGAGAGTTTTACGAATGGTTAGTGGAAAAAACGCGGGAAATATATCCTGTACGCGAAACATGTGCCGTTATTTTAGTTTCCATGCTTGCTAATTGCGGTTAACGTGCGCTATTAGCAAGTTTCTTTTTATGAATAAGAGCAGCGTACCATGAGTTCGAAAATAACATAAATGGTTCAAATGGCTCTGAGCACTATGGGACTTAACTTCTGAGGTCATCAGTCCCCTGTCCGCAGCTCGTGGTCGTGCAGTAGCGTTCTCGCTTCCCGCGCCCGGGTTCCCGGGTTCGATTCCCGGCGGGGTCAGGGATTTTCTCTGCCTCGTGATGACTGGATGTTGTGTGATGTCCTTAGGTTAGTTAGGTTTAAGTAGTTCGAAGTTCTAGGGGACTGATGACCATAGATGTTAAGTCCCATAGTGCTCAGAGCCATTTGAACCATTCATCAGTTCCCGTAGAACTTAGAACTACTTAAACCTAACTAACCTAAGGACATCACACACATCCATGCCCGAGGCAGGATTCGAACCTTCGACCGTAGCGGTCGCGCGGCTCCAGACTGCAGCGCCTAGAACCGCTCGGCCACTACGGCTGGCGAAAATAACACAATATGAGTTCAGTGTGCAATTTATAAGGCAAAATTTTGGACCGTGCGATTAGGATGAAAGTAAAGGAACTTGGTGCGCCCAGATCTGATGTAAACATGACTCAAGAACAAAAATAGTGTAAATCCAGGAAAGGGTATAAGAGGTCTAGCAAAAAATGCAGGATTTTTGTAGAAAAATTTTTCTATGCTTATCTTTTACTTATTGTGTATGGTCTATTTCGAAATACTCTCCTCCACAATCGATACACCGCTGCCAACGCCGTTTCCACCTCGGGAAGCAGTCTTGGTACGCCTCTTGCTGGGTCGCGCGAAGCGCCGCCTGCGAATTTTCCTTTATCTCGTCTATCTTTGCAGATATTCGTCCTTTCAGCGGGGTTTCCAACTTTGGAAATAAAAAAAAGTCCGCAGGGGCCAGGTCTGGAGAGTACGGAGGATGAGAGAACACAGTGGTTTCCTTTTTTTGTGCAATAGTCACCCATCAACAGGGATGTACGGGTGCGTTATAGTGATGCAGGATCCATGAACTGTTCGCCACATTTCAGGCCATTACCTTCTCACATTTTCTCGCAGCGTCGCAACACGTCCCGATAGTACCATCGATTGACCGTTTACCCCTGTGGCACGAATTCATGATGAACTAATCCATGAAAGTCAGAAAACTATCAGCGGAGCTTTGACATTTGACCTGACGAGCTTTTGTTGATCTTGGAGAACCTTTCTCGACCCATTGTGAAGACTGAATCTTGGTCTCAACATCATAACCGTAAACCCACGTCTCAATCCCAGTTATGATTCTCTTAGCGAACATTTTGTTCTCGTTTTCGCAATCCAAAAGCTCTTCATAGATTGCGAGGCGTAAGTCTTTCTGGTCTTGGCTCATGTGTCATAGGACGAACTCGGCGTGAACACGGTGCATTCCAAGACGCTGTGTCAGGATTTCATGACATGATCCAACTGAAATGTTACATTCTTCTGCAGTCTCTCGGACAGTCAGTCTTCGATTGGCACGCACAATTTCGTTAACGTTCGTGGTATGAGCGTCGTCGGTAGACGTCGAAGAGCCTCCTGAACGAAGGTCATCTTTAACTTCCGTCCAGCCATTTTTAAACCACGTGAACCATTCGTGAGACCGAGAATGACTTAAGAACTCATCTCCGTAGACTTCTCGCATCATTTGGCGTGTGTCTGTAAAGGTTTTCATGAGTTTGAGGCGAAATTTAATGCAGACGCGTTGCTCCTGTAACTATGCCACCTCGAAAATCGCAAAGTGTGTGACCCAACGTTCTACACAATACAGCACTGGACAATAAAGAACAGAACAATGCAATTTCCAGCAGTTACACATTAAACACAGGCGTGTGCAGGGGTGCCACACACCACTGGCGCGAAATTGCGAATGTTCTGGAATTTTTTGAACAGACCTCGTACACATAATTTTAACAGAACAAATGCCGCTGAGTTGTTGTGTGCGCTATATCACTTGAAATGCATATTTGTAATACACAAATACGATGTCTAAATTAGCATGGCAGTTACTCGAGTTGCTCATGTTAGCCAAGCACAACACAAAATCCGTAACCTCATAGAAACATCACTGTTTCGTCTCACGTATTCATAAACTCCGCGGTTTGAACGCGCAAAACGTTAAACATATGAAGTTTAGAAATGAAAATACCAAAGACTCTAAGCTTGCAGCGAAGGTAGCATACGCCCGTGTTGAAGATCTCTTCGAAACGCTTCTTTTAGTACGATTTGTTGTGGTGAACTGTCGGAAAATGTGACGTTGGGGGATTACTTACCTATAGATTTTAACCTGGAATTAGTTCCTGGTAACGGAGAGAAGACAGAATACGCAAACGTTTAGCTAGAGTGTAATATTGTCCCCCCACCCCTCTCCTGAAATCTTGGTTGTGATGACAGACTGATCAGTAGCATAGCCTGAGGTCTAGGTTAGTTCTGACTGGTAAATGTCACAATCTTCTCCAGTATGGAAAGCACGAGCCGCGCCTGCAGTGGGAACAATTCACGATGTCCCACAACAAATTCCGCATTTTTTCAACCGAAATTGGCCGAGAAAAAGATGTGTTGCATTATACAGGGTGAGTCGGGAGGAAAGGTACATGCTTTGAAGGGTGATAGTATTAGTGATTCCGAACAAAAAACTTCATATGGACGTATGCCCTGTTATGAATGGTTTCCGAGATAGAACACATTTAATATCACTTTTGTACGTTTTTGCTGAATAACTTGGAAAACGCACCCTCCAGCGAAAAGGTGTCGCAGTACAAAATTAAACTATATTAAATGCTCTACAAATGAAATTAAACGATCGTATGGCATTGTTGGCCGGGAGGCTCCATTCCGGGGAGTTCGGCAGGCCGTATTGCAAGTCCTTCTTAGTTGACGCCACTTCGGCGACTTGCGAGTCGATGATGATGGACAGACAACACCCAGTCCCCTGCCGGGAACCGAACCCGGGCCCCCTGCGTGAAAGGCGGTAACGCTACCACTACGCTGCGGAGGCGGACAATGTTCTACAGAAAAGGTCCTATTCATTTTTTTTCTCTGGAACTAATGGTTTGTGCGAAGAGAGCGCGAGGGTGTTGAAAAACTCGCTCGACGCGCATGCGCTGTAGCTTACGTAGTTTTTGTAGGCCAATTTGAAGTAGTTTCTCGACTTGATAGACCACAAATGTCCCGTATCAAACTGTTCGTCTCAACTTGCTAACTCAATATGCTACCTCAAATTGGCCTACAAAAACTACGTAAGCTACAGCGCATGCGCGTCGAGCGATTTTTTTTCAACATCCTCGCGCTCTCTTCCCGCAAACCATTGGTTCTAGAGAAAAAAATGAATAGGACCTTTTTTGTAGGAAATTTAATGTAGTTTAATTTTGTACTGCGACACGTTTTCGGTGGAGGGTGCGGTTTTCGACTTATTCAAGAAAAACATACAAAAGTGATATTAAATATGTTCTATCTCCATTCGGAATAGGGCATACGCTCATATTAAGTTTTTTGTTCAGAATCACTAATACTATCACCCCTCAAAGCATGTACCTTTCGTCCTGACTCACCCTGTATGTTGACCGCCCCTCGTATAACGAAGTACTATCTGAAAAACAAGCTGCACATATACTGATTCAGCTGTTGATAGATTTCAAAGTGATGCTAATTTGGAGCTTTCTTTGAATGGTACTACCCTGATGTAGACGAATAAACGAAATCGTTAAAAATTTCCGTTATTTTTGCACGCCCCTCGTAAGCGCATTTTGACGTAAAACGAAGTGTTTCACTACGGAGAAGTTGAAGCGATTTCCGAGTTGAATGGGAATACAGCGTCGGTTGGCGTGCGGGGAGCGCGAGGCCACCGGCGGTGCCACGTGACCCTGCCTGCTGGCAGCTCGTGGCGGCCGCGCCGGCAGCGAGCGCCGAGTGAGTGTGGACGCAGCTCCCGCCATGGCCGGCAGCGCAGCAGCAGGCCCGGAGCGCGCGCCCGCCAGCGCCACGGGCGCGCGGCGGTCTTCAGCGGTAAGCGCCGCCTCCTTCACTCCACAAGCTAGCGCGCGGCATTTTCTGATTTCGCCTTTTAGATTGCCACCTAATTCGCAGAAAATGTGTTTCCTGTAAGTTACTGAACCTTTAGCAGTCATGCGGTGACTGTTTACACCTGTCACGAATTTCGCAGCACGTCTGTCGACATCTTCAAACTCTTCCATCATTCCGTTTAACACCGGTGCTTCGTAGTCATGTAGCCGGCACGGTCAGTCACTTTTATTGCTATTTCCATACAGTGCAGACTGTCGTCTACTTAAGCGCCTGTGACATCCGTTTTGCTTTCGTTTAACGCAGAGGTAGTAAACCTTTTTTACCTACGATTCACTTTTGTACCTCTGTTAGTAGTAACATTTTTTAATGAATGGCCCTCCGGTCCTATAGTAATCATAATTGATAGAGCAAGGAAGTAAATTTACTTCATAAAATTTATAAAGCAGAGTTACAGTAAGTTAATGCGTATAATATACCTTATGTCAAAATTTTACGAAAACTCAACGAAAAAGTTGTTAAAATCCTTACCGCTTACCGCCCACTACGAAAGCTGGAATGCCCACTAGTGAGCGGCAGTGAACAGGTTGACTTCTACTGGTTCAACCCCTCAAAGTACATAACCGGCCATTAAAATTGCTACATCACGAAGATGACGTGCTACAGATGCGAAATTTAACCGACGGGAATAAGATGCTGTGATATGCAAATGATTAGCTTTTCAGAGCATTCACACAAGGTTGGCGCCGGTGGCGACACCTACATCGTGCTGACATGAGGAAAGTTTCCAACCGATTTCTCATACACAAACAGCAGTTGACCGGCGTTGCCTGGTGAAACGTTGTGATGCCTCATATAAGGAGGAGAAATGCGTACCATTACGTTTCCGACTTTGATAAAGGTCGGATTGTAGCCTATCGCGATTGCTGTTTATCGTATCGCGACATTGCTGCTCGCGTTGGTCGAGATCCAATGACTGTTAGCAGAATATGGAATCGGTGGGTTCAGGAGGGTAATACGGAACGCCGTGCTGGATCCCAACGGCCTCGTATCACTAGCAGTCGAGATGACAGGCATCTTATCACCATGGATGTAACGGATCGTGCAGCCACGTCTCGATCCCTGAGTCAACAGATGGGGACGTTTGCAAGACAACAACCATCTGCACGAACAGTTCGACGACGTTTGCAGCGCCGGCCGGTGTGGCCGTGCGGTTCTAGGCGCTTCAGTCTGGAACCGCGTGACCGCTACGGTCGCAGGTTCGAATCCTGCCTCGGGCATGGATGTGAGTGATGTCCTTAGGTTAGTTAGGTTTAAATAGTTCTAAGTTCTAGGGGACTGATGACCTTAGAAGTTAAGTCCCATAGTGCTCAGAGCCATTTGAACCATTTGACGTTTGCAGCAGCATGGACTATCAGCTCGCAGACCATGGCTGCGGTTACCCTTGACGCTGCATCACAGACAGGAGCGCCTGCGATGGTGTACTCAACGACGAACCTGGGTGCACGAATGGCAAAATGTCAATTTTTCGGATGAATCCAGGTTCTGTTTACAGCTTCATGATGGTCGCATCCATGTTTGGCGACATCGCGGTGAACGCACATTGGAAGCGTGTATTCGTCATCGCCATACTGGCGTATCACCCGGCGTGATGGTATAGGGTGCCACTGGTTACACGTCTCGGTCACCTCTTGTTCACACTGACGGCACTTTGAACAGTGGACGTTACATTTCAGATGTGTTACGACCCGTGGCTCTACCTTTCATTCGATCGCAGCGAAACCCTACATTTCAGCAGGATAACGCACGACCATGTTGCAGGTCCTGTAAGGGCCTTTCTGGATACAGAAAATGTTCGACTGCTCTCCTGGCCAGCACATTCTCCAGATCCCTCACCAACTGAAAACGTCTGGTCAATGGTGGCCGAGCAACTGGCTTGTCACAATACGCCAGTCACTACTCTTGATGAACTGTGGTATCGTGTTGAAGCTGCATGGGCAGCTGTACCTGTACACACCATCCAAGCTCTGTTTGACTCAATGCCCAGGCGTATCAAGGCCGTTATTACGGCCAGAGGTGGTTGTTCTGGGTACTGATTTCTCAGGATCTATGCACCCAAATTGCGTGAAAATGTAATCACATTTCAGTTCTAATATAATATCTTTGTCCAATGAATACCCGTTTATCATCTGCATTTCTTCTTGGTGTAGCAATTTTAATGGCCAGTTGTGTATTAAGTTAGTGGCGTTTTTGTTTTGTTTGTCGCTTATTACTGGTTTATTTATTGATTGTCATTTTTATTTGTAATTCACTGTTGCTATTTGAGATTACATATTCTCATTTTGTCATCTGGAGATAGTGAGTGAAGCCGCGGACACTAGAAAATGGAATGCTATGTGGAGAAATCGGAACATTTTCTGATATATTCTTCTGGTTGAGTTCAATAGATTGCTCACAACAGCGGAGGCAGCCACAAACATTTGCGCCGTGTGTGGGGATGATACCATTGGGCACTGCAGGCAAGAAAATGGTTTACTTGTTTTAAGGAGGATCGTTTCGACATCAGTGACTCTCCGCCTTCAGGAAAACCTTAATGGTTTGATGAATGTCGTTTAAACGCATTAATCCACAATGATCCACGTCACTGAATTCGAGAACTGACAAATATGATGAACCGTCACCATTCCACAATCGTGCGACATTTGCACGCAATCGAGAAGGTTCAAAAATGGGGTGTGTGTGGGTAACGCATGCTCTAAGCCAAAATCACAAGAATCAGCAGGTGGCCATACGGACATCTCTGCTTGTTCGTCATCAATTGGCTCGTGAACAACACCGTCCATTATTATCCCGTACCGTTACTGGTGGCGAGAAATGGTGTCCCTGCGCTAACATACAGAAAAGAAAGGTATGGTTGCGCCTAAACAAAGCCGCAACTCCCCCTTCAAAGACATGCGCGCATCCACAAAAGATAATCTCATGCATCTGGTGGCACAGCGACCGTGTGATGTACTACGAATTGCTTCCCCCGACGTGTAAATCACTGCTGGCATTTATTGTCAACAACTGAGACGTCTTGCAGACGCAGTCTAAGAACAACGACGAGGAAGACTGCGTGACGTGGTGCTAATCCACAATAACACCCGCCTGCATTCTGCTTCTTCTTAAGTTGCCAATCCTAAGATTGATTTGCAGCAGCTCTCCATTCAGTGCGATTGTCGGCCAGCCTCTTCAATTCCGTGAAACTTCCGCATCCTAGGTCCTGCATTATCTGGCTTATGTACTTTCTTCTAGGTCTGCCTCTTGCCCTTTTGCCCTCCACAAGGCCTTCCATTATAGTGTGGAGAAGACTTTCATGTCTCAGAATGTGTCCCATCCATATATCTCTCCTCTTCTTGACCGTCTTCCAAAGAACTGGAACTTCCTCCGCTCTCTGCAGGACTTCTTCATTTGTCATCCTGGCCGTCCATGGAATTTTTAACATCCTTCGCAGACACCACATTTCGAATCCTTCAATCCTTCTTCTTTCGTCCTCTCCAAGTGTCCAGGTTTCGCTGCCGTAGAGAAGCACACTCCCAACAAAGGTCTTTATTAACCGCTTCCTTAACGCCAGACTTATCGTATTTGATGTGAGGAGTCCTTTCCTTTTATAGAATGCAGTCTTTGCCTGATTTATTCTACTTATTACATCTTTCCTACTACGACCATCTGATGTTATTCTGCTTCCCAAGTAGACAAAGTCTTGTATTTCTTTCAGCTTCTCTCCATTCAGCCTTATATTCGTAATTGCTTGATTGGGAATTCATTCTGCACCCATCTTATTCACCTGATCTTGTGCCCTCAGATTTTCACCTTTTCCGTTTTCTATCGAACAGCCTTCAGGGAACTCTCTTTCCGGATCAAAATGCGCTCCGAACATGGCTCGACTAGTTCTTCATCTCAAAATGACGTGATTTCTACTGTCGCAAAATCGAAAAGTTACCCCACCGTTGGTAGCCTGTTGTAAATAGTGAAGGAGAAGATATTATTGATGACCTCAGTCACTGTTATGTGTAGCTGTTGTTTTCATTAAACTTCTGTAAAAACGCTACGAACTTACGCACCAAGCTGACATTTCAAGAACGTCGACAAAGTTTAATTTCTCAGTGTGACTGACATTCGTAAATTTTGGACGTCCACATACTTGCGCACATTGTACTAAACTGAAAATTTTACATATTGTTCTACAAGTCATTCATTTTCTTTCTTCTGTGTTTTTTGGGCAAAATGTCCTCCTCGTAGGCCTTAAAACACTTTTTTTTACGAAATAATGTTGTCTTAACTTCATAACAGCGTACAGACTGTTTCATGCTATTTGCTGAAGACGTGTACGGGCTAGTAAGAGGACTGTACGTTTTTTGTGCATCGTGAACTACGTCGTTTTCTTTCTTGTGCAGCACTGGGCTCTATTCTTTATTTTAAACACAGCGCTTTCTCTGAGAAGAGATCACATTATTATGATCTAGATAATGGACGATTCACATGGTTTTTATTTCAACTATCGTCTGACTCATGCAGAGGATTCGCATTCAGTTCCTGATATTGCCAGGGATTTTTTGTTGTTGGGAGAACTGGAACGGAGTGATGCCAGTTGAGGAGCTACTTGAATGAGAAGTAGCCTGTCGAAGGTCTGAAAAGTCGACAACGGTCCCAATAGCGATGCGCTGGCCCCATACCCCTCCGTACCATCCTTGCATGACCCCAAATGACAAGGCGGCCGTCGACATCGCATGGACTTCAGTGCTGAGCGCAGAGTTTAGTTTTCCTTTCCTGACATTATGTGCTACGCGGCAAGCCATCGTATGTTGAATGGCAGAGGGTACGCAGTGTATCATTATCACTTGGCCCCTTCCTGTTAAATCGCGGATGCTGAACGTGAAGACCTGCTGTCGGTACGTTTAAGCTCAAGTGTCTCTGATGTCACCTTTAACGTGCGCTCTCGGAAATTAAGAGTAAGCCTCCCCGTTACAAAAGATCTTTCCTGTAGTCAGCTACCGCGTTCGATTATTCTTAGGTCATCAGGGATTGGCCACTTCATTCTGTGGCTACGTGTCATTCTTGAGGCCATCTACGTTAGAGAAGAAACGTCTGGTGGGGCATCTGTTAGTAAGCTGTGTTCTCTGGGTTGCCTTGTTTAGCTCCTGGTGTCTGTGTTTCTGAGGCGGCGATATGAATCCTGAAACCAGCTTCATGCCGGCCGGTGTGGGCTAACAAACTAGAACCCGGTTCAGCTTCCCTCCTTGTCTCTTAGACTGGTGAGAGTATTACTTAGGTTGTCCGAAAGTCGTTGAAATCATCACTGCATAACAAACATCACCAAAGCTGTACAAGATTTTTCTACACGAAATTCTACACATGCATTTAACGGATCGGCCTAGAGTCACCACATTCCCGATTGCTGTTGTTCGTAAATATGTCTCCGGTATATGTGCATATTTGCGTTCAGAATTTTTTGTGATATCTATTAAATTTCATGAGATCATTAGGCAAATCAGTTTCAGTAAGAACGTGGTTTTCTTTATTTAGAGGGACTGTTAACGTCTCCGTGTAAAGGAAACTATACAAGATATATTGATACCTGTTAAAAATTGGCCGATATTGACGAATACATTAGCTGAATGAGATGTACCAAAGTATTTTGAGCTAACCCTCGAGGGTATCCATCGCTAGTTAGACAGTTAGTTACTTAGTTATTATTTGCATGTTTCTTGCATCGTAACTGTAACCTATCACTGTGATCTGAAACGACTCACTTGCAAAATTATAGTACAGCTTTTCAGCAGAAAATACAGCAACTTTTGACCATGTATATGATTTATAAAGTATTTTGTACATACAGTGACTTGTATTTAACTATGGTCAATATCTTTCTCTCGCTTTTTTACACACACACACACACACACACACACACACAAATCATACTCATTGAGGAATCCTTCCACGGAGTAGGAGCAGATATGATTTCAGTTCATGTTTTAAGTTAATTTTATTGCGCATTAAATTCCTTGCATCGCTGAGTAGATGGTCAAAGATTTTTACGGCTGAATATCTCGCCTCTTTCTGCATTCAACTAAGGCTGCGTGATGGATATTGTAAATCATTTCTTCTTCTAGTGTTATTTTTATGAATGTTGCTGGTGTTTCCAAATTTTAATTGTTGACAACAAACTTTATAGGGGAGGAAGTGTACTGTGAGGCTGCAGTCTGTATGTCCAACTGTTTCAGGAGCTGCGTACAACATGTTCTAGATCAATATCACACATTACCGTTTTTACAAACTTCTGTGTCACAAACACTTTTTTCTCGTTGACGAGTTGCTCCAGAATATGACGATGCCATAATACATTTATGAACAAAGATAGAAAAAGCAAGTCAACTTTTGACATTGTCATCTCCAAAATACGGTGTTATCCGAAACAGAAAAGTTTCACAGCTTGGACGTTCAAGTATATCTGTAACATATAACTTCCAGCTCAGGCTGTTATCTACAGGGTGTTTCAAAAATGACCGGTATATTTGAAACGGCAATAAAAACTAAACGAGCAGCGATAGAAATACACCGTTTGTTGCAATATGCTTGGGACAACAGTACATTTTCAGGCGGACAAACTTTCGAAATTACAGTAGTTACAATTTTCAACAACAGATGGCGCTGCAAGTGATGTGAAAGATATAGAAGACAACGCAGTCTGTGGGTGCGCCATTCTGTACGTCGTCTTTCTGCTGTAAGCGTGTGCTGTTCACAACGTGCAAGTGTGCTGTGGACAACATGGTTTATTCCTTAAAACAGAGGATTTTTCTGGTGTTGGAATTCCACCGCCTAGAACACAGTGTTGTTGCAACAAGACGAAGTTTTCAACGGAGGTTTAATGTAACCAAAGGACCGAAAAGCGTTACAATAAAGGATCTGTTTGAAACATTTCAACGGACTGGGAACGTGACGGATGAACGTGCTGGAAAGGTAGGGCGACCGCGTACGGCAACCACAGAGGGCAACGCGCAGCTAGTGCAGCAGGTGATCCAACAGCGGCCTCGGGTTTCCGTTCGCCGTGTTGCAGCTGCGGTCCAAATGACGCCAACGTCCACGTATCGTCTCATGCGCCAGAGTTTACACCTCTATCCATACAAAATTCAAACGCGGCAACCCCTCAGCGCCGCTACCATTGCTGCACGAGAGACATTCGCTAACGATATAGTGCACAGGATTGATGACGGCGATATGCATGTGGGCAGCATTTGGTTTACTGACGAAGCTTATTTTTACCTGGACGGCTTCGTCAATAAACAGAACTGGCGCATATGGGGAACCGAAAAGCCCCATGTTGCAGTCCCATCGTCCCTGCATCCTCAAAAAGTACTGGTCTGGGCCGCCATTTCTTCCAAAGGAATCATTGGCCCATTTTTCAGATCCGAAACGATTACTGCATCACGCTATCTGGACATTCTTCGTGAATTTGTGGCGGTACAAACTGCCTTAGACGACACTGCGAACACCTCGTGGTTTATACAAGATGGTGCCCGGCCACATCGCACGGCCGACGTCTTTAATTTCCTGAATGAATATTTCGATGATCGTGTGATTGCTTTGGGCTATCCGAAACATACAGGAGGCGGCGTGGATTGGCCTCCCTATTCGCCAGACATGAACCCCTGTGACTTCTTTCTGTGGGGACACTTGAAAGACCAGGTGTACCGCCAGAATCCAGGAACAATTGAACAGCTGAAGCAGTACATCGCATCTGCATGTGAAGCCATTCCGCCAGACACGTTGTCAAAGGTTTCGGGTAATTTCATTCAGAGACTACGCCATATTATTGCTACGCATGGTGGATATGTGGAAAATATCGTACTATAGAGTTTCCCAGACCGCAGCGCCATCTGTTGTTGACAATTGTAACTACTGTAATTTCGAAAGTTTGTCTGCCTGAAAATGTACTGTTGTCCCAAGCATATTGCAACAAACGGTGTATTTCTATCGCTGCTCGTTTAGTTTGTATTGCCGTTTCAAATATACCGGTCATTTTTGAAACACCCTGTATATAAACACTGAAGACTTCAAATGTTCTGTTTCGTTTACTGTTGTATCCTAGTGCAATATGTTTAATGGTAGGGTCAGACTTTGTGCAGTAGTGAATTTCATTTATTGTGTCTTAACTCAATTCAGTGACTGTACATTTACAGAGAACGAGGTATTATTTTCAAGAAAATATTAGTTACATTTCCAAATCTAAAGTTCCTCCGTTAGGCTTGATTATAATACTTACATTATCATCAAAGAGAACTGTTCTGCTTCTTGGATATATGTTGCATATTTTAGTCACGAAACGCCCCCTGCGATAGTCATATGTGTATATGTGACTGAAGACATCGAATAAACGTGAAGAACAGGATTTTAGTATTTTACTTGATATGCAGGGAACTCTATGAGAGTTTTTGGCTTTTGAGTAATTGTAATTTGCTGGTATTTATGAGCCATTGCTTCTTGCATCTAATTTATTGCTTATCCCTTGAAGTGTCTATGCCAATTTTCTGAGCTACTGCAAGGTAGTGATTAGTAAATATATTGGCTACCTGTTGCCATAATTTATTATTTAGCTGTTTTCTTACAATAAGAAAGTCCTCACACTCTTTATCTGATTTCCTGATTTTTTCTTTTCCATGTTGTCCGCAAAGATTTAATTATATTACCCAAATTATTGACTTCAGACATCATCCACTGGCTGATTTTTAATCAAATCCCTTAACGCGACACAATAGTTCTATAATATGTAATCAGTCCTACTTACTATTGGCCGTAACCATTTCAAACAATTTCTCTTCCCTGCACGTGATATTTCGATTCCTTCTGTAATCCAGATCTTTTTTATGTCTTATTATTAACATGCTTTAATGTTTTCTTGGGAAATGTACAGTTATAGATTGATAGAAACCCACGTATAAACATTCTAAAAATAGAAAACAGTCTCTGTTCCAAGTGTTTTATTAATAATTACAAGTTTCGCGCGGTTAGCGCATCTTATCTGTAACTAGTAATAACAATCTTGTCATATAGCAATTTATTCGCGAACTTACATACACTCATGCTCATAAATTAAGGATAATGCCGATAAATGGTGAAAACGGTTTGGTGGGCAATTTGCGGGTTTAAATCACCTCGGGGTATGACCATGCGGTGCATTTGAACTGCGGTCGTAGCACGGTGGCGCTGGCAGCAGTCCACATACGGAGAGGTGTGCTGGTGCATGTCAAAGTAAGTGTGCAGACGTTTCCAGACGTGCTAATGGTGACTGTGTGTTGAAAATGGCTCAAAGAACACATATTGATAACGTTATGAGGGGTAGAATACTAGGGCGGCTGGAGGCTGGTCAAAGGTCGTAGGACGGGCCCTCCGTGTGCCACAAAGTGTGATCTCAAGATTATAGCAACGATTCTAGCAGACAGGAAACGTGTCCAGGCGCTACAGTATGGGACGTCCACAGTTTACAACACGACAAGAAGACCGACATCTCACTATCAGTGAGCGCAGACGGCCACGGAGTACTGCAGGTAGCCTTGCTCGGGACCTTACCGCAGCCACTGGAACAGTTGTCTCCAGACACACAGTCAACAGACGACTGAACAGGCAGGGTTTATTCGCTCGGAGACCTGCAAGGTGCATTCCACTGACCCCTGGTCACAGGAGAGCCCACAAAGCCTGGTGTCAACAACACGGTACATGGTCATTGGAACAGTGGTCCCAGGTAATGTTCACAGACGAGTCCAGGTATAATCTGAACAGTGATTCTCGCCGTGTTTTCATATGGCGTGAACCAGGAACCAGATACCAACCACTTAATGTCCTTGAAAGGGACCTGTATGGAACTCGTGATTTGATGGTGTGGGGTGGGATTATGATTGGTGCATGTACACCCCTGCACGTCTTTGACAGAGGAACTGTTAACAGGCCAAGTGTATTGGGACGTCATTTTCCACCAGTATGATGATGGATGATAACGCACGGCCCCGCCGAGCTGCCATCGTGGAGGAGTGCCTTGAAACAGAAGATATCAGGCGAATGGAGTGGCCTGCCTGTTCTCCAGACATAAACCCCATCGAGCACGTCTGAGATGCTCTCGGTCGACGTATCGCTGCACGTCTTCAAACCCCTAGGACACTTCAGGAGCTCCGACAGGCACTGGTGCAAGAATGGGAGGCTATACCCCAGCACCTGCTCGGCCACCTGATTCAGAGTATGCCAACCCCTTGTGCGGCCTGTGTACGTGTGCATGGTGATCATATCTCATATTGATGCGGGGTACATGCGCAAGAAACAGTGGCGTTTTGTAGCACATGTGTTTGGGGACAGTTTTCTCAACTTATCACCAATACTGTGGACTTACAGATCTGTGTCGTGTGTGTTCCCTATGTGGCTATGGTATTAGCGCCAGTTTTGTGTAGTGCCACGTTGTGTGGCACCACATTCTGCAATTATCCTTAATTTATGAGCATAAGTGTAGCGGATAGGTAAGCTACAGGTGAAAAGTAAAGTAACAGCGGAGGCCGCAATGGCTATAATTAAAAGCCATTAATGTGATGGCGTTAAAGCGAAGTTGTAATTATTAATAGAACACTTGCTTTACGCGTTATCGCATCTTAATATTATTTGTAATTACTACGTGCGGTGCGAAGATAGTTAGCGATCACAGGGGCTTGAAATAACGTAAATGCTGAACTGAGCCATTAAATTGATGGAATAGAATAAAATACCCTTAAAAATTAAAAAGAGACGAACTGGTGGTGACATAGAAAGTGACTATTTAAGTCAACTTTCCAACTATTAAGTGGAGTAATGAGAGGGGAAAGTATAGGAGGTGGAGGGAGGGGGGGAGGGGTAAGAAAAGTTAGGAAAACAAAAAGTCAAAAAATATTGGGGTAATGGGATAACCGAACATAAAGCCACGGTGCTAGGAGGCAAAGACAGGAAAAGTGAGGAACACATTCAACAGTCACCAAGACAAGAGAGAAAAGCCGGCCAGTGTGGCCGAGAGGTTCTAGGCGCTTCAGTCTGCCATAGAAAATTTGTTTTTAATGACGAACTCATCACTAAGGCTTAAGTTCTCCGACCGCCAGACAATTTTGGTTTAGAACCAAATACGGTAAGAAGCCACCAACAAGGAAGGGCATTTACCACCGGCACAACAAATTCGTTACGACGGTTTGCTTGTGCCCGGCAAAGAGAAGCTGATGTCCCATTGTGAGTGAAGTGAATGTGGAACTCGTACGAGAGACATTCATAAGAAGTCCAAACAAATCGGTGCGTCGTGCATCCCGCGAGCTCGAAATGGCTCCAATGACAGTGTGGAAGTCCTGCGACAGAAGCTGTCTATGAAACCATTCAAATTGGAGCTAGTGCAGAAACTCAAAGACGACGACAAAGACAAGCGTTTTGAGTTTTGTTCGCAGTTGCAACAATTGAATGAGGACGAGGATGGCATTTTTCTGTGAGGAAACATTAAAGATCTGGTGTATATATGGCCTCTATCAAGTGATGTAGCAGAGCTCCGGGAGAGAATACGGGAAGCGACTGCCACAGTCGACGATGCCATGTTGGGACGGGCATGGCAAGAATTCGATTACCGTATTGACGTCTGCCGGGTCACTCATGGTTCGCATATCGAATGTTTGTAAAAAAACACTTTCAGTTTCTCTTTAAAATGCAATATGTATGACATCTGTACAACGTTTAGTTCTTGTCAATAAATAATTGAAAGTGTTCCCAGATTTCATGTACACCATATATATATATATAAAGATGTGATGCACAGTGTTAGTATAATAATCATAATAATAATACAGGGTTTATCGATGGCCGATTGTTATTGCGATGTATAGTAAATCTGAGCGACTATTTCTAAGTGGTCTCAGAGGAAATAGAAATAATTTTTACCCAGCTATTTGATGTCTTTTCCAAATTTGAAGGAACGTCATTGTTTCCAAGAAGCAGAACTTTTAAATTTAGGCACATATTTAAGACTTTTAATATTAATGATTTTTCTTTGTAGTTAACTGTTTTGCTGAAAGATGTAATAAGTGTAATTCACATTAGACGGAATCAGTGAATAGGTCTGTTTGGCCGCCCTCTACCCCTACAAAAGAAAGTTCGTACACCGGTGTCCATAAGAACACGTTATGATTTTTACTTTTTCGCGCTCTCCCTACTTTTCGATTACGAGACGGGCGTGGTTATTTGTTGCTGCTTCCGGTGTTGTTTGGAGACGAATCCACTGACGCATTAGCTGGGAGAAGAGAAACCAAGGAGAGTTGGCTACGAAGCAGATTTTGCACAAGACAAAGCAAAGTTTGAAGACATGCGCCGGCCGAAGTGGCCGTGCGGTTAAAGGCGCTGCAGTCTGGAACCGCAAGACCGCTACGGTCGCAGGTTCGAATCCTGCCTCGGGCATGGATGTTTGTGATGTCCTTAGGTTAGTTAGGTTTAACTAGTTCTAAGTTCTAGGGGACTAATGACCTCAGCAGTTGAGTCCCATAGTGCTCAGAGCCATTTGAAGACATGCGGAGAAACGCACAAGCAACCCCGAGGAGAGGAAAGAGAATGTACATCAAAAGTATGATAGAAGAAGCTCAGTAAGATATCCTGGGGAAAGAGGCTCAAAAGGTGTACCGTAAAGTTAGCTTTTTTAAGAAGAGATAACAGAGCTGCCCAGAGTTCGTCAAGGACAATAACGGGACAATACTCACTAATGATTTCAACACTATTGAGGGAACTCCGCAGCTGTGATGAACCTAAAGATATGTTCGAATTCCACCTGACATTGCAGACGTAGATTATCCGCAACCTACACTGGAGGAAATTAAGAAACAGATTATGAAGCTGGAGAAGAACAACAGTGCAGGAGAAGGTGGAATTCAGGCAAGTCATGCAAGCTGGAGGGGAGAGACACCGCAAGAGAGTTCACCAACTAATCAAGTGCATATGGACTGTGGAGGAGATCCCAAAATATTGGAAGACAGCGGTCATTTGCCCTACAAACAAGCAATCTAACAAAATGGACTGCATCATCTACAGAGGAATCGCCCTCCCGAACGTCTACTATGAGATATAAAAACCATGCCAAAACACGGGAGCCCAGGAGCAGACGGTGTCCTTAATGTATTTTTATAAAAGTTTCTACATCTACGTCTGTATCCAAATGGATACTCTGCAAATCACATTTAAGTGCCTGGCAGAGGGTTCATCGAACCACCTTCACAATTCTCTATTATTCCGATCTCGTATAGCGCGTGGAAAGAATTAACACCTATATCTTTCCGTACGAGCTCTGATTTCCGTTATTTTATCGTGGTGATCGTTCCTCCCTGTGTAGGTCGGTGTCAACAAAATATTTTCGCATTCGGAGGAGAAAGTTGGTGATTGGAATTTTGTGAGAAGATCCCGCCGCAACGAAAAACGCCCTTTCTTTTAATGATGTCCACCCAAAATCCGGTATCATTTCAATGACACTCTCTCCCCTATTCCACGATAATACAAAACGTGCTGCCCTTCTTTGAACTTTTTCGATGTACTCCGTCAATCCTATATGGTAAGGATTACATACCGCGCAGCAGTATTTTAAAAGAGCACGGACAAGCGTAGTGTAGGCAGTCTCCTTAGTAGAACTATTACATTTTCTAAGTGTCCTGCCAATAAAGCGCAGTCTTTGGTTAGCCTTCCCCACAACATTTTCTAGGTGTTCCTTCCAATTTAAGTTGTTCGTAATTATAATACCTAGACATTTAGTTGAATTTACGGCTTTTAGATTAGACTGATTTATCGTGTAACCGAAGTTTAACGAGTTCCTTTTAGCACTCATGTGGATGGCCTCACACTTTTCGTTATTTAGGATCAACTGCCACTTTTCGCACCATTCAGATGTCTTTCCTAAAACGTTTTCCAGTTTGTTTTGATCTTCTGATGACTTTATTAATCGATAAACGACAGCGTCATCTACAAACAACCGAAGACGGCTGCTCAGATTGTCTCCCAGATCGTTTCGTTTATATAGATAAGGAACAGCAAAGGGCATGCAACACTACCTTGGGGAACGCCAGAAATCACTTCTGTTTTACTCGATGACTTTCCGTCAATTACTACGAACTGTGACTTCTGTGACAGGAAGTCACAAATCCAGTTACATAACTGAGACGATATTCCATAAGCACGCAATTTCACCACGAGCCGCTTGTGTGATACCGTGTCAAAAGCCTTCCGGAAATCCAGAAATACGGAATCGATCTGAAATCCCTTGTCAATAACACTCAACACTTCATGTGAATAAAGAGCTAGTTGTGTCTCACAGGAACGATGTTTTCTAAACTCATGTCGACTGTGTGTCAATAGACCGTTTTCTTCGAGGTAATTTGTAGTGGACTGACAAGGCAGCCAGTCCACAGTGACGGGTAGCCGAAAGGGCACACGTACACACACACGCCGACTGGCGCGAAGTCTGGAACAGGATTCGTAATGAATGTGATAAAGAAAAGAACGTAGCTACTAGAACACTTAACTTTTATATCGTCCTTTGGTATACAGCATTCTTGATGATACAAGTGAGACTATCTTGAGATACATGCAATGGTACAAATGGCGCCTTGCTAGGTCGTAGCCATTAACTTAGCTGAAGGCTATTCTAACTGTCTCTCGGCAAATGAGAGAAAGGCTTCGTCAGTGCAGTCGCTAGCAACGTCGTCGTACAACTGGGGCGAGTGCTAGTACGTCTCTCGAGACCTGCCTTGTGGTGGCGCTCGGTCTGCGATCCTGACAGTGGCGACACGCGGGTCCGACATGTACTAATGGACCGCGGCCGATTTAAGCTACCACCTAGCAAGTGTGGTGTCTGGCGGTGACACCACATAATTCATAATGTTCGAACACAATATATGTTCCAAAATCCTGCTGCATATCGATGATAACGATATGGGCCTGTAATTTAGTGGATTACTCCTACTGCCTTTCTTGAATATTGGCGTGACCTGTGCAACTTTCCAGTCTTTGGGTACGGATCTTACGTCGAGCGAACGGTTGTATATGATTGTTAAGTATGGAGCTAATGCGTCAGCATACTCCGAAAGGAACCTAATTGATATACAGTCTGGACTTGCTTTTATTAAGTGATTTAAGTTTCTGCTTGTTTCTAGACAATAGTTATAAAAGAAATCATGGAATTAGCAAATGACGAACAACGCTGCGGACACAATCCGCTGGAAAACCTATTTAAAAGTAAAAACTCGTTGAATTCAATGCAAAAAAATCAGTCTGCGTTCACTTTTAGCGTTAGAGTCCGTGAAACTAGGATATATGTGAAGTAAAGAATTTCCCAGTTAAAGTACATTGCTCGATTTCTGTGTAAGACCCTACGTCGCATTTACATTCTTGAAGAATCAAATACTATAAACGACACTCAACTATATATGGTTTTAAGTGTATTTTCTCATAGCCACACCCTGTGTACCCTCGAATTACAAATAAAATCATGAATTCTTCCTGCTTTACTCTTCACATGCAATTGTTATCTCTCTTGGTAATGCAGCTAGTCGTTCATGACATTTTTTGTATGAAGAACCACTTAAGAATGTAATGCTGGTGCTGGGTCTAGCAGTGTATTTAACACTAAATTCTTCTAGAATCTTCATATGGAAATGATGCTCTAAGCCCCCCCCCCCCCTTTTCTAACTCCGACTTTTGCTGTTGCACATGGATTAAGAAGAAACGCGAACTGACTGTAATCGACCCTGCAAGTAGAGTAGAAAAGAGTTTATCACCTGCAATAATTTAATTTGATAGAAATTAATTTGATAGAAATTAATTTGATAGAGGAAAGTTTCATTAACGTAGTGACAAATGAAAGGGTTGCTCTACCGATCAACAGAATGAAAGTTCTGTCCAAAATAACAATTTGATTTATTATGAATAAACTCAAAATAATAAACAAAACACATGAAACATTTACAATACGTCAAATTGGATACTCAAATAAATGCTGTGAAGGAGAAGTTGTCCATAAACTAGATTGTGACATTTATGACCAATTCCTTGCAACTCAAATCTTAAGAGAAAAACCCAGCCAACCCAACATTAATTGCTGCTACAGTAGTGAGAACTCAGACAATGAACACCCAAGACATAACCACGTTAGAAAAGACGGGAACAGGCGCGCTCTGCTGAGCGCTGATTGTCACATAACAAAATTCCCTAATCTGCCGGTGCTGCGGACATAAATTCCAAGCTGTCTTCTTAACTGCAAGGACACGATTTGGCATACCGGAGGTGATGGCTGGTTGCTTCGACGTCCCGTCGTGATGATGATAATGTCGCGAGTATAGCCCGAAACAAATTATCCTGGTCGGGTTGTTCCAGACTAAGGACTTCCTAGCAACACAAATTCGCCTCTGAGGGAGACGAAGAAGGCTCGCTACACAATCACTGATGGTACAGTGATTAATTTTAACAAGCAAAGTCACACAGTAGCTCCGATACAGTCAACTTAGCCAAAACTGCTCAAGACAAACAACATAGGCCGCTTGTACGCAGAACGCTCAATTGCCAACTGTACTCGGAAAGTTACGTTGAAGTCGAAACTTCAGCAACTTCATCAAACAGTTACAATTAAATGAAAGTATATTAGACAGCCAACGGAAGGCCGGCTGTCCAGAGTAGCGAGAGCTCAGTCTTGAAACCTACTCTGACCGAAAGGCGAGAGCCGACTCTCTCAAGAGCACCTGTACAAGCCGAACACAGAACATTCCCGCCCCCACGACAGCGGCCGTGGTTAAACGTTTCAATCAGCAACTCGAAAACCGGCAATACTTCCACCAATGGAGATACTTGCCGCCAATTTCTGCGCCGATTTTGCTACGTTACGGAGCTATTCCCTGAGCAAGCCAATCACAGTTATGATTTTGCAGTAAAACGCGGGAATTTGCCTGCCAAGACTGCCTGGGAACACATGTCATTCCCACACCTCGCTGGTAGCCCGTCAGAAAGTGTTTTCACTGGTTTCTACGAAGTAACGGAATCTCTAGCCCTAGCCGCTCCTTCAGGCCCCTGTGGGCGTGTCGCCCCCGCTCTTATGACAATGTCAGCGTCTGGACAGCTCGACTCCCTCACACCCATCGGCATAACCCTTTCAAGATCAGCAGAACCCGCCTGTCACCGGACCACCCGGGTGATGAGAGACGCTGCGTGGGAAGTCCGCGTGTGAAAGAATAGCAACTTTTCACCACATGCAATTAGAGAGGAAAATATTCATATCTTCTGAGTTCTCAATACTAACCTTGTAATGACCATACTCGGCTATACTTCCCCAAATCGAATTACTCAGCGTAAGATAGTAATATGAGAGGGGGCAAGTCACTGCGTGCATCTAAAGGCATGCCACCTCTCACATGTTACCATGACTGCAGAACAATTCTACTAACAGTAACGTACATCTCACTTAAGGCTGATAAAGCTTTGCGGATTAGGGTTCATATGGGCGCAAATGGAGAAGACTATAATAAGCGTTGATAGAGGGCACTCTCAGTCATGCATCCCCTATGGCGGCTTGAGGAGTATGCATGTAGATGTCGAATATGTGCCATTCAGATGTAGTGCATGAAGTCGGAAGCTGCATGACGTTAATGACTGATGCTGGAAAAAAATCACTTGCTGTATCTCAACCTAATCAAGCACGTCAGGGATGCGACTGAACGTGGCGTCAGAGCTCATCGCCCCCCTCCCCGGAATTTACGATAATTAGGGTCCTCGTGTGTGCAAATACGGTGGCAGCTCCCTCCAGCGACCTACCAAGGCCTCATTGCGTCCGTACCATGACGCGCCGCCATTGTTCAAATGGTTCAAATGGCTCTGAGCACTGTGGAACTTAACATCTGAGGTCACCAGTCCCCTAGAACTTAGAACTACTTACACCTAACTAACCTAAGGACATCACACATATCCATGCCCGAGGCAGGATTCGAACCTGCGACAGTAGCAGCAGCGCGGTTCCGGACTGGAGCGCCTAGAACCGCTCGGTCACAGCGGCCGGCTCGCCATTGTTGTCTGTGACAAAGTGGACATACCAGCCATTAGATAGGTGGTCATAATGGTCTGGTTGTTCAGTGTATTTCCCATGGCGAATATAGCGGGCCTCTGGAATTGATGCTTTCCACTGTCTTTTCTACTGCTTCTCGGCTTTTTGTACTCACGAAATGTGTGGGGAAGCGAGAGAAGTAAAAATAATTCCACAAATGTGGTCGAATTGTGCACGGATGAGATGTGCGAATTATGAAATTACGTTTTGCGGAATCTATTGGCTGCAAAGCTTCTACGAAAGTGACTAAAGTTGAAGATCACTGTATATGCAAAAGACATCAACCGCGGGACCCTGTGGTAGAATTAGGTGTTGCATTTGACGCCGAATGTACTTTGTAGTTACTGTCCATCAATCATTATTTGCATTAAGAAATGCTGAAATGTTGAGTACGTAGTGTAACAAGTGCAGTAAATGACAAACGATCTTTCTTCGGTGCTACGGCGTTCAAATGGTTCAAATGGCTCTGAGTACTATGGGACTTAACATCTGAGGTCATCAGTCCCCTAGAACTTAGAACTACTTAAACCTAACTAACCTAAGGACATCACACACATCCATGTCCGAGGCAGGATTCGAACCTGCGACCGTAGCGGTCGCGCGGTTCCAGACTGAAGCGCCTAGAACCGCTCGGCCACCGAGGCCGGCGTTACGGCGTTCATCCCTAGGAAAGAGAGAGAGGGAGGGAGGGGGAATGGAACTCGTATGGCATTGTTGTCTGGAATGTGAGACTGATCACATTAAATACAAGATAACTAAATGAGACCGGACAATAACCGTTCGGCCGGCCAGTGGCCGAGCGGTTCTAGGCGCTATAGTCTAGAACCGCGCGACAGCTACGGTCGCAGGTTCGAATCCTGCCTCGGGCATGGATGGGTGTGATGTCCTTAGGTTAGTTAGGTTTAAGTAGTTCTAAGTTCTAGGGGACTGATGACCACGGCAGTTAAGTTCCATAGTGCTCAGATCCATTTGAACCAATAACCGTTCCCTGCCACGTACGTGTATTTATAGGATAAATGGAAGATAACACAATTACAGCGAAGTTTAATAGGTAATTTAAAACAGAATCATCAATAGCTTTACCGTCTTCATTTGGGATTATAACAAAAAGAGAAGTAAGGGCTCATTGTGAAATACAGGACCTTACTTGACTAACAATGAACTATATTTTAGCCAGTTTTTTTTTTTTTTTTTTTTTTAATTATCGCTATCTGTTCTGAATACAAACTTCTGACGTAGAGGTTGCGGACGTTCCACGAAATGATTAACTGAAAATCAGTTTTGAGACTGGAGTGCCGATTGTCTAATTCATGCTATAGAAAGAAGCCTAACAGGCTTCTAGTTTTGAAGCTGAATCTTTAGCGAGTGGGTTTTGTCTGTTCTGTGTTATATATCGAGTAGTCTGGCGTCTGTGTAGATACGTCTGCATCGGTAGTCAGCATATGGAGGGCACCCTAACTAGCATCACTTCCGTTCTTTCCCGTTCCATCCGTGAATGGTACTTAGGAACGGTGCCTGTCAGTGAGCATCCGTATGATCTAGTCAGTTATTTGCATGTCTCATAGATAATTTGAACGATTCTTTTATCAAAATGATACGAAACGAATAAGTTTATGGGATATGTATACATGCTTAGTGTTAACGTTAATGAACACGTTATTATTTTAGTCGTATTCGTGCAACTTCATTAAAAACAAGTTTTTTTTCCACTAATGGCCACCTGTTTTTAAAGAGAAATTCGTCAATAAAACAGAAGATCATGTCCAGGAGAAATGATTTTAAATTAGATTTAAAACTTGCTTCATGTTTGTCAGACATTTTATGCCATTGGGCAAATGATCAAACGTTTTTGTTGCTGCATATAGAACTCCTTTCTGAGCCATTGACAGCTTTAACAGTGGGTAATGAAGGTCATTTTTCCCTTCTAGTGTTATAGGTATGGACATCACTGTTCTTCTCAAAGTGTAATGGATTATTTATGACAGATTACACTACCGATTATACGTATCGTGACGGCGCCGTTTAAATCGCTAGTTCTTTGAAGAGGTACTTACCTAAATGACGTCCTGGGTGAACACCACATATTATTCTTACTACTCGCTTTATTGCAATGAATACCTTCTTTCTAAGTGGTGAGTTACAAGAAAAAATTATTCCGTAAGACATTACTGAGTGGAAATGTGCAAATATGTCATGCGGTTAATTCATTTGATTCCAGTGTTAGCAGTTATACGAAGATCAAAAGTAGCTGAACTTAATTATTTGAAAAGCTCAATAATATGCTTCCAGTTCACGTTTTCATTAATGTGTACACCCAGACATTTGGAGCATTTTGTCTTATTTACTAACTCCTGCTCATATGCTACACCAATTATATTTCATGTAAAAATACAGCAACCAGCCACTTTTTAATTCGTTTTTATTTATGCCAATATGCATTTCGGGTTTGCACCCATCTTCAGCTGGCAAATTACATGGATCTTCAGTTACTGCAGTTACTTCAGTTACTGCACGGTCATCAACAGTAACTGTTCTTTCGAGAACAAGTTACTGTCTTCATATATATAGTTAAAGGCTACCGAGCCATTGACCTTCGTCTGTGCGAATGCGCACAGGTTGCCCAAACTCTTACGGGAATCGCCAAAGCGTGCGCGAGTAATGAGTGGATGGGCAAATGTCTATAAGGTACAATACATATGTAGAATTGTGGACAGTTGGGAATGTGAGTCTCACGGGAAGCGTGCAAGGGATAAGTCCCTGCAGTCGCGCTATTCACCTGTGTCCTCGGTGGCTCAGATGCGACAAGTCGGCTCTCAGCCGTGGCAGCGTGCGGACAGCCCCGCGCTCCGGACAGTGCTCCGCTGCAGGCGTTGTTTACGTCCGCGTCGTAGCTTCAAGGCTTGTGTCCGTCCACCGTGAACAACATGTTGAGCGCTTACCGCCGTGCGACCCTTAAAGTTTCCTTCCCAGCGGAACATGCGCGACCTCGTGCACATGAAGTTGAAACGTTCATACGTGAAGAAGTTCGTTTAGATCCTAACCACGTTATCGGAATCCATTTTTCGATCACGAGTAGTGTCGTTTATATTAAAATGACAAACACCGAGGTGTGTGAAGATGTTATTCGCCGCCATGCCAATGGACTCAAGTTCAAATACTCTGATGGTCACGTCGGAGCTGTAACACTTGAACTCGCAGAGTACGGTCAACGCACGATTGGGGTGTTTGAACTACCTTTTGAAGTGCCGAAGGACGAAGTTGTCTCTGCGTTACAACCATACGGTAACGTCATCGGTTACGTAGAGGAAAAATGGCAAACCTTCACGACCTACCACGTCCTTAATGGTGTCTGTCAGGTCAAAATTGAACTGAAAAAACATATACCATCATATCTGACAATTGACGGGGTGCGAGCCATTGTCATGTACGACGGCCAACCCCAAACATGTGCGGGTTGTGGACAAGAAGGCCACGTCAGATCCGCCTGCATGCGACGCCGCCTGATTCAGACGCCGGTCGGAGAGGAAGCGTCCCCAGCGGTGATCACTCAGATCCCTGTCACATATGCCAAGGTTGGCAAGGAAGGTAGCGCCTCTCCACAGGGTCTTCCTGCTTCGTTGACGTCGTTTGATCAGGTAGATGCAATCGCTACTGAGAATCTTTCTGAGGTGCCACAGACGCCAGATCCTGACCTGCCGAATCTTCGCAGTAATGTGACTGAAAATGCTACTGAGATGGACGTTGATCCGGGACTGGTACCTACTTCTGCTTTCCTTCAGACTGGTCCGGAGTCAGACGAAAGCCACCCGCAATCAGACTCTGAACGACATGTTCGAAAACAAGGGACGACACGAAAGAGAAAGAAACGTAGCCGTACACCCCCTGATGAATCAATTCTACGGATGGATACCAGGGATGCAGACCCGAAGATGGACGGCAAACCGCTCTTTGATGACCAAAAGTCTGATGCGGACGACCCGCCACAGGCGACCACTGGCAACGACCACCCCTCTTTACCGGCGCCGTCGCTCCCACAGGTCGACGTTGAGGAGAGCCTATCCGATGAGACGAAAACTACGTCTCCTCTCCACGTGGATGATGTGCACAGCCGATGCCCTACCGCAGAATCAGTCTCCTGGGCAGACGACGTGGAGATCGACGGGACTGGGGTGGACGGTGCTGATGATGGGGCGCCCCCATCGGTTGCGCCCGCGCCCGCAAACTCTCCACAATAGCAGCCTCTTCAGCGGACCGGCAAGATCGACGACCTCTCGCTCCTGAAGAAGAAGCCCCACCTGTGCCTGTGGGACTCCAACACCAGCACTATCGTGTCGCAACGATTAACCTCGCGACCATTCGTGCGCCCCACAAACTAGCGCTGCTCCGCGATATGATTTATGATGCGGACATAGATATTGCGCTTTTTCAGGAAGTGCATGTCACCGATTTTTCACCACCACATGGCTTCACGGCGCATCTTTCTCCCGCTTCGGACACCGGTAGTGGTGTTGCCATCATCTTACGCGAAGGTCTTCCTGCCGAAGATGTCCTATACCTCCCCAACGGCAGAGGTATGGCCCTTACTCTCTTTGGTGTACGCATCGTCAACATTTATGCGCCGTCCGGCTCCAGCTACCGTCGTGAACGCAATGCCTTCTTTGCGAATGAAGTTACACCCCTCTTTGTGGGACCACACGATGACTGGGTCATGGGTGGAGACTTCAACTGCACCCAGCGACCTCAGGATCAATTGCCGCGTCACTCACCTTGCGCAGCTCTGGAAACAGTCGTCACGCGGCTACAATTTGTTGACACGTGGAGACATGTTCACGGTGATCTTTTGGGCTTTACGTACTACACTGCGCATTCCTCTAGCCGACTGGATCGCATCTACATCTCGCGATCCCTAATTCAACACACTCGACAGGCTGAAATCTGGCCTGTTGCTTTCTCAGATCATGAGGCTTACTTCTGTGATGTTGTTCTCACAAGACAGGCAGTATGGCACGGACGTGGTTTATGGAAACTGAACACGGCACTTCTTAATTCACCTGACTGTCGACTTCTAATAGAAGACACTTGGATCACATGTAATAGACGCCGACCCACGTATCCGTCTACCGTATCCTGGTGGATCCAGTGTGCAAAACCTGCTCTTCGAAAAACTTTGATCCGGTATGGCAAAGATGTTGCCGCCTGGAGGAAGAGCTCTATGGACTTTTATTACAGGATCCTACGAGAATGCTCCACGATGCCAGCCTCCCCTGAGCGCCATACAAGGATGAACCATGCTAAGGCCCAAATCTCCAATCTCATGCGAAGGCATTTGGAAGGAGCGATAGTACGATCTCGTACTGCTGATCACATGCCTCATGAACATCCGTCGATGTACCATATCATCCAAGAACGCCAAAATCGACGTCGAAAATTGATTCACGTCCTAACAGATCAAGAAGGGCGTCGCTACGTAACTCAATCTGCAATAGGGAATGTGCTTCACGCCCACTACCAGCAGCTATACGCCGCAGTTCCACATTCCCCAGAGTTGATCGAAGAAGTCACACAGCTCAACTTCGGTGGTATCCCAGGAGATGCGGCAATTGACTTGATGTCAGAGGTGACTGATGAGGAAGTCCGCGATGCGATCCGGGCAGGAACCGTCAATCGCTCCCCAGGACCCGACGGTCTTCCCCTCGAATTTTATCGCACCTTCCGTGATTTGTTAGAGTCCACCTTCACCTCCATCTGTCGGGAACTGATGTCTCCGGAAGTACCTGTGCCGGACGCTTTCATGGATGGAATTATTATTCCTGTACATAAACCGCATGGTGGCAACAATATCAGTGATTATCGGCCCCTCACCCTCCTTAACAGTGATATGAAAATCTACACTCGCCTTTTGGCGGCACGACTTAAAAACGTTGCCCGATATGTTGTGTCGCCAGACCAAGCATCTTTGGGAGGGGATAATAATATCCGCACGGCTTTATGCCGCTACAGGGATATGATCGCCGTTACCCAGGCACAACGCCTCTCTTGGGCACTTGCGTCTTTGGACTTTAGTCAAGCTTTTGATAGGGTTGATCATTCGTTTCTTACGGCCGTTCTCCACCATATGGATTTCCCAGTCGCCGTTATCACGGTAGTGATGCGCCTTCTGCGGGGTGCCTCGTCCAGAATTATGTACAATGGCAGACTCACTCCACCGATAAAAATAGGTCGATCCGTACGTCAAGGTTGCTCTCTATCAGCAATTTTGTACGCATTTTCCTTGGAATCCTTGCTATGTGGACTAAGACAACGTTTGATAGGGTTGTCCATAGATCGCTATCGATTCTGTTGCACGGCCTATGCTGACGATGTAGTCATCTGTTTACGTAATGCCGACGAGGTTCGAGCTGTTTTGACGTGGGTAGCGACTTATGGTGAGGCGTCGGGTGGCTCTTTAAACGTACGTAAGTCACAAGTTATGTTCATTGGCACGGGATTTCCCGTGGAGTGCGTTACACCTCTCACCACCGTTGATACCATTCGCTGTTTGGGAATAGATTTTTCATCTGATCTCCGGCGTTCAGCCACCATCAACTGCCGACGCCTCCTTTTAATGATCAGAACAGGTCTTATGGACCATCGCCTTCGATCCCTAGATATTCTCCAACGAGCTCAATATGTCAGTATATATATCGCATCCCGAGTTCTCCATGTAGCACAAGTTCTACCTTTCCCGCTTACTGTGGCACGTCGCATGTTGGCAGCGATGGCATCTTTCGTCAGCTCTGGGCTGTTGTTCAAAGTTAACTATGCAACCCTTACTCTTCCCCGTGAACGAGGTGGGATAGGTCTGTTTCACGTGCCGGATAGAGCTCGCGCCCTATTTGTCAGCTCCCAGATGACGGTATGGACACGTTGCCCAACGAGCCTCACTGGTCTCCTCCTGTCGGCATATTCGCCGGTCTCCCTGTCAGCCCCAGTGACGATCTCGGATGTTCCGGCCCAGTTCCATTATATACGGTACTTCTTTCTTGAACTCAGTTATCTACGCCTCACCTTACCAAGACCGCTTTTACTCAAGACCAAGGAAGTATACAATGTCCTCCAATTAGGTCGTCCACCTAACCCGATTGAACAAAAGTTCCCCCAGGTTGACTGGCGTCATGTATGGCGCGCGGTGTTCGCCTGTTACCTTGACACGAATGTTCAATCTGTCTGGTACCTAACTGTCAATGGTAAGCAAATCAACCAATTTCGCCTTCATCGTATCCACCTCGCCCAATCACCTCTATGTTCCACGTGTGGAGTGCCAGACAATGATGAACATCGGTTTGTTTGCGGACCGGCGGCGGAAGTTTGGCACTTGGTTCGACGTATTGTGGCTTTTCTAACGCGGGACATTCCGGATCGGATTACTACCCTTTCATTATTATTTCCGGAACGTGACTATTTTCCTCGGATAAAGACCAATGCTGTGAATTGGATTCGCGGACATGCCATTCACTACCTATTTGTACAAACTGTAGACTCTGTACTCGATTTTTGGACATACCTCAATGACCGTCATTATGTCGTTGTCCGTCACCCAAAATAAAGACAATTTTTCTCGAACTTCCTTGGGAGTTCTTTCCACGAGCCGCCTCGCAGCTGGAATGTGTTAAGCCAACAGAGAAGAAGGTTTCCTGTTTGAACCAATGGACATTTCTGAACAATTCAACGGACCACATCAATTTCGAGAAGACGTGACTCAACATATTACCAGCGGGGCGCAGAAGGCCTCTGATCAAATACGCAACAAAACTACACAAAACAAAATTTAAAAAATAAATAAAGTTCAAAAAAAAAGGAAGATTTTGTTGTTTGTAAGGATAGCCCTAACCTTGATTTTCCATATTTCCCCTGGCATATAGGCAGCTCTCTGGAGTAGGTTTAGCCAGGAGTCAACGCCTGAAGTGGACCAGATTTTTTGTTATAGGATGAAAAGTGGCGGTGGCACTAGGTTTTTTTTTATATTAAGGGGCTTTAAAAAAAAGTGGTTATAAAAAAAAAAAGATGGATAGAGCGTCTGCCATGTAAACTGGAGATCCCGGGTTCGAGTCCCGGTCGGGGCACACATTTTCAGCTGTCCACATCGAGGTATAACAACAACACCTGTCGGCAGCTGAGGTTGTCAGTTAGTCATCATTTATTCCAGGGAAAATCTGCACGGTCATCAACAGTAACTGTTCTTTCGAGAACAAGTTACTGTCTTCATATATATTGGTTATATTGGTTCTACTAAGAAATTCGTAAATGGAGCTGGAGGAGTTAGCCATCAATAGATCTTTTAGGATTCGTACATTATTAGTAGTTAAAAACTTAATGGCCGCTGGTGAGTTAATGAAAATATTGTATCTTTAATAATGGGCACCTACACTGAACAAAGTAAGTGACGCTGCATTTCATACAGATTATTGTTATTCCTAGTATTGATTAAACGGACTGAGCTTTTAGCTTCAAAAGTAGGTATATTATTTGTGGGAAGTTTTATTAAGGAATAAATATACTGAGAAACAGTAGTTAGTTCTCCGATTACTTCAACACACCTCTGCAGAATGTTCTCTGTTTCATACCTCAGATAATTCGCATTGCTCCCTTTTGGGCTTGGAACACTACGCTGAGGTGACGAAAGTCATGGGATACCTCCTGATATCTTGTCGGACCTATTTTGCAGCAACTCGATGTGGCCTGGACTCGACCTCTCGATTATGTTCCATAAATGTTCGATAGGATACTTGTCAGGCGATCTGGGTGGTCAAATCATTCACTCGAACTGTCCAGGCTGTTCTTCGAACCAATCGGGAACAACTGTGGCCCGGTAACAAGGCACGTTGTCACCCATAAAAATTCCATCGCTATTTGGGAACACGAAGTTTATGAATGGCTGTCAATGGTTTCCAAGTAGCCATTTCTGGGCAATGATTGGTTCAGTGGGACCAGAGGACCCGGTCCATTGCATGTAAACACAACCCATACCATTATGGAATCACCAAGAGCTTGCACAGTGCCTTGTTGACAACTTGGGTCCATGACTTCGTAGTGTCTGCGCAGCACTCGAACCCTACCATCAGCTCTTACCAACTGAAATCGGTACTGATGTGCCGAGGCCACTTCTTTCCAGCAGTGTAGCGTACAACCGTAATGTTCACCAGCCCAGGACGGCGCTGCAGGCAATGTGCTGCTAACATACGAACTCGCGTCGGTCGTCTGCTGCCATAGCCCACTGACGCCAAATTTCGCCGCACTCTCCGAACGGGTGCGTTATTTCACGCAGTGTTGCTTGTCTGTTGTCAGTGACAACTCTACGCAAATGCCGCTGCTCTCGGTCGTTAACTAAAGGCCATCGGCCACTGCGTTGTCCGTGCTGAAACATAACGTCTGAAATTTCGAATTCTCGATACATTCTTGACACTGAGGATCTCGGAATATTGAATTTCCTAAATGTCCCATGCGTCTAGCTCCAACTACCGTTCTGCGTTCAGGGTCTGGTAATTCCCGTCGTGTGACCATACTCACGTCGGAAGCTTTTCACGTGAATCACCTGAGTACAAATGACAGCTCCACCAATGCAGTACACTTTTATACCTGGTGTACGCGACTCTACCGCTATCTATATATGTGCATGTTGCTACCCCATGACTCTTGGCGCCTGAATATATAACTTAACTAGATGATTGAATCGTAAAATTTGATCCCGTTTGATGTTATTGGATTAAAATAAGCAAAGTAATTCAGATTTTATGTTTTTATGTCACCCATGTCAGACGACATCCGCACTGCAAATAAAGATTTGATCAGGCATTTCAGAAGTTCTGTAGTATGATCGTCCCAAACGAATTATTATCAGTTTGTTGTCCCTAGAATTGAACACTGTCAGTCCCTTCTCTCTGCTTGTCATCACATTTTAGATATTTACAACTCAGGCTAATTCCCTTATAGACTTTTTATGGCACGTGACAAGATATCCGCCGCGCCTGTAACCTTGATGAGCTCACCAATTTCAACTGCATTTCAATACTATCAGTGCTGATATAAATCCTTGCACATCACTTAAGATGTATAGCAATTGATTTGTGTTAACATTCTGTAAACTTTCTACAAATTTCCTTTTTGGAAGTGTACACATCTGTGTAGACAAATATAAACCTCTCGGCTATTGTTCGACTATTTCGGTTCCTGTATCATTGACAAGTGCCTACACAAGTTTTTATTTTTTGTGCCACTAATAATAAATGGAACTGCTTCTTTAGCAAACCTGTTCAAAAATATCCAATATTATTCTCTCATAAACGAATGCTAAACTGTTTCGCGAATGTCTTTTCTCATGCTCTAAATGTTCATACGAATACTCCAGCTGTGCCGTTATTAAACGACGGTAGTTCCACATTAATATTTTTATGAGAACTCATATTTACAACAGGCGTTCAATAAGTTAGGCAACATATTTTTTTCTGAAAGCAGGTTGGTTTTATTCAGCAATCCAGTACACCATATCATTCCCTACTCTTTCGGCTACAAAACCCTATTTTTCAACATACTCTCCGGTCAGTGCGACGTCGTTACGCCGCCTTACTGGGAGAGCCTGTATGCCCCCTGTGACACCACCCTACTGGTTCAAATGGCTCTGGGCACTATGGGACTTAACTTCTGAGGTCATCAGTCCCCTAGAACTTAGAACTACTTAAACGTAACTAACCTAAGGACATCACACACATCCATGCCCGAGGCAGGATTCGAACCTGCGACCGTCGCGGTCGCGCGGTTCCAGACTCGAATGAGAGTGTCCGCACGTTGCAACATTCCTGGAGCCACAGCTGTGTACGGCCGGCCAGCAAGCAGGCGATCAGACAGGTTTTTGCGACATTGTTGCGATGACAGACGCCTCGCCCAACGACTCGCCTTGCTTTTGTTCACTGCCAGGTCTCCGTGGACATTCCGCAAGCATCTATTAATATCTGCGACGCTCTGCTTTTCCACCAAAAGACACTCAGTGACAGCTCTCTGCTTGGAACGCACATCCGTTACAGGCGCCAGTTTGAAGGCTACGTACAGCGCCGACACCCAACGGAACTTTATGAAACTGTATAGGCTGAGGCGGGAATATTTCACGGTGTCCCCTAAAAAATTCCACAATTTGTCAGCCGTAACTGGCAGAGACAAAAGTTTGTTGCATTATTCATTGAACGCTTCTCGTATGTTACACGCATGTGAACCACACATGTCTCATATTTTAACACCGAATACTTGAAACATTTAACAATTGGTCAGTTGTATATATTCGCTCGCAACTTTACTAGTCCTCTGCTTGATGCACAAAGTATGGATCACCTTCAATGTGCGACTCTATTTTTCTTTGGTATTGCACATCCCCACCTCACCGCTACCAACAATCTCCCGCCCCTTCAGAATTCGGACAACTAAGAAGCATATTAGTGGTAACGGCTCGAGGTAGTGGTCAGGGACAATGAAAACTTATTCCAAAACTAGGACAAGTAAAGCGATTATGAATCAAGGGTTTGCTTCAACACCACAATGTATTACCAGGCATTGTTCTGTGGTAGGTTCTTGTTTCATTAGACTTAGAAACATGCGTATTGGCCGACTAATAAGGGAAGATAGTATTTAACAAGGAATTCAAATACAACACAACTTGTGTTTTTCATGCGCAGAAATTTCGTCTTAGATGACAGTAGCAGCAAGTAACAGAAGAAAATCCTAGCACCGACTGGAGTCGGATCCTGGACCTTCCATTCTGAAACCTATCAGTGAGCCAATTAACCATCACGTCTGGCTCAGTTCAAATACATGTCGGACATCCTCATTAAGAGGAATTTGTTCTAGTTTTTAGCTGAGTGTACGATGCGATGAAAATCTATCAGAAGTTCCTTGCCTTTCATGGACTGCAAAGCTAAAGGAGAGCAAAATGTAATCTTACAATAACGCTCAGAATGTAAATCTGCTCCATCCTTGGCTTCACAAAATGTAGTTTATTCTTTTTTGTGTGAAATACTAGTAGGGGCGAACGATAGGTTGAGAACAGTATGGAAATGCTTTGATTTAACTAAATCATTTGATTTTGTGGATTATTCGATACCTCTGCATAATCTCGAACTTTCTGTTTAATCTCGAACTTTCTGAGGTAAGGAAAAAGATCAACAGTCGTTCACTTCGTATCTGGAAAGCAGGAAGCAAAAGGTTGTCCTCTAGCGTTAATAAATATGGAAGAGATTTGAATATGGGTGGGAATGTAAAGTAGAGGATGCAGCAGGAATCTGTTCCGGGGCCGTTGCTTTTCTTGATATGCAGTGTATCAACAATCTCCCACTAAAAATGAAAGATAATTTAAAAATTTTGACGTTGTAGATGACACGATTGGTATTTGGAAAACATGGAATGTACTGTACATGATCTAGGTAATACGTTAGTTACTAACATCTGTACGTGGCTTTTAGAGAATACATTAATGCCTAACTGCAACAAAATACAGTGTATGTTGTTTCCGAGACGCTACTGTTGTGAAGGTATAATTGCGCTGTCCCAATGTTTTCCAAAACGCAGTGACGTAGACCATTTTAAAATTATTAGGATTGAGTTTAGAAGGAAAAGGTTCTAGGAAGTACCACCTTCAAGATACTGAATGCTTCTATATTTACCATAAGAATAATCTCCACGGAAACAAGGAGGCTTGTTGACTTTGCTAACTTTGACTACGTACGGTGTTCTATAACTCTGTACACTCACCAACAGTATCCTCATTTCAGAAAAGGGCGTACAGGCAGATCTGCGGTCAGTTCGCGAACATCGTTTACACCGTTGTCCAGCTGTCTCGAAATTCTAAGTATGCTACCCCTGTAACTTCATCCTGTGATTTGTTGTTGACGATGTTGACTTATTCCGAAGAAACTGCAACATTCGTTCAGTGAAAACTAGACGTAAAGACGATTGGCACTTGGGTAATACATCCTTAATAATTGTACAGAAAAGTTCGAATTATTCAGTAGGTTTTATGTACAGTAAGTTCCCAGCAGAAAAAAGCACTTGAGTGATAAACCCCCAAAAGTAAGTTGAAAGGTGTACTTGTGTCACATCCCTTCTATTCTGTACAGGCGTTCTCCGCAGAAGTTAAGAAGTTTTGTCTGTAATGTTTTATTTCCTCATATATCCCTTACAATTTTTCGCTTTTTATTGATTATTTAGTTTCTTCTTTTTTTTATAAATTCTGTGATCAACATTCTCTAAACTATGTACTGACTCGCTATGACCCACGGAACCTGATAACTAAATAAAAATATCGCGGAGCTACTGGACCACCAATCCAACAGGAGAGCCTTGGCAAATCTTTGTACGTGAGAATAAGAGAAGTGACAACTTGCAACTCTGAGTAGGTCAGCGGGTGGTATACAGATAGCAGAGTGTCGCAGTTAATGGCAGGGATGTAGGTCCAGTTCCCATCCAGTATCTCACTAACTAATATCACAAATGTTCGTCCTGATTCAGATTTCCATCGTTTCATGGGCTGTTGCGTCTGTTAGCCAAAGCTGACATATCATACGATCACATTCAGCCGTCCAGTTGGGAGATATCAACAGTCATCACCAGGAATGTAAATGAGAGGCATGCTCTGGGTACTGGGGGATCCCCTGGTCAGAGCGAGCATCGCAGACGCAGGAATACTTAGGTTGTAGTGTGCAGTTGCGTCAAAGATGTACATTGTGAAAGGTGATAGTTCTATCGTCTTCTAATTACCGACTCAAAACATATTCCTCCATATGCTGTCGTTTTTCTTTACGTACAGGGAGTCACATCCTGATGTTGATTTCTAGTTCGGATTTACCACGTTTATTTAGACATGGTGGAAGCTTATATCTATAAAAGTAATATTTTGCTTTCCTTTAGATTATTAAGGGAACTCGCTCTTTTTAATACAGCGGAAAGATTGGCTTAAGAGATAAGGCTTGTTGCAATTACACGTTAGTTGTGTTTCTCGACAATACCCCACGGTTTCTTCTTACCTACAGCTCGAAGCGAACTAGTGCGTTTGTGCAATGTGATGTCCAACTTGGAACTATAAAAGTCGACGAAAGTTTCTTCACGTGGTTGTACGTATCCATGCTTGCAGCTCGAGATGTTTCCATCAGTTTTGCCGAATTTGTTAATCAGGTAAAATCATGAAGTGGTGCAGTGGAAGAAATCAGCGAGCAGTCTCTTTGTAGAATGTTTCTCGAGAGTTGATAGTGTACCAGTACTTGGAGGATATGTACCGCTACTTGGAGAAGCCTGTCCACATCGCTCTGTCGTTATTAGATGATTTGGAGAGTTTCACGGGAGTAACTTAGACCTCAGCGATACTCCCTGATAAGGCTAGACATCTTCACCGGTATCTGGAGAGAAATGTGTAGCTTGGTAAGTAGTTGTTATAACTGTCTGTAACTCTAAACAGTCTGAATTGGCGATTACTTTGATGTCCCATGTAGCAAAATAAGGAATGGCTGTTTGCATGGGAGAGCTGGGGTGACCGAGCTAAAACCACACTAATTAGTATTTGGTTCATGGAATACTGGCTGCCTTAAGTCGGAGCCTCGTAAGATCATCCGTGCAAGGCAAAAACATGACAATTATGATATTGCAGTTTTCAGTACGAAGGCTGGTTTGACGCAGCTCTGCGTGCTACTCTATCTTGTGCAAGCCGGTTCATCTCAGAATAATTCTTCTTCTTCTTCAGTAGCTCTACAGCCCTTGGTGAGCCTTGGCTTCTTCAACAGTCTTCCTCCACACTTCTCGGTTATTTGCTGCTCTTTTCCACCCCCGGACTCCCATATTGCTGATATCCATTATTACCTCATCGATCCATCTTCTTCTAGGTCTCCCTTTTCGCCTAACTGAATGGATCATACCTTTAATCATTTTCTTTGGAATTCTATCCTCTGCCACTCTCTCCAAGTGTCCTAGCCATCGTATTCGCTGTGATTTCACAAATTTTACCATGTCCCTGCCTTGTATTAACTCTTGTAATTCGGCATTGTAGCGTATTCTCCAGCCTTCTTCCTCCCTTATTGGCCCATAGATTTTGCGTTGTATTTTCCGCTCAATGCTTCTTAGAGCATTTTTATCGTGTTCTGTCAACGTCCATACCTCTGAGCCGTATGTGATAACTGGGCGGACTAGGGAATTATATATTAGCAGTTTAGTTTTTCTTGTAACAAGGCTATTTTTGAAAAGCTGCATATTTGCAAAGTAAGGTTCTGTTTCCTGCTTGTATTCTTTCCCTTATAGCCTTTCCAATACTGTTATCATTTGTTATTAGGGCTCCCAAGTAGTTAAAAGAGGACACTCCATTGAAGCATTTCCCATTGATGTTTAGGTTTTTAGGGGTTCTTCTGGCGTCAGATTGTGACATTACCATATATTTTGTTTTGTTTTCATTTACTACGAGGCCAATTTTTAAGGCTTCTGTTTCCATTGCCCGGTATGTTTCTAGGAGTGTACTGGTATTTCTTCCTACTATAGCAATGTCATCAGCGTATGCACATATCTGGCTAGTTTTCATAAATATGGTGCCTCTTTTGTTGATTTTATTTACTGCACTATGCAGGGCTATGTTGAATAGGACAGTGGAGAGACTATCCCCTTGCTTCACACCTTTATTAAAGTCAAAGTTTTCACTTGTTCTGCTTAGGACCTTTACTTTTGGTCTTGTCTCTGTCATTGTCATTCTGATTAGTCTTATTAATTTAGCACATATACCAACTTCTTTCAGTACTCTGTATAATTCTTGCCGATTTATGCTGTCAAAGGCTTGTTTGAAATTGATGAATAAGAAATGCAGATCTATATCATATTCATAGAACTTTTCCATCATTTGCCTTATCACAAATATTTGATCAGTTGTTCCTCTGCCTGGTCGAAAGCCACACTGATATTCCCCTAGTATGCCTTCTGCACACTTCCGTATCCTTTCGTTTAATATACTTGTGAAGATCTTATAAGCTGTACTTGGGAGTGTTACACCTCTATAGTATTCACATGCTGTTCTGTCCCCTTTCTTATAAATGGGGACTATTATTCCAATTCTCCAATTATCTGGCATAGTTTCTGTTTCCCATATATCTGATATTAACGTGTGCAGTTCCTTTATTACAGCCTCACCACCAGTTTCTTATTAATTCAGCAATTATGCTGTCTTCCCCAGGGGCTTGATTGTTTTTTGACTTGTGCACAGCCTGGGAGACCTCTTGTAGTGTTGAATTTCTTGCCTCTCCGAATAATTAATGTAATCTAAATCCTTCTGAATCTGGTTACTGTGTTCATCTGTTGGTCTCTCTCTACGATTTTTACCCCCGACACTTCCCTCCAATATTAAACTGGTGATCCCTTGGTGTCTCAGAATGTGTCCTATCAATCGATCCTTTCTTTTATTCAGGATGCGCCACAAATTTCTTTTCTCGTTGATTCCATTTGGTAACACCTCATTAGTTACGTGGTCTACCCACCTATTCTTCAGCATTCTTCAGTAGCACCACATTTCAAAAGCTTCTATTCTCTTCTGTCCATGTTTCCTCTCCTTATATGGCTACACTCCGTACAAATACTTTCAGAAAAGATTTACTGTCACTTGTATCTACATTCGGTGTTACCAGATTTCTCTTCTTCAGAAACGCTTTTCTTTCCATTGTCAGTCTACGTTTTATATCCTCTCTACAGCATCCGCCATCAGTTATTTTGCCGCCAAAATAACAAAATTCATTTGTTACTTTAAGTTTCTCGTTTGCTAATCTAATCCCCCAGCATCACCTGATTTAATTCGACGACATTCCATTATCCTTGTTTTGGTTTTGTTGATTTTCATCGTACATCCTTTTTTTGGTTTTGTTGATGTTCGTCTTACATCCTCCTTTCAAGACACTGTCCATTCCGTTCAACTCCTCCAAATCCTTTGCTATCTCTGACAGAATTGCAATGTCATGGCATACCTCAAAGATTTTATTCCTTCTCCCTGAACTTTAATTTCTAATCCAAATTTTTCTTGGGTTTCCTTTACTAGTTGTTCAATGTACAGGTTGAATAACATCTGGGATAGGATACAAACCTGTCTCACTCCCTTCTCAACCACTGCTTCCCATTCATGCCCTTCGACTGCCGTCTAGTCTCTGTACAAGTTGTAAATGGCCTTTCGGTCCCTGTATTTTACCCCTTCTACTTTCAGGATTTCGAAGAGTGTACTCCAGTCAACTTTGTCATAAAACATAGATTTACCTTTCCTTAACCTATCTTCTAACATAAGTCGTAGGGTAAGTACTGCCTCACGTGATTCAGCCTAATAATGAGCTTGAAATCACGATAGGAGAACGAACTGTGGTTTGTTGTTCGGGCAGTTCAGTGATTAAGTTGAATATATTGCATCGCAAATGGACAGACCAGGTGCAGAGATCTGGTGACTCTTCGTATGATCTTTTTGGAATCTTCGCAACAAAACATCAAATAGCGACTCAGCTAGCATAATGAAGACGGACAGATATATGAAACTGGGCATTGAACTGTTCTAGCTGGTCCTGAATATGAACGACACCTACAGACAGTGAATCTGCGACAAATAAGCGAAAAGAAACGAATTACAGAGGTTGTGGGAGTGTGTCAGTGATACTGCAAAGTACAGGGCTATTCAAAAAGAAGGAACAGATTTCAAACATTCATCGCTTCCAAACTACAAAAGATAGGAACACATTCGAACCTTCCTGGAAAGAGAAAAGTTCAAATTTTTGTGCATTCAATCTGAGCACCATGTGTTACACGACAAATATCAAATCGGTGGCTCATTTTCTGCCACACACGAAGCAGCTGGTCTCTCTTTATAGAATTCACAGCTTCCACAGTGCGATGACGTAGACTTTCAAGGGTGTCAGGCATAGTGAAGAGAAAAACGTGTTCTTTTACGTAACCCCACAGATAAAAGTCACAAGGTGTGAGTTCTGGAGACCTAGTAGAACACCGGGAATGAAGTTCATCTTCTGCTCCTCCTCTTCCAATCCAACGTCCTGGAATGGTTTCAATCAGATAACGTCTGACGTGCATAGAAAAATTATCCAAGCACGTCCGACGTTACGTTAATGAGACCCTTCCAGGACGTTGGATTGGAGGAGGAGCAGCCTCCCAGGTCTCAGACCCTCACACGTTGTGACTTTTATCTGTGGGGTCACATAAAAGACCGCGTCTTTTCCCTCCTATGCCTCACACTCTTGAAAGTCTGCCCCTTTTTTAAACGAATCTTCATGGATGGAAAGAAGGCTTAGCTACACAGAGCAAGCTAAATAATCAGTGCGAATATCACTGAAAGTTATGGGAAGTTACTGGACGTAACGTCGGTCGTCGGCAGTTAAAACCTACGCGATGCATTTGTCTCTGCACAGTTCTGGTGGAAACGGGTTCCTTACGCTCATCGTACAAATCAGGCGGCGATCTAACGAACAGTAGATCCTTGATCACCCCTTGTGGCTCCCCAGAAGCGACGGGGCGTCCGTTCGCCTGACAGTTATGGGAGTCCTGTGTGACAGTTTGTGGGTATAGAAGCTTTGTCTCCTTGGTACTGAGGGTCCACACTAGTAGACCCTACCTCGGAAACATGAATTCTTGTGTAATATCGGAACTACCGTGGCCCTTTCGTCTTGCACCGATCATCCTCTCGCGTTCAAAGTAAGTTAACTTGGACGTGCTGCCACGATCACTATACATCTCTCTGCAACACGCCGCTCAGCTATCGTGCGAACAGCTGAAAGCAATAACGGACTACAGCCATTATATTTGCCGAGGGCACGCAGCACTATTGTATGATTCAATGATGATGGCATCCTCTAGGGTAAAATATTCCGGAGGTAAAACAGTCGCTCCCTTCGGAACATCGTGTGGGGACTACTGAGAAGGACGTCGCCCTCAGGAAGACAAAACTGGCGTTCTACAGGTCGGAGCGTGGAATATTAGATCCTTAGTCGGGCAGGTAGATTAGAAAATGTAGAAAGGGAAATGGTTAGTGCAAAGACTAGGAATTTGATTAAACACTTGAACATTCGGCTGCGGCGATGAGAGTAAAGACTGAAGAATGACCTCAAACCTTTCTCCTGTCGGACAGAGAGATAATCATTCGTTTGCTGATGTAATGCCCACGGATCGCGTAGGTTGCTTGATTCTTCTCCTACTGGCAGGGGGTGCTGCTGTCTAGATTTTTAATGGAATTAATAGAAAGCAGACAGTCTTTGGACGCGTACCTAATAGCATCAAAAGTCTGACAGATAGCCATATAGCATTTAAAAGGAAATTAAAAGAATTTCTTAATGGCAACTCCTTCTACTCATTAGATGAATTTTTGGGTATAATAAGTGGGTAATTTCCCCACCCTCCACCGAAAAAAAATTAATTGTCATGTAATATTTTGTGTAATGTAATATCTCGTATTGACACCTTTTATTAACCTGACACGTTCCACATCACTACGAAGTGTCGTATTTATGATCTATGGAACAAGTACTAATCTAATCTAATCTAATCTAAACAGGGGAAAACTAGTCAGTTCGAGGCCTTTTTAGACGCTAATTTGAAAATACACTGACAGGAAAAAAGTCGCAACGCCGAGAACAAGTTGCGCAAGATAAGCGAAAGTTGGTAGGCGTGTTTCAATATCTGAAAAATGTATATTCAGATGTCGCGCCAGTCGCATAAGAGAGACGCTAGTAGCGCCACTATGAGGACGCAAATAAGATTTCCTTTAAATACACGCTGCAACGATCATGAGCATTAGTTAACCTTTTACAATGGGCGTGGTGAGCCGATGTTGGTGAAGAATAACTGTAAGTGAATAAAGTGCCATTATCAGCACCTCAGTGAGTTTGAATGAGGTTGTATAATAGGGCTACGAGAAGCTGGATGTTTCTTTTGCGGTATTGCAGAAACATTTGTTAAGAATGTGGCCACTGTACACGTTTGCTGACAGCGGTGGTCACGAGAATGAACAGTCACAAGAAGCACGGGAGAACCACACGGCACTCCCGAGACGGAAGATCGTCGTGTTCGGAGTATCGGTCTGTCGCATCGTACTGCATCTGCACCACCGACGCGAGCAGTAGTTGGCACCACAGCGACACAACGTACTGTTACAAATTGGTTATTTCAAACACCAGACGCCCTGTAGCGTGCATTTCACTGACCCCAAACCACCGCCATTTGCCCCTCTGGAGCGCAGTGTGGAGGTCTGTTGTGTTTTCTGGTTCTGCCTCGGTGCCAGTGATATGTTCGCCAGAAGGAGATCAGCCGAGGGCCTGCAATCTATCTGTCTGCGTGCTAGATACACTGGACCTACACTTGGGGTTATGGTCTGGGGTGCGCTTTCGTGTGACAGCAAGAGCTCTCTGGTGGTTATCCTATGCACCCAGAAAGCAAATTTGTACGTCAGTCTGGTGAGTCGACCTCTTGTGCTGCCATTCATGAACAACATTCCAGGGGGTGTTTTCCATCATGATAACGCTCGATCGCATACCCAACATGCTCTGCAGGATGTCGACTTGCCTTAGCTTACTCGATCACCAGATCTATCTACAATCTAGCACATATAGGACATCATCCAGCGTCATCTTTAAACTGCATTAATCGTTCCTGTACTGACCGACCAAGTGCAACCCCACAAACTGACATCCGACCCCTGTACAACACAGTGCTTGCACGTTTTCATGCTTGCATTCAACCTTCTGTCGGTTATACCGATTATTAATGTACCAACATTTCACATTTTCAATGACTTCTCTCGCGCTTACATTAATCTGTGATCTTGTAATGTTAATCACTTAAATATATTACCTGTTCAAATATATTCCCGAAATTTCCTTACTCTACATTAATTACTTTTCGGTATTGCGATTTTTCCTATGGTGTAGTTATCGTTTAAGAAATTTTGCGTTCAAATGGCTGTGAGCACTATGGAACTTAAAAGCTGTGGTCATCAGTCCCCTAGAATTTAGAACTACTTAAACCTAACTAACCTAAGGACACCACACACATCCATGCCCGAGGCAGGATTCGAACCTGCGACCGTAGCAGTCGCGCGGTTCCGGACTGCACGCCTAGAACCGCAAGACCACCGCGGCCGGCAAGAAATTTTGCGTCTTTCTTGATAATTTATATATTGCAACGAAAGAAAACTCACTTTGAGGTAGCCTTAGCGCAAAAATTTGTATATTGGCGTAAATGGAGAGTTCCCATCCGGCTGCAGGGCAGGAAATATACAAGATAAATACTTGAGAAGCGGAGGGAAGCAATAAAAGAGATAACTCATCCCAAAACAAAGAGGGTGTATGACAACGAGAATTCTGCTTCGATCACTGTAAAATCAAACCACGGAAGTTGAGGTGCGGATGCAGGATTAGAGGCGGCACGATGTAATCTACTGCATTACTGCTGACGGAGTCGCGGTTCTAGACGCGGAGGTTATACTTTGCATAACGGCCATGCGACCAACCACCAGAGCTGCGGCAAGAGCCCGATCGGCAGTCATGTTTCGCGATAGCAGTTGGATGGTAATCGAGACTGCTTTTCAAGTGATGAACGGACTGCCTTGACTACGTTGGCAGCCACTCCCACGTTACTGCTATCTACGAAGTGGCTGCTCGTCTTGCACCTCCAAAAACAGCTTAGGATCGGGCTGAGAGGTGGTCTTCCAGGATTTTTGTTAACCCGAGCACCTCTGCAGAGTTCACTTTCGTGAAACGTGAAAAGGTGCCATAGCTGGAGGGAGGATGAGCTACGGTTCCTGTGTCTCGGGCTGGAGGCACGTCTCGGCATTTGAAGATTAGGTTGTCAGGCAAGTTTGGGCGCCAATTCTGAGAACCGCACGACGAATTGGCTTCCTTGCGCGGCCGTTTGCCCTCTGGTCCCCTAATAATATAAATAACGACAATGGTTTCACGTCCTCTTCTTTAATTTAGATGCACCCTGGGATATACAGACTAATTTCAGATGTCCATTTCACTGAAGATGCACCAAAGCTTTGACAGCTGAATCGTATTTGTAAATTTGAAAGCGCTGAGAACATGCCTAATGTTTTACCATCTTATGAAAATGACCTTGCATACATTAAAAAAAATGTCGAAAATTTTGAGAGGAGGTAGTAACCAGCAAAACAAGGAAAAAGTCTAGTAAACGTGGACTCTAAAACGCATACTTTAATAGCTACGCGCACTTGTTCATCTTCACTGCCGTCAAACACAACCCTTGTGCTGAACAAGTGTTCACAGCTCATGAGGTGTTCATTTGAGAGCTCATTTTTACTACACATTTTTTTCTTGTACTGGTCCATGCTACCTCCTCCCAATATATGCAAAACAAATATCTTGCAGTAGAAGAGATATGTTTTGCAGTATCGAAGATTAACAAGTGCTCAAAATTCTTAATGTATTCATTTTGGAGCCAATTTTTATTGGGCATTTTTCGTTGTTTTGGTACTTACTACCACGTCTCAAAATATTCGACATTTGTTATTTCGTAGTATCCTACTGGTAAGATAGATTCGTTCGCAAAGAGTTAGCACCTATCGCTCTAGCCTGCGAGACAGGAATGTGGGTTGGAGCGGGAAGGAATCCGCGCGCCATGTTAACAAGCGTCCGTCTGGTACATCGCAAAGTCAAAATGCTTGAGTCATCGATTTTTGATGCTCATTACTCTTGTTCCCATGGTGAAACAACAACGACAGGACGACAACGCCATATGGTAGCATAACATAATAAATTCTAAATCCAGTATGAATGAGTGATCATCACGTACGTATCCTGAAAACGGGAGCAATCCCAAGAAAGGTAGAGACTGGTCTACAGCTAAGATATTGGTTCAGTAGTGCTCATCTGCTCTCGAGTATTTTTGCGTTGCGTAATATCGAGCAGTAGTTCTGTGTGAGCATTTTCGCAAAACGGAGAGGTCTCGGAGTCAAGCTTACCGTCGTATAAGGGCAGCACGCGGTCGCACTTGTGTGGCTTGCTTCGCGATGAGCCGCTGCGCGATGATGCTGTTAGACGGCCGGTTTACGGGCGATGGAAGCCCGTCCAGTGGCCTAACAGGTTTGCAGAGGCCCGCACTTCTCGAAACCATACCTGTTCGCCAGTGGCCGCCTATGTCTGTCCTGCTCGTCTATCTACATTTCACACAGGTTGTCCAGAAAGTGTCCTATAACGTTACATGAGATAGTACTGATCAAAACTTCGAAACAATGACTCATCAGCATATCTCCAGGAACAAATAAGCACATTGAAAAAAAAAATGTTTCCACCAGGAGACACATCGCTAATGCCCTGTGACACTGCCTCTAGCCATCATAATGGTCTCAATTCTGAGAGCAAGAGAGTCCACATCCTGTTGAAGTCACTCATTCATGATTAAATGCCGTGGAGCAGCGATTCTAATCCTTAGCTCTGCGAACCCTAAAATTGTAAATATAAATAAAATTAGGCGTAATACTTCACCAACCCCGACGGTACCTATAGGAACAATAACAGTAAGCCTTACTATTACTAATTAAATTTTTACTGTAATCCAAATATATTATAAAAAGGGATGTACGTATAAAGGGAGGTCCATTGATCGTGAACGGGCCAAATATCTCACGAAATAAGCGTGAAACGAAGAAACTACAAAGAACGAAACTTGTCTAGCTTGAAGGGGGAAACCAAATGGCGCTATGGTTGGCCCGATAGATGGCACTGTAATAGTCACAAACATATGGTTCACAATTTTAGACGAACAGTTGCTAACAGGTAGGTTTTTTAAATTAAAATACAGAACATAGGTACGTTTGAACATTTTATTTCAGTTGTTCCAATGTGATACATGTACCTTTGTGAACTTATCATTTCTGAGAACGTATGCTGTTACAGCGCGATTACCTGAAAATACCACATTAATGCAATAAATGCTAAAAATGATGTCCGTCAACCTCAATGCATTTGGCAATACGTGTAACGACGTTCCTCTCAACAGCGAGTAGTTCGCCTTCCGTAATGTTCGCACATGCATTGACAATGCGCTGACGCATGTTGTCAGGCGTTGTCGGCGTGGATTACTATAGCAAATATCCTTCAGCTTTCCCCACAGAAAGAAATCCGGGGACGCCAGATCCGGTGAACGTGCGGGCCATGGTATGGTGCTTCGACGACCAATCTACCTGTCATGAAATATATTATTCAATACCGCTTCAACCGCACGCGAGCTATGTGCCGGATATCCATCATGTTGGAAGTACATCGCCATTCTGTCATGCAGTGAAACATCTTGTAGTAACATCGGTAGAACATTACGTAGGAAATCAGCATACATTTCACTATTTAGATTGCCGTTGATAAAATGGGGGCCAATTATCCTTCCTCCCATAATGCCGCACCGACGCTTCGTCGCTAAACAGAACGCGTGCAAAAAATCTGTCATCGTCCCGTAATTTCTCTTGTGCCCAGTGGCAGAACTGTACACGACGTTCAAAGTCGTCGCCATGCAATTCCTGGTGCATAGAAATATGGTACGGGTGCAATCGATGTTGATGTAGCATTCTCAACACCGATGTTTTTGAGATTCCCGATTCTCGCGCAATTTGTCTGCTACTGATGTGCGGATTAGCCGCGACAGCAGCTAAAATACCTACTTGGGCATCATCATTTGTTGCAGGTCGTAGTTGACGTTTCACGTGTGGCTGAACACTTCCTGTTTCCTTAAATAACGTAACTATCAGGCGAACGGTTCGGATACTTGGATGATGTCGTCCAGGATACCGAACAGCATACATAGCACAAGCCCGTTGGGCATTTTGATCACAATAGCCATACATCCAAACGATATCGACCTTTTCCGCAATTGGTAAACGGTCCATTTTAACACGGGTAATGTATCACGAAGCAAATACCGTCTGCACTGGCGGAATGTTACGTGATACCATGTACTTATACGTTTGTGACTATTACAGCACCATCTATCACAAAGCGAAAAAAGTGGTCCAACTAAATACTCATATTTGTTTACGTACTACACGAATATTTAATAAAAAATGGCGGTTCCTATTTAAAAAAAAACGCAGTTGATATCCGTTTGACCTATGGCAGCGCCATCTAGCAGCCAACCATAGCGCCATCTGGTTTCCCCCTTCAAGCTAGACGAGTTTCGTTCTTTTTAGTTTTCTCGTTTGAACCTTATTTCATGAGATATTTGGCCCGGTCACTATTAATGGACCACCCTGCACTATGTGATCAAAAGTATCCGGACACCCCCAAATACATACGTTTTTCATATTAGGTGCATTGTTCTGCCACCTATTGCCTGATACTCCGTATCAGTGACCTCAGTAGTCATTAGACATCGAGAGAGAGCAGAATGGGGCGCTCCGCGGAACTCACAGACTTCGAACGTGGTCAGTTGATTGGGTGGGTGTCTGTACGCGAGATTCCCACACTCCTAACTATCCCTAGGTCCACTGTTTCCGATGTGATGGTGTAGTGGAAACGTGACGGGACACGTACCACCACAAAAGCGTACAGGCCGACCTCGTCTGTTGACTGGCAGAGACCGCCGACAGTTGAAGAGGGTCGTAATGTGTAATAGGCAGACATCTATCGAGACCATCACACAGGAATTCCAGACTGCATCAGGGTCCACTGCAAGTACTATGACAGGCGGGACGTGAGAAAACTTGGATTTCATGGTCGAGAGGCTGCTCATAAACCACATATCACGCCGGTAAATGCCAAACGGCGCCTCACCTGGTGTAAGGCGCGTAAACATTGGACGATTGACAGTAGAAAAACGTAGTGTGGAGTGACGAATCACGGTACACAATGTGGCGATCCGACGGCAGGGTGTGGGTATGACGAATGCCCGGTGAATGTCATCTGCCAGCGTGTGTACTGCTAATAGTAAAATTCGGAGGCGGTGGTGTTATGGTGTGGTCGTGTTTTTCATGGAGGGGGCTTGCAGCCCTTGTTGTTTTGCGTGGCACTATCACAACACAGGACTACATTGATGTTTTAAGCACCTTCTTGCTTCCCACTGTTGAAGAGTAATTCGCGGATGGTGATTGCATCTTTCAACACGATCGAACATCTGTTCATAATGCACGGCCTGTGACGGAGTGGGTACACGACAATAACATCCCTGTAAAGGAGTGGCCTGCACAGAGTCCTGAACTGAATCCTATAGAACACATTTGGGAAGTTTTGGAACGCCGACTTCGTGCCAGGCCTCACCGACCGACATCGATACCTCTCCTCAGTGCTGCACTCCGTAAAAAATGGGCTGCCATTCCCCAAGAAACCTTCCAACACCTGATTGAACGTATGCCTGCGAGAGTGGAAGCTGACATCAAAGCTAAGGGTGAGCCAACACCATACTGAATTCCAGCATTAACGATGGAGGGAGCCACGAACTTTAAGTCATTTTCGGCCAGATGTCCGGATACTTTTGATCACATAGTGTATCTCCTCCTAAACCACTGGAGCGATTTCAACCAATCTTCGTACAGTTATCACTTACTGTCTAGAAAGAATCGCTGTGGGGTGAAAGAACCACGTACCTATTAAACGAGGGATTGTGGAAAACAAGTATAGTTCACCATGCGCGAATTTCCAGGCTTCATTCATGCATTATTTTAGACTGAAAGCACTTAGTGACTTGCAACAAGCTTTACACATAATTTCAAATACTTAAGAAACTTTTTCTCGCTGACAATCCTCACAGAATAACGAAAGGGAAAAAGTTGATCGCTTACTAAATTTTCGCCGTTCGTGCAGTAAAACTTCTGCATCAGGCGTGACGTTGTAATTCATTAATTCTTTACCACTAAATTTGTTCACGACACATTTCGCATGCAGCATTTATATATAGAATTGAATATACCTGCAAAATTATATCATTGTACGACACATACTTCAGGAGACATGACGTCATGGAAAACTGCCGCATCATGCAGGGTGTTATGATACTGAGTTTACTACCAGCTCTGTTCCAACAAATTTTACAGATAGTATCCAAATACACTACTGGATGTACCCCAAAAATTATTTTTCTGGAGAAACAACTTCATTAACATTGAGCTGCATGGAAACGAAACTGCAAGGGGAAATTCGCTACAGATACAGGTGAAATACATGCACAGATATGTGTGACATATGTTAAATATATGTGAAACATACAGGGTGTTCGGAAATTGCTTTTACGAACTTCTAGGGCTTAGAGGGGAGTGAGTACACAATATTTTGGATAGGAACGCATGTCCGGAAACGTACCGTTTCCGTGCTACAGCCGTTTGAAGACATGTTTGCTCGGTAGGTTTGCAACAGGGTAGTCATAGTGGTGGGTAGTTACGTCGCGTTGGCTGATGTCATTTGACGTCAATCATAACTCTCTCAACTGGTTCGAGCCTCAATCACGTGTCTGTAAGTGTTTGAGCAACGTGGTTGACTACACATTTGCAGAATACATCGACATGACCTTTCTGTATGGCGTAGTTCACGGTAATGGAAGAACTGCCCGTCACCTTCATCGTGATCGTTTTGCACAACGTCCGACTCCATCGCATACCCTTTTCGGCACAATTACGCAACAGCTTCGAGAAAGGGGTATCTTCACCGTTAGCAGACGGGACTGTGGTGCTCCAAGGAGACAAGCTCGCTCGAATGGGAAGAGGCCGTACTGCGTCATGTTGAAGACAACCTGTCAATAAGTACAGGAGCAAATGCGCATGCAACGGATGTTGCTCCCAGCACCGGTTGGTACGTTGTGATTGACCAACAGCTACAGAAATACCACCTCCAACACTCATAGACATGTGATTACGGCTCGAATCATGTGAGAGAGGTAGGACAGACGTGAAATAACATCAGACAATCCGACGTAAGCGACCCCCACCATGACTACCCTGTTGCGATCTTACCTAGCAAACAGCCGGCCGAAGTGGCCGTGCGGTTACAGGCGCTGCAGTCTGGAACCGCAAGACCGCTACGGTCGCAGGTTCGAATCCTGCCTCGGGCATGGATGTTTGTGATGTCCTTAGGTTAGTTAGGTTTAACTAGTTCTAAGTTCTAGGGGACTAATGACCTCAGAAGTTGAGTCCCATAGTGCTCAGAGCCATTTGAACCATTTTTTTTTACCTAGCAAACATGTTTTCAAACGGCTTTAGCACGGAAACAGTACGTCTCTGGGCATAAGTTCATATCCAAAATATTATGTACTCATTCCCCTCTACAAGTCCTACAAGTTTGTAGCGGGAATTTCCGAACACTAATTTTGTGACATGTGCGTACTTTGTGACGTGTGTATTTTGGTAAAGTCGCGAGAAAAATGGTTCTACTAAATCCCGGGATCGATTCCAACCTAACTTGGTACTCATATTACTTCCTATATTGAAAGAAATACTGGTGGCGGGGGAGATTAGAACCATCAACCTGCTATTGTTGTGGGGTACGATAATTTGGCAGGTGAGACAAGTAAGGAGGTCGAGATGGACAGAGAGGAAGATGGACGAGATGAACACAGATGGGGGTGGGGGGAGGAGGTGGGCAGAGAGAAGGGGAGGACGAAATGGACAGAGAAAGGGAAGAAGTTGAGATAGACAGAGAGAGAGAGAGGAGGAGATGAACAGAGAGAGGGGTGATGAGGAGATTGACTTAGCGGGTTGAGGAGATGAACTTAGAGATGGGAAGAGAATATGAACTCTGAGGGGGGAAGAGAAGAGGGACTTAGAGGCGAGAAGGAGGAGATGGAGAAAGAGATGGGGAGAAGCAGATGATCAGACAGAGTGTGGAGGAGCAGATGGTCAGAGAGAGGAGGAGGAACAGATGGCAGGGGAGTGGTGGAGGAGGAGCGGACACAGAGGAAAGACTCGAATAAATATATACCCAGGCAACGCCGGGCACTCGGCTACTTTATCACAATATAAAAAAATTATTTAATATTATATAATGACATTGTAATAATTTTATACGTTAAGAAAATACTGACGGTACAAAAAATGAAGTACTACTATTCGTATTATTTTATGTCGCTGCGTTTATAGCGATGGGTATGGACATGCATGTATGCTGTGTAAATAGTACATAAGTAATTTACAAGTTCCAGCTTGATGTGTACGTACTCCTTGTAATTTGGTCTCCTCTAATACTCACTGTGAGTGCGTGTTTGAACATGCATATGGATGCGTTTGAACAAGTCGTGTTATAAAAGAGCTGCTTGCGACTGCATAAATTCCGTTAAGCTTCGATAGCGAAGAGTGCATCTGGTGCTTTTATTTTAGCGTGCGCTCATCCGTGAAACTGAATTGCTTTTTTCAAGCATCTCATGCGAAATGGATAAATTTGTGAAAGAACGACGGGAGCCATCTATATTCAGTGAATCCTTGCTAAAAAGACAAGGCCGTACAATGACAGTTACTTAAACTGTAGTTTTACTTCATAGAATGGAAGGCTACAGTGCGGTGTTAGCTTTCAAATTCTCTCCGATGAAAGCAAGAAGCCATCAAAATTACTTCGGCACCTGTAAACTAAACATCTGGCTCATAAAAACAAAGGATTGGAATTTTTCGAAAGAAAATTACATACCTTTAGAAATCAGCAAACTTCTACTTGTAAGTCAAGCCACACTGATAAATTGTAGTTGAAGCACCTTATCTCGTAGCATCAAGAGTAATTAAGATTTCCAAACCCCATATAACCGACGAAAACTGCATATTATTGGCTGCAGTTGATTTGGTCAGAGTTTCAGGAAGCGCGGAAGAAGCAAAAATAAAAAAATCCGCTTCCTAACTACACAATATTAAGGCGAACTGATGCCGTGGGTGACGATGTTCGCGATGAGGTAATTCAGCAAGTGAGTTGAAGTGATTGTTTTAATATTCACTTTGACGAATCAACGGATGTAGCAAACATGTCACATTTCGTGTGTTTTGTGAGGTATGAAGGGAACAGGAACACATGAATCAAGGAAAATGTTGTTTTGCAAAACAATACCGGGTCATGCAGCAGGACAATGATTTCTTCGTGTTTTCTTGAAGCTACTAGAAACTGTATTGACACAGATTGGGCAAAATGTATTGCTGCATGTAGTGATGGTGCAAAGGCGATAACAGGAAAGAACGGTGGATTAATGCAAATATTAAAAGATCGTCTCTTACCAAGGACGGAATGGACGCACTGCTTCCTTCAGAGAAATGCTTTTGTCGCAAGAATCGTGTCGGAAAAACTCTTTCAAATTCTATGTGAAGCTGTAAAAATGGTTAATTTTATTTTAAAATGGGTCAAATGGCTCTAAGCACTATTGGACTTAACATCTGAGGTCATCAGTCTCCTAGAATTAGAACTACTTAAACCTAAATAACCTAAGGACATCAGACACATCCATGCCCGAGGCAGGATTCGAACCTGCGACCGTAGCAGCAGTGCGGTTCCGGACCGTTATAGAACTGACTGTTTGCTAAACTATGCGATGTAATGGACGAAAATAAAAACTCTTCTTTTTCATACAGAAGTGAGATGGTTTTCTCGAGAGTAAGTGTTAACCCGGGTACTGGAACTGCGAGGTGAATTAATAAGATTTTTCAAACATAAACAAACGCTATTCTCATTGTTTTTACAGATTAATGGGTGTATGTTGTTGGCTTGCGTTGCATTCAGACGACTTGAATGTGAATTTACAATTTTATTAACGACAAAGTTCATACTTTCATTAAGAAGCTTGATATCGGGATTATTCGCTTTCAAAAGATTTGGATATGCGCCCACTCACTTCGGATTATACTGAGATAAATTTGAATGAACAAGACTCTTATTATTCACCACAGATTGGTTTGCATGAAGATGCATTTGCGTTGGTTGAAAACAGAGTTGACGGAGTATTTCCTGTAAAATAAAACGGATGGGTGCTGAAACCGTTGTTGTCGCGAGCTGAGATTCATGAATAGCTCATTGAAATGTCTACCGACGAAATGCTACAATTGCAATTTGCATCTGAAGATTTAAATACATTTTGGCTTGCTCGTCGAGATGAATACGGAAATTCAGTCACAGAAGCACCGAAAGTATTAATCCCTTTCGCCAAGTCTTATCTCTGTGAAAGGAGTTTTTCATTTGTGGTTGCGCTAAAATCTAAATACTGGCACGTAACCATCGCATTAATTCCTTTTCTTTACCTGTGCACTTATTTTAAGTAAAATGTTTGAGCTGCGCTGACTTCGATCGCGCAGCTTGAGGCTGTTGCCAATGGGCACCACTGTGGGGAGCCGGACTTGGGTATCACGGGGATGTCAACCTCGTCTCGTCTGTCCCCAGGTCGGTCTGCCGCTGTGGTTGCCCCGGTTGCTGCCCGCAGTGGGGCTGAGCCCTCGCCTGTGGTTGATTGGGAGGTCGTTCCAAGGCGTGGCAGGCAGCGAAAGACGTCCCCGGAGGCTGATCAGAAAGCCTCCCCGGTGCGTCTGACAAACAGGTTTGAGGCACTGTCTCTGGCTGAGCCAGATGCAGCTGCCTGCCCTGTTTCAGAGGATGATTCTCAGCCTTCAAAGTCCGGGCAATCACAGAGGGTGGGCTTATTGGTAGTTGGGAGCTCCAATGTTAGGCGCGTTATGGGGCCCCTTAGGGATATGGCGGCTAAGGAGGGGAAGAAATCCAGTGTGCACTCCGTGTGCATTTCGGGTGGAGTCATTCCTGATGTGGAAAGGGTCCTTCCGGATGCCATGAAGAGAACAGGGTGCAGCCAGCTGCAGGTGGTGGCACATGTCGGCACTAATGACGTGTGTTGCTTTGGATCTGAGGAAATTCTCTCTGGATTCCAGCGGCTAACTGATTTAGTGAACGCTGCCGGTCTTGCTTACGAGATGAAGGCAGAGCTCACCATCTGCAGCATCGTTGACAGAACCGACTGCGGACCTTTGGTGCAGAGCCGGGTGGAGGGTCTGAATCAGAGGCTCAGACGGTTTTGCGACCGTGTTGGCTGCAGATTCCTTGACTTGCGCCATAGGGTGGTGGGGTTTCGGGTTCCGCTGAATAGGTCAGGAGTTCACTACACTCAGCTGGCGGCTACACGGGTAGCGGAGGCTGTGTGGCGTGGACTGGGCGGTTTTTTAGGTTAGAAGGCCTCGGGAAAGTACTGGGTGGGCTGCAATCTCAAAGGGTGCATGGCAAATACAAGACGTGCTTGGATCAAGGAACAGTCGGAATTGTAGTTGTAAATTGTTGTAGTTGTGCTGGGAAAGTCCCTGAGCTTCAAGCGCTAATAGAAAGCACAGAAGCTGAAATCGTTATAGGTACAGAAAGCTGCCTAAAGCCTGAAATAAGTTCTGCAGAAATTTTTACGAAGTCTCAGACGGTGTTCAGGAAAGATAGATTAGGCAGAATTGGTGGTGGAGTGTTTGTGTCTGTCAGTAGTGGTTTATCTTGTAGTGAGGTCGTGCGAATTGGTATAGGTGGAGGTTATATTTAACAGCCGAACTAAGTTAATAATTGGCTCCTTCTACCGACCCCCAGACTCCGATGATATAGTTGCTGAACAGTTGAGAGAAAATTTGAGTCTCGTAACAAGTAAATACCCCACCCATACGGTTATAGTTGGTGGGGACTTCAACCTTCCCTCGATATGTTGGCAAAAATACTTGTTCAAAACCGGTGGTAGGCAGAAAACATCTTCCGAGATTGTCCTAAATGCTTTCTCCGAAAATTATTTCGAGCAGTTAGTCCACGAACCCACGCGAATTGTAAATGGTTGCGAAAACACACTTGACCTCTTAGCCACAAACAATCCAGAGCTGATAGAGAGCATCATGACTGATACAGGGATTAGTGACCACAAGGCCGTTGTAGCTAGGCTCAATACCGTTTCTTCCAAATCCACCATAAACAAACGCAAAATAATTTTATTTAAAAAAGCAGATAAAGTGTTACTAGAAGCCTTCCTAAGAGACAATCTCCATTCCTTCCGAACTGACTATGCAAATGTAGACGAGATGTGGCTCAAATTCAAAGATATAGTAGCAACAGCAATTGAAAGATTCATACCTCATAAAGTGGTAAGAGATGGAACTGATTCCCCGTGGTACACAAAACAGGTCCGAACGCTGTTGCAGAGGCAAAGGAAAAAGCATGCGAAGTTCAGAAGAACGCGAAATCCCGAAGACTCGCTAAAATTTACAGACGCACGAAATTTGGCATGGACTTCAATGCGAGATGCCTTTAATAGGTTCCACAACGAAACATTGTCTCGAAATTTGGTAGAAAATCCGAAGAAATTCTGGTCGTATGTAAAGTACACAAGCGGCAAGACGCAGTCAGTACCTTCGCTGCGCAGTGCCGATGGTACTGTTACCGATGACTGTGCCGCTAAAGCGGAGTTATTGAGCGCAGTTTTCCGAAATTCCTTCACCAGGGAAGACGAATGGAATATTCCAGAATTTGAAACACGAACAGCTGCTAGCATGAGTGTCTTAGGGGTTGCGAAACAACTCAAATCGCTTGATACGGGCAAGTCTTCAGGTCCAGATTGTATACCGATTAGGTTCCTTTCAGATTACGCTGATACAATAGCTCCCTACTTAGCAATCATATACAACCGCTCGCTCACCGATACATCTGTACCTACAGATTGGAAAATTGCGCAGGTCGCACCAGTGTTTAAGAAGGGTATTAGGAGTAATCCATCGAACTACAGACCTATATCATTGACGTCGGTTTGCAGTAGGGTTTTGGAGCATATACTGTATTCAAACATTATGAATCACCTCGAAGGGAACGATCTATTGATACGTAATCAGCATGGTTTCAGAAAACATCGTTCTTGTGCAACGCAGCTAGCTCTTTATTCGCACGAAGTAATGGCCGCTATCGACAGGGGATCTCAAGTTGATTCCGTATTTCTAGATTTCCGGAAAGCTTTTGACACCGTTCCTCACAAGCGACTTCCAATCAAGCTGGGGGCCTATGGGGTATCGTCTCAGTTGTGCGACTGGATTCGTGATTTCCTGTCAGGAAGGTCGCAGTTCGTAGTAATAGACGGCAAATCATCGAGTAAAACTGAAGTGGTATCAGGTGTTCCCCAGGGACGCGTCCTGAGACCTCTGCTGTTCCTGATCTATATAAATGACCTGGGTGACAATCTGAGCAGTTCTCTTAGGTTGTTCGCAGATGATGCTGTAATTTACCGTCTAGTAAGGTCATCCGAAGACCAGTATCAGTTGCAAAGCGATTTAGAAAAGATTGCTGTATGGTGTGGCAGGTGGCAGTTGACGCTAAATAACTAAAAGTGTGAGGTGATCCACATGAGTTCCAAAAGAAATCCGTTGGAATTCGATTACTCGATAAATAGTACAATTCTCAAGGCTGTCAATTCAACTAAGTGTGGGGAAGGCGAGCCAAAGGTTGCGTTTCATTGGCAGGACACTTAGAAGATGCAACAAGTCTACTAAAGAGACAGCTTACACTACACTCGTTCGTCCTCTGTTAGAATATTGCTGCGCGGTGTGGGATCCTGACCAGGTGGGATTGACGGAGGACATCGAAAGGGTACAAAAAAGGGCAGCTCGTTTTGTATTATCACGTAATAGGGGAGAGAGTGTGCAGATATGATACGCGAGTTGGGATGGAAGTCATTAAAGCAAAGACGTTTTTCGTCGCAGCGAGATCTATTTACGAAATTTCAGTCACCAACTTTCTCTTCCGAATGCGAAAATATTTTGTTGAGCCCAACCTACATAGGTAGGAATGATCATGAAAATAAAATAAGAGAAATCAGAGCTCGAACAGAAAGGTTTAGGTGTTCGTTTTTCCCGCACGCTGTTCGGGAGTGGAATGGTAGAGAGATAGTATGATTGTGGTTCGATGAACCCTCTGCCAAGCACTTAAATGCGAATTGCAGAGTAGTCATGTAGATGTAGATGTAGATGTCTAGGGGGCGCCAGGTCACGGATTGCGCGGCCCCTCCCGCCGGAGGTTCGAGTCCTTTTGGTTCCTGAGGAATTCACATACATTTGAACATTTGAAAATTTTTGTAATAAACGATTTTTTCTCATAAAACAATTTCATTATCGTTTAGTATGTTTCGCGACCGCCTTCAATATCACCGCGACTCTCAGGTTGAGAAACAATGCCGTAGTGCAGTGGCTGCCAAACTTTTTTAGACCATTACCTCTGAGTGCAATCAGACATTAGCTAATACTCCCGCCCTCCCCCCCCCCCCCCCCCTGCCGCCTGTGCCCCCCCCCCCCCCGTGTCGGACATCCAACATTAGTACCCAACTAAACAGTAGAATGAGAGACTTTTGTGGAACACTTTTATTTCTAAAATGATGAAAGAAGAATGATAATTAGTTTGTGTGTTTGGGAGGGGGAGGGGAAGGGGGGGGGGTGTTGAATGACTGAGGAAGGAATTCGTGGTGCATCGCAAGTGCTACCCAGAAGTCCTTGTCAGATAAAAACGCTAATATCTACTGTGAAGGTAAACTCTTGTTACAAAACATACTGCCCCGGCATTACTCCTCTCCACTGCGGCGCTTATTTGACCCACACACTGCAACTCCATTTAAAATCAAATAAGTTCAGATGTGTGCACTGTACTTAGTATTCGTAAGTCACTTGATTGACGCACCCCTTACTTCTGAACTGGCAGAAATTGAAAGACTTGAGGCTGTTAATGCTTTGTTTCTAACTACTTTAATAATAATAATAATAATAATAATAATAATAATAATAATAATAATAATGTGTCCCCCCCCCCCCCCATGAACCATGGACCTTGCCGTTGGTGGGGAGGCTTGCGTGCCTCAGCGATACAGATAGCCGTACCGTAGGTACAACCACAACGGAGGGGTATCTGTTGAGAGGCCATACAAACGTGTGGTTCCTGAAGAGGGGCAGCAGCCTTTTCAGTAGTTGCAAGGGCAACAGTCTGAATGATTGACTGATCTGGCTTTGTAACAATAACCAAAACGGCCTTGCTGTGCTGGTACTGCGAACGGCTGAAAGCAAGGGGAAACTACGGCCGTAATTTTTCCCGAGGGCATGCAGCTTTACTGTATGATTAAATGATGATGGCGTCCTCTTGGGTAAAATATTCCGGAGGTAAAATAGTCCCCCATTCGGATCTCCGGGCGGGGACTATGCAAGAGGATGTCGTTATCAGGAGAAAGAAAACTGGCGTTCTACGGATCGGAGCGTGGAATGTCAGGTCCCTTAATCGGGCAGGTAGGTTAGAAAATTTGAAAAGGGAAATGGATAGGTTAAAGTTAGATATAGTGGGAATTAGTGAAGTTCGGTGGCAGGAGGAACAAGACTTCTGGTCAGGTGATTACAGGGTTATAAATACAAAATCAAATAGGGGTAATGCAGGAGTAGGTTTAATAATGAATAAAAAAATAGGAGTGCGGGTTAGCTACTACAAACAGCATAGTGAACGCATTATTGTGGCCAAGATAGATACGAAGCCCACACCTACTACAGTAGTACAAGTTTATATGCCAACTAGCTCTGCAGATGACGAAGAAATTGAAGAAATGTATGATGAAATAAAAGAAATTATTCAGATAGTGAAGGGAGACGAAAATTTAATAGTCATGGGTGACTGGTATTCGAGTGTAGGAAAAGGGAGAGAAGGAAACGTAGTAGGTGAATATGGATTGGGGCTAAGAAATGAAAGAGGCAGCCGCCTGGTAGAATTTTGCACAGAGCACAACTTAATCATAGCTAACACTTGGTTTAAGAATCATGATAGAAGGTTGTATACATGGAAGAACCCTGGAGATACTAGAAGGTATCAGATAGATTATATAATGGTAAGACAGAGATTTAGGAACCAGGTTTTAAATTGTAAGATATTTCCAGGGGCAGATGTGGACTCTGACCACAATCTATTGGTTATAACCTGTAGATTAAAACTGAAGAAACTGCAAAAAGGTGGGAATTTAAGGAGATGGGACCTGGATAAACTGAAAGAACCAGAGGTTGTACAGAGTTTCAGGGAGAGCATAAGGGAACAATTGACAGGAATGGGGGAAAGAAATACAGTAGAAGAAGAATGGGTAGCTTTGAGGGATGAAGTAGTGAAGGCAGCAGAGGATGAAGTAGGTAAAAAGACGAGGGCTAGTAGAAATATTGAATTTAATTGATGAAAGGAGAAAATATAAAAATGCAGTAAATGAAGCAGGCAAAAAGGAATACAAACGTCTCAAAAATGAGATCGACAGGAAGTGCAAAATGGCTAAGCAGGGATGGCTAGAGGACAAATGTAAGGATGTAGAGGCTTATCTCACTAGGGGTAAGATAGATACTGCCTACAGGAAAATTAAAGAGAGCTTTGGAGATAAGAGAACCACTTGTATGAACATCAAGAGCTCAGATGGAAACCCAGTTCTAAGCAAAGAAGGGAAAGCAGAAAGGTGGAAGGAGTATATAGAGGGTCTATACAAGGGCGATGTACTTGAGGACAATATTATGGAAATGGAAGAGGATGTAGATGAAGATGAAATGGGAGGTACGATACTGCGTGAAGAGTTTGACAGAGCACTGAAAGACCTGAGTCGAAACAAGGCCCTCGGAGTAGACAACATTCCATTGGAACTACTGACGGCCTTGGGAGAGCCAGTCCTGACAAAACTCTACCATCTGGTGAGCAAGATGTATGAAACAGGCGAAATACCCTCAGACTTCAAGAAGAATATAATAATTCCAATCCCAAAGAAAGCAGGTGTTGACAGATGTGAGAATTACCGAACAATCAGTTTAATAAGCCACAGCTGCAGAATACTAACACGAATTCTTTACAGACGAATGGAAAAACTAGTAGAAGCCGACCTCGGGGAAGATCAGTTTGGATTCCGTAGAAATGTTGGAACACGTGAGGCAATACTGACCTTACGACTTATCTTAGAAGAAAGATTAAGGAAAGGCAAACATACGTTTCTAGCATTTGTAGACTTAGAGAAAGCTTTTGACAATGTTAACTGGAATACTCTCTTTCAAATTCTAAAGGTGGCAGGGGTAAAATACAGGGAGCGAAAGGCTATTTACAATTTATACAGAAACCAGATGGCAGTTATAAGAGTCGAGGGACATGAAAGGGAAGCAGTGGTTGGGAAGGGAGTAAGACAGGGTTGTAGCCTCTCCCCGATGTTATTCAATCTGTATATTGAGCAAGCAGTAAAGGAAACAAAAGAAAAATTCGGAGTAGGTATTAAAATCCATGGAGAAGAAATAAAAACTTTGAGGTTCGCCGATGACATTGTAATTCTGTCAGAGACAGCAAAGGACTTGGAAGAGCAGTTGATCGGAATGGATGGTGTCTTGAAGGGAGGATATAAGATGAACATCAACAAAAGCAAAACGAGGATAATGGAATGTAGTCGAATTAAGTCGGGTGATTCTGAGGGTATTAGATTAGGAAATGAGACACTTAAAGTAGTAAAGGAGTTTTGCTATTTAGGGAGCAAAATAACTGATGATGGTCGAAGTAGATAGGATATAAAATGTAGACTGGCAATGGCAAGGAAAGCGTTTCTGAAGAAGAGAAATTTGTTAACATCGAGTGTAGATTTAAGTGTCAGGAAGTCTTTTCTGAAAGTATTTGTATGGAGTGTAGCCATGTATGGAAGTGAAACATGGACGATAAATAGTTTGGACAAGAAGAGAATAGAAGCTTTCGAAATGTGGTGCTACAGAAGAATGCTGAAGATTAGATGGGTAGATCACATAACTAATGAGGAGGTACTGAATAGGATTGGGGAGAAAAGGAGTTTGTGGCACAACTTGGCCAGAAGAAGGGATCGGTTGGTAGGACATGTTCTGAGGCATCAAGGGATCACCAATTTAGTATTGGAGGGCAGCGTGGAGGGTAAAAATCGTAGGGGGAGACCAAGAGATGCATACACTAAGCAGATTCAGAAGGATGTAGTTTGCAGTAGGTACTGGGAGATGAAGAAGCTTGCACAGGATAGAGTAGCATGGAGAGCTGCATCAAACCAGTCTCAGGACTGAAGACCACAACAACAACAACAATAATGTGTCCTGCACTATAGTAGTCCTTATGTGGTTACTGCTTTGTTGTGCTGTCAGTTAATTCACTGATCTGTTTAGAAGCGAGTAAAGAAGCAATTTATGAACTACTGTAGGTACTATCTACAACTTGGAGAAGACATTTTCTTGAGATATTTAGCATTTGTTACGTATATGTCTCAATTTTATCATCAGCGATGTGCGGGACAAAACACGTCAGTGTGTGTAGTGGGTGGGCTAAGTGAGGAACCTGTAATCTCCATCGCATTAATGCTGTTAATTGAGAAAAAGTAATTGTTGATAACTTACATAATCAATGTCAGTCTTACAAAATTGTGACAATGGTCATGATCTTTTGAAAATAAATTAGTTTCGTGACTGAAACAGAATCGAATAATTTAGTTTTTACCTCTAAAATAATTTCATTTTACCCTTCAGGGGGTAATTACCTCCAGGTTGGGAACCATAAGCGTCGAGGAACCAAATCTCGGCGATGCTGACTGCTACGTTTCACCCACTGTTCCAAATAGTCCTCCACAATAGCTCCCTTCTGTCATGCCTCCGTGTCCACTCGTCTTACTACACTCATTCCATATAGCCGACACACACACACACACACACACACACACACACACACACAGGGTGACCCATTTATCTTTACCACCCTAAATAATTGTTTGTCCAGGTGCAAATTACAAAATGTTTCAAGCAAGTATTCTTTAGCTCTCAGGGGGACATCAATCAACATGATTGCCTTCGTTGTAGTTTTGTTTTTTTACAAAGATATGAACAGTGGTTGGACTTTTATAAATGGCACCCTGTATTTTTTATTCGGTAATTAATTTCCTCTCCTAAAGACCTATTAAAAATGTATCACAGTGTACCATTCACTGAAACACACCGTTATTAATTACATAACACAACACTGACGATGACACTCCTACACTTAGTGCACGCACTGGGGGTAATGGAACACATCCACGTGCTGACGTTGATAGAGGACAAATGTAAACATAAGTAGAATGCACACCCGTCATTACGTCAACCATAGTCAGTTGAAAAGTTGTGTGAGTAGAACGTACACCAACAAAGAGAAGGTAGAAATGCTACTCATATATGGGGAATGTAAGTTAGCAGAACAGTAATTGCAATACTGTTTTTTATGTACGGGTACATTTAGTACAGTAGCTTACTCTTTTTAAATGCTGCTGTGTAGAGTAGGCATACAGTAAAGGCTGTCCTTCCTACAAACTGCATCGACATAACGTTTCATTTATTGTTGTTGAAGGTAGGCGAAATGCTACGCAGGCAGCGGTACTGTACATAAAGCGATATCCTGACAAGAAACCACCTTCCCGACGCGTGTTTTCTCGTCTTGTTGCGACGCTTTATGAAACGGGTAGTTTCAACCCACGACAACGCAATAGTCGTAGCTCTCGCACAGACGAAGCTGCCGAAGTTACTGTTCTCGCTTCTGCTGCTACGAATCCACATGTGACCACACGACAACTTGAACTTGAGATTGGCATTCCTAAAACCAGTGTACATCGTATTCTTCGGCTTCACCGGTTCCGTCCTTACCATGTACACCTACATCAAGAATTGCATAGGAATGATTTCCAGAATCGCGTACAGTTCTGCCAGTGGGCACAGCAGCAAATCCTCGCCAAACCGAACTTCTTCTCCAATGTTCTATTTACCGATGAATGTTCCTTCTCAAACAAAGGACAGGCAAATACACTCCTGGAAATGGAAAAAAGAACACATTGACACCGGTGTGTCAGACCCACCATACTTGCTCCGGACACTGCGAGAGCGCTGTACAAGCAATGATCACACGCACGGCACAGCGGACACACCAGGAACCGCGGTGTTGGCCGTCGAATGGCGCTAGCTGCGCAGCATTTGTGCACCGCCGCCGTCAGTGTCAGCCAGTTTGCCGTGGCATACGGAGCTCCATCGCAGTCTTTAACACTGGTAGCATGCCGCGACAGCGTGGACGTGAACCGTATGTGCAGTTGACGAACTTTGAGCGAGGGCGTATAGTGGGCATGCGGGAGGCCGGGTGGACGTACCGCCGAATTGCTCAACACGTGGGGCGTGAGGTCTCCACAGTACATCGATGTTGTCGCCAGTGGTCGGCGGAAGGTGCACGTGCCCGTCGACCTGGGACCGGACCGCAGCGACGCACGGATGCACGCCAAGACCGTAGGATCCAACGCAGTGCCGTAGGGGACCGCACCGCCACTTCCCAGCAAATTAGGGACACTGTTGCTCCTGGGGTATCGGCGAGGACCATTCGCAACCGTCTCCATGAAGCTGGGCTACGGTCCCGCACACCGTCAGGCCGTCTTCCGCTCACGCCCCAACATCGTGCAGCCCGCCTCCAGTGGTGTCGCGACAGGCGTGAATGGAGGGACGAATGGAGACGTTTCGTCTTCCGTGATGAGAGTCGCTTCTGCCTTGGTGCCAATGATGGTCGTATGCGTGTTTGGCGCCGTGCAGGTGAGCGCCACAATCAGGACTGCATACGACCGAGGCACACAGGGCCAACACCCGGCATCATGGTGTGGGGAGCGATCTCCTACACTGGCCGTACACCACTGGTGATCGTCGAGGGGACACTGAATAGTGCACGGTACATCCAAACCGTCATCGAACCCATCGTTCTACCATTCCGAGACCGGCAAGGGAACTTGCTGTTCCAACAGGACAATGCACGTCCGCATGTATCCCGTGCCACCCAACGTGCTCTAGAAGGTGTAAGTCAACTACCCTGGCCAGCAAGATCTCCGGATCTGTCCCCCATTGAGCATGTTTGGGACTGGATGAAGCGTCGTCTCACGCGGTCTGCACGTCCAGCACGAACGCTGGTCCAACTGAGGCGCCAGGTGGAAATGGCATGGCAAGCCGTTCCACAGGACTACATCCAGCATCTCTACGATCGTCTCCATGGGAGAATAGCAGCCTGCATTGCTGCGAAAGGTGGATATACACTGTACTAGTGCCGACATTGTGCATGCTCTGTTGCCTGTGTCTATGTGCCTGTGGTTCTGTCAGTGTGATCATGTGATGTATCTGACCCCAGGAATGTGTCAATAAAGTTTCCCCTTCCTGGGACAATGAATTCACGGTGTTCTTATTTCAATTTCCAGGAGTGTACAAGGAACATGCATTATTGGTCCAGCGACAACCCACGATGGATTAGACAGGTGGAACATCAGCGTCAATGGAGAGTTATCGTCTGGTGTGGGATGCTTGGTACTACAATTATTGGCCCTTATTTCATCAATGGTTGTCTAAACGACATAGGGTATGCCAACTTCCTCAGACGAATTCTTCCTTCGCTTCTGGATGAAGTACCGCTAAGAACCAGAATGCTTAAGTGGTATCAACACGATGAATGTCCAGCAGATAATGCCTTGCGTGCACGTCGTGTTCTGAACCGAAGGTATCCTTCCAGATGGATTGGTCAAGGAGCAACAGTCACTTGCTCTGCTAGGTCTCCTGATTTAAATCCTCCGGACTTTTTTCTTTGGGGATGCATTAAAGACGTTGTCTATCGCGATATTACAACTCCAGAGGACATGGCGGAATGTATCGTGCTTGCTTGTAATTCTCTTCAGCAGGCAACACTAGAAGCAATAAATAATTCTTACATTCAACGAGTGCACCAATGCATCGGTTTCCAGGGTCACACTTTCAGCGCGTTTGATGTTCAACTCTTGGCCAATGGTACAGGAGAGTCAAAGTCAATTTTTTGTCACGTTTTTACTTGGTTCTAATTTGTTTTCTGACAACTCCAGCAAGTGGACGAGCTTGTGATCCCGGGTTCAAAGCCAATGTTTTGTTATGGAATTAATAACGTTGTGTTTCAGTGAATGGTACACTGTGATACATTTTTGAATAGGTCTTCAAGAAGGGAAATGAAATACCGAATAAAAAAAAAAACAGGGTGCAAAAGTCATACCGCTGATCATATCTTTGTAAAAAACAAGGCTACAACGAAGGCAATCATGCTGATTGATGTCCCCCTGGCGGCTAAAGAACATTTGCTTGAAACAGTTTGTAATTTGCACCTGGACGAACAGTTATTTAGGGTGGTCAAGATAAATGGGACACCCTGTATATATATCACTGTTCCAAAGACATTTTGTGTGGGATTAAGATCGGGTCATTCAGCGTGCCAGTAGAGGTGGCAAGACTCCTCAGTATTCTGCACATCTGGAACGTATGCGTGCAGTCTTGTGAACACCGGCTGTTGTCATCTTGGAAGATGGGAGTGCCCACAGTATACTCACCGCAAAGATGTAGAAGAAATGCCAACAATCTGTCGTTGACAAGGTTAAAATACACAGGCTGGTCGTATTCATGGTAACCTGAATGAGTGAGCCCAATTCATGCTACGAAAATTGCCCCCAAAACATCACAGAATCATCTCTGACCTGAACTACACGCTCCATATGTCGCGGTTTATATGTCTCACTGCGCTGTTTGTGCTCTTGGCGCATTACCTCTTTAAAAAAATAGAGGAAGTCGTGAGTCATCCAGTTTCTGTGTTGCAAGCGAGAGGCACCTGCCGTGTACGCCGAACGACATCCTCAATAACGCATTCAGTCTGCAAAATTTGTCAGTAGGTTCCTTCAGCGACTTGCAAAGAAATGATCATTCAAAACAAGGACAACCTCGCACAGATCTCACTCCGCATATGGACGAGCGAAAGTTGAAACTAATGTAAAACGACCCTGAAATAAATGGAACAAGAAAATGGGCTGCTGAAACAACCTTTACATAAAACTTTCTCTTCTGCGGTCAATTCTGCACGAGCAATTACTTTATCCATACCAATTACAGCGTATGCCAGCTCTGAGGCCCCAAGACCATCACAGCAAATTACAGTCCTGCCATCGGTTTCTACGACGGAGCGCTAAATGTCAGCAGTTAAAGGTTTGCAAATTATTTATGGAGAGGCGAGGATCACACAAACTGGGAGAATGAAATACCACCAAAATCGCGTGTGACCAGATGCATTTCCTCGTACGATCAGGGAAGCAAGGCGTCGAGTTCGGTTTGTTAGCGCCATGGCAGTAACTGTCGATGACAGTCTCGTAGGATCATACACTTTAGCTAATCCCTAGTTAAGAAGGTCGAAAACTCTGGAATGCCTGTAGTAATTTCAAGAAAGCTCTGCAGATGTGTGATACACCCCCAGAGTGGATGTTCAGAGGGTGACATGTAAAAATAAAGGTAAGTCAGGAAGCAATTTCAATCATACACATATGACTTACTGTCTGAAGAAAAATCATTTAGGATTGGGGTTGGGAAGAAGGTTAAATGTAAAGATAAGCAAAACTCTGTAACATGTGGAACTTGTTCAACCAAATTTGGATCGAACCCATTTTGTTCAAAACAGTGTTGCAGAAGGAAGTAAAAAAGCATCCCAAATTCAAAAGAACACGACATATTCAAGATTGGCGAGGATTTACTGAAGCTCGAAACCTAACACGGACTTCAATGTGAGATGCTTTTAATAGCTTCCAGACGAAACTCTGTATCGGAACCTTGCAGAAAACCCAAAGTGATTCTGGTCGTACGTAAAGATCGCCGCTGGCGAGACGCAGCCTGTACCTTCACTGTGCGATACCAGTGGTAATATAACCACTAAAGCGGAGATAGTAAACACAATTTTCAAAAATTTCTTCGCCAAAGAACGCGAAATAAATATTCCAGAATTCCATTCAAGAACAGTTGCCAAGAGGAGTAACTTAGAAGCAGATATCTTCGGTGTAGCGAAGTTGCTTAAATCACTTAATAAAGGCGACACACCCAGTCCAGATAGCATATCAGCTAAGTTCCTTTCAGAGTATGGTGAAGTAATAGCCCTATACTTAGCAATAATATACAAGCGCTCGCTCGTCGAACGGTCCATACCTAAACACTGGAAAGTTGCACGGGTTCACATCAAGACTCAAGAAAGGAAATGGGAGTACTCCAATAGATTACACTGGTCAACACTCATTTTCTTGCCAAGGATATTTGAGTGGCTTTAGGATGGGTTAGTGGTGCTGAGGACGAATATAGCAACCATTTATGCAGTTTGGCTCTAGTTTTTGAGATAATGCATGATTTATTCAAAACATTAGAAAAAATTGCTAATACTGAACTCGAGCGCTACAAACTACAATGAAAAAAGAAAATAATCTTTATAAATAGCTTCTATGAAAACCTGATAGGCATTTGTCCACGTATAAAACATAATTGAAAAGTTTCTCTATAAGTATATCATTTTCCGTCCATGACGAACCGCTTCCTGCACGCTTTCCTTTTATAGGTCTCTTCAGAACAGTCACGTTGCAGATTCCAGCAATAATCTGCCATCATATGCCTGTCCCATCTTCCTTTATATCTTTCCTCTATTCCTTTCATATCTTGATGGAACCGCTCTCCTTGTTCCTCACTGAAATCACCTAGATTACGAGGAAATCGATCCAAGTGGCTGTGAAGGAAGTGCAATTTTATGCTCATGTTAGCTCCTAAGTTTTGAAAGTTAGTGAGCATGTTTTTGACCAGTTCCTCGTAATTGGGAGCTTTATGATTGCCCAAAAAGCATTTTTCAACAGCGACAAAACTGTTCCAGGCCGATGCTTCAGTGACAGTCATGACACTTGTAAAATTGGTATCGTTGATGAGCCTGCGAATTTGAGGACCATCAAATATTCCTGCCTTAAGTTTTTCACTACTGAGTCCAGGGAACGTATTGCAGATGTATGTGAAGCAATTACCATTTCTGTCTAAAGCTTTGGTGAATAGCTTCATTAGTCCTAACTTAATATGTAATGGTGGAAGAACAATCTTGTCCCTACTAACCAGAGGTTCATTAATGATGTTTGCTTCACCAACAGCCATATGTTCCCTTGGAGGCCATGTTTTCTGCTTCCAATGTTCGTGCTTTGCCCTACTATCCCATACGCAGATAAAACATGGGTGCTTTGTGTATCCACTTTGTTGTCCAAGCAAGAAGTTCACCATTTTCAAATCAACACAAATCAACCACTGGTGCTGCATATACTGAATTTTCTGCAGAACCATCTTGATGTTAGCATATGCTTCACAAAGTTTTGTTGAGTGGGCAGTTGGAATAGATGCGTAACGATTGCCATTGTGTAGGAGAACACATTTTAAACTTCTAGTGGAACTGTCTATGAAGAGACGCCAGTCCTCTGGTCTATATTCCGGCAGCCCCAATTCAAGTAAAAGTCCAGGTATATTGCTGCAATACACTATAACCTCTTCTTGGTTGAAGTATGGAAGAAGGTTTTCTTCTCTCGTCCGGTAAGCTGTTATTTTATCACTTGGATGAAGACAGTTCTTTTCCTTAAGCCTGGATGCTAAGAGTTCTGATGCTTGCTTTGAAAGATTGAGTTCTCGTATCAAGTCACTGAGCTCCTTCTAGTCGAACTGCTGGGGTTGTGTCTCACGTCCTTCGTATTCCGAACCACTACTTGTACATTCCTCGCCGTGCACATCGTCATCTGATGATGTTAGCGTGGGTAATGTTGTGAAGGTTGGTACAGGAACATCGTTGCTGTGCACCACCGGTCTTCTTGCTGACTCCAAATCGGGATATTCCCACTTTCGTTTTTTGAACCTATTAAAACCTTTCACATTAACAATGCAAAAATAGCAATCATCTGTATGGTTCTTCTGCTCTCGCCATACCATAGGCACTCTGAAGTTTAAGCTTTTCCTTTTTCGTTTTGTCCACTGCCGCAAGCACTCCACACAGCATTTACAAACTTTATGGGGTGCCCACGCCTTGTCTTGATCTCCAAGTTTAATTCCGAAATATGCCAGATACGCTTCCTTCACAAAAGGAGTGATATTCTTCCTGTTCTTTTGAAGAACGTATTCACCACAAATGTAGCAGAACTCATCTGGATGGTTCACGCAAAGACCACGTGAAGAACTCATGTTTTCCTAAAACAAAATTGCACAAATACTACATATTATGCAGAAATTTCTTGTATTTGCATGTCAATCACATCCAACAAACATCATTAATTGTTTTGTGTGAAATGAATACTCACCTCTTATTTGCTACGTCACGATGAAAAGGTTCTATCTCCTTGAAGCTGCACTGCACATGTGTGTGACTTTCGACCATCGCCATTTTTCTTGTTTACACTGAACGCTACCTATCGGCTGTTGCGGGGATTACCTCGGCCAACAAATGAATGTCGAGTACCGCCGAATTCAAATCTGCACAACCCTCAATATCTTCAACACACGCACCGCACAACAGGACTGAACACATGCTGACAGTGTGATGTTTGCATGATGTAATCCTCAACCACACAGATGCACTCCCTGAGCACAATTGTTTAATAAAGATAGTACAATATCACTAATTAAAAAACAGGTAGCAAATACATTACACCATATATGGACCCTGCAGTCGATATTATCCACATGAAACTCTCATTTCCACAAATAACCTATATCTCAAAAACCAGAGCCAATTTGGAAAAAGTACAAATGTACTCGGAATGAGCATCATAACAATATCCCATTTTCGTTCAAACTTCCCTGGCAACGAAAAAAAAATTATTTTGTAGAGCTGTGTTATAGATCATATCACAGACGTCGAGCTGCAGTAGAATTTTGGAACATATATTGCGTTTAACATTATGAATTACCTCGAAAATACCCTCGATTGACGCACACTCAGCAAGGAGGCAAAAATATCATTCTTATGAAATTTGCACGAAGTAATGCGAGCTATCAACGGGGGATCTCCAATTGATTCCATATTTGATGATTTCCAGAAGGATACTGACACTGTTCCTCACAAGACACTTCAAATCAAATTCCGTGCATATGGAGTATCGTCTCAGTGCTGCGACAGGACTCGTGATTTCCTGCCAGAAAGGTCACAGTTCGTAGCAACAGACGGAAAGTCATAGAGTAAAACAGAAATGATATCTGACTTTCCCCAAGGAAGTGTTATGGGCCCTCTGCTGTTCCTAATGTATAGAAGGTAGCCTATTTAAATGTTTCGCTGCAATATCCCAGCAACAACAACAGATATTAGAAAACGACTTTCACTGGTATGAAAGGGGCACACAAAATTAAATACTATGAGACATTCTAAAACGTAAGCAAATATTATTTCAGCACATACTTACGTCTTTTTTTTTTAAATGGACACCCAGTGTTATTTCTTATACAATCAATAACATGAAAAATCAGAAAAGACTGGCATTAGTTGCATCGCAATACGTCAGTTATATCCCGAGAAATTGCAAAGCGAAGTTGACGCTTGAAATAAACGAAACGCGCCGCTATTGCACCTCCTGAGATCACGATGTGATTGATGTACCACGATGCGACAGATACTGTACTTACTGCTATTTACTGGAAACAATACAAATGTACAGCCATACACAATGAAAAACAAGGAAAGGGTTTACTCGTCTGTGCTATACTGATCTTTATTACAGTACTAGACTAGAAATAACGGTAACGGAATATGAATATCACCGACCAGAGTAAACACAATTAATTGCTGACCAAGGATCTAACGGGGGCCGGGGCGGGGGATCTAGTCGTACTCAGCTGTATATCAATTACATAATGGTACATAACATGTACAGGTCATGTCACTGAACACTTTTAATGGTTACGTTACAATTGAACTTTTGCACATGATGAAACGATTACATAAATGTGCAATAGTATCTACAACACAAACATACGTCCTTCGAGAAACACACAAAATGTACGCTGGTATGCAATCACATTTCTCACAGCAGAAACGCTACACCGTATATTCGAAGAGATCGCCATTTACATGGCAACACCGCTGAGCACGCTCAAACGCAGGTCGACTCCCTGCTGTCCGTGTCTCTGGTGTTAACTGCAGCACATGCAGTGGTAGTATGGGCTCTCCTATTGTACATTGTTGTTTGAAACTTCTGATAAACCACGTTTTTCACATGTCCTCAGCCAAGAAATTTCATGGAGATGAGAGCTGGCGACCGCGCTAGAAATCACTGAACAGGACTGTCCAGTCCTTTTCATCGATTCGGGAACTGTTGGTTCAGTACACCGTGATGTGTACGTAGATAAACAGCACACGCAAGCCGGACGGTGTGGCCGAGCGGTTCTAGGCGCTTCAGTCTGGAGCCGCACGACCGCTACAGTCGCAGGTTCGAATCCTGCCTCGGGCATGGATGTGGGTGATGTCCCTAGGTTAGTTAGGTTTAAGTAGTTCTAAGTTCTCGGGGACTGATGACCTCAGATGTTAAGTCACATAGTGCTCAGAGCCATTTTTGAGCACACGCAATAGGGAAACCATTATGTACATATAAATGTTTGTGGCAGCAAAACCCTATGATTACTTTTGGCCCTTGTGATAACAGTGAAAGTAAGATTATGTACGTCAATCACATCATAACTGCATCTCGGGATGTGCAATAGCAGTGCGTTTCGTTTATTTCAAGCGTCAACTTCGCTTTGCGGCTGCTCAGGATGTAACTGACGTATTGCGATGCAACGAATGCCATTCTTTCTTCTGATTTTTCATGTTATTGATTGCGTAGGAAATAATACAGGGTGTCCACCAACCAAAAAAAAAAAAAAAAAAAAAAAAGAAAAGAAAAAACCATAATAAATCGAAGTTCGTGCGGAAATATTTAGGTGTTCACCTTTACCATGCACTGTACGAGAATGGAACGATAGAGAACTAGTCCTAGGGTGGTTCGATAAACCCTCTTCCAAGCTCATAAGTGTGAATTGCAGAATAGTCGTGTAGTTTCAAGTGTGAAAATCGAATTAAATAACTTATTATGTCTAAAAAAAACTTACTGTAGATAAGTGGCATCCCTGGCTCCACTAATGGTGTTGGGTCAACACGTCATAGAAGAAAAGGTGGCGTTGGGTGGATGCGACTCAGGAACGACTGGAGCGATTTCAAACAAACTGCGTGCACATATGACTTACTAACTAGAAGACAAATACTGGAGTCGTAAAACGTCTATTGGGAGGAAGCGGATGTGGAAAAGGGGAGAAATCGAAAAATGAACCTGTTCCTGGAACGCATGAAGCAATTTCGAATAAATTTGGCACGCTTTTGAGATACTATCAGGCTCATTTATTGATGGGGAAGATGTTCCTAGAATCCATAGGGTAGGGATGAATGTGAGAACTCGAGAAATCCTGAGGACTTTTCAGCCAAACTTGATACACGTATGGCTTACTAACTAGAAAAGAGTACTGCACGGCTGGGATACTCCTCAACGATTAGAGGTGGAGATGAGGGTGGGAAGGGGATCATTAGCAACACTCGATAGCGTTTTAATTCAACTTTGGCTTTTACCGAGTAGAACAAATGGAATCTGCAGATGCCTGTGAGAAATTTTTGAAACGAATATAACTTTGTAATGCCTTCTAGAAAGAACTGAACCCTCAAGGTATAATTTTTCGTTGTATTTATGTTCTAAGAAATCGTTTATCTACAACAATCGTACAATGAATGAAGGAGAAGGCATGAAGATGCACCAACCAGATGCAAAAGATATTGGATATGTCTTCGTTTTACAATATAAGAACAATGACAAGTATTTCATACATAGGGGCATTTACATACTTACAGATCTAGTTTGATACGAATAGGAATAATAAAACAAGGGAAATCACAGTTCGTGCAGAAATATTTAAATAATGGCCTTGTAGTAGAAACCATTTGCATGGAGTAATTTATTGAAGCACGGAATGCCTATATGAAGACGGTTGTTTGGAGATTGCTTCCCAATACAAGCCAGTGTGTTCAAAACAGCGCAACCTCATTCGGTTTCGGTCTAGTATACGATACTGTTTTGCAAAAAAAAAAGGAGATGGTGAGTCAAAAAGAACTTTACAACTTTGTAATGATATAGAAATTTACTGAGATGACTTACAGACTCGGTAGATGTGTCATTTTGTAGCAAATAACCTCAAATTTGATTTACTTAGTGCATCAGTAATCTATTCCGCCACCAGAATCGCCAGCGTAGTGCACAGTTAAAATGGCTGCTTTCACTGGTGCAGAGTGTGCTTGCTGTGTGTTTTGGTTTCATGAAACTAACTCTGCAACAACTGGAATTTCTGTAAAGACCAAGTTTTTGTTCCTGCCGAACCAAAAATTTATCCGACCTAAAATAGAATCCACCCTACCGTTGCCCAAGTTACGCCCGATTTGCTGCAGCAACTGTGGGAAGAAATTGATTACCGGTGGGATGTTCGCTGCAGCGCAAATGGTAATCACATCGAATCAAATGACAGTTGAAACTTTTATGTGAAACTTGAAGTTGTTTGCTACAAAATGACACGTCTAACGATTCAGTAAGTTATCCCGATAAATTTCTATATCGTTCCAAAGTTGTAAAGTCCTTTTTGACTCACCCTGTAATTTAATAATTTAAAAAGCTGGCGTTGCGCTGTTCATTCCTCTCTTAACACCGATAACTCCACGCTATACACATATTGTATCATAATGTAATGTACACACAATGTCACCTGACATCAAGACTGGACGACGATGTTTGTTTTCCATTTTGTTTGCAGCAGCTTCCCATTTGCTTGCTCAGAAAACGAGTAAATGAGTCGTCATTCCTCCGTAACGGGTGAGAAGTTTTGCTCAGAAAGAGATAAGACGTTACCATTACTCAAGGAAGTTCTTTGGAGTAAGGTTTCTGAGAAAAGAGGAAAAGCACTTGGGCAGAAGTGTGTAGTCGAATGACAGAAATGTTTTATCACTATTCACATGTATATTTTACAAAATCCCTATTCTGTGTTGTCTTAGTAACCCTTCGGTGTATGGAATCTATTCCTTAAAATGTAATTTTAACTCCCTTTCTAAATAAGTTACTCATAGTAATCTCATGTGGCAGTTTATTGCTTTTATTTATTTCTCGATTGGAAATGCGGTTTTTAGTTTTATGTTTAATCTTTCTTGATAAATCTAAGTACACGCTAGAGCTTGTTCCATGGTCGTGGTAGAGGTGCTTGTGCAGTAAATGTCGAGATTATTCTTGATGTGCATGTCTGACTGGTAAATACACTCACATGGTGTACTTGAAATCCCCATTGGTATGAGGTCTTTGCAGTGGGCGCAGTTAGAGGAAGTAGTGGTAATATGGACCCCCAGTTTGTTTTTCAATAAAATATTGTACACTAATACTATAATAGTACCTTAATTGATATAGCTATACTCTATTGACAGTTAACTAATACATTATATTGATTACATTCCTTAAAATGTCAGGCTATATTTATTATTATTTTGTTTCCCAAAGATGAGAAATTTGACTGTGAACAAGATGTGCAGTTTAATATCGCCCCCATGGTTTTTGTAATATTGACCCCCAGTGTATTTTAAGGATTTTTTGTTGCAAGAAAAACGAACAATTGCTTTTTGATTAAAATACGTATTTATTATGAAATATAAAACCATAAAAGTACAAAGTAGCACTGTACTAGCGACAGAAGTCACAAACATAGTCCTATTTCTCGGCCCCCGCACATTCGTTGTGCGCCCATAAAGAGCACATTAGGCACTGCACACATAATTCACCACGAACATCATTTGAAAACTACCCATCACAGAATAGGCAAAGAGCATCGTCTTTATCTGGCTGGAGTTCACCAACTGGAAGGTCACATGGACAATCTCCAGAACCAGTTGAGAGTCCCATGACGTCATCGTCAACAAAATCTGAGTCATCACTGTCCATTTCTTCTTGCTTAATCAAAGTTTTTTTTTAACTGTCGACTATTCTTACTAACGCCTCTTCCACAACCAGATGCACCACGTCCTCTACTACGAGTTTGGGTTTGGGTTCCAGAACAAGATGGCTGTGATATATCACAAGTCAAGTTCCTTTTGATAGCTGTTAATTTCCCTCGTCCGCGACAATGGCCACGAAGATCAGCTGCAGCTTTCTTCTCTTCCATGTAAGCTTCTAATTCGTTTTTATATGGAGATCCTGTCACAAGACTAGCAACACACAGTTTTCTCCCATGAGACGATGTTTTCATCTTCTCAGGTATGGGATGGATATCCCTCGGAGACACACTAAATGCAGTTTTAATAGGCGCATGGACATCAATTTCAATAGCATCAGGGTCCTCTTCAGTCTTAACTCTTCAGGTTCCTGTTGTTTCGGTTGCTCGGCAGGCGCAGGAATCGTGACTTCTTCCCCTATGAATTCATCATCTTGAAATATATTTTTTTCTAAGGGACAAATTCCTGTTACCCTAAACCCATTTACTGCATTAATGCCAGTTGTACACCAGAGGTAGGCCTTGCCAAAGAGAGACGCTATATCATGGGGCCCAACAGGTTTGCTTTCATGGAGCATCCACTGACGAATATTCTAGCTGTAGTGAGTCTTAAGTGCACTCATAAAAGAACGATCCAGGGGTTGCAGTTTGTGTGTTGTGTGTGAAGGCAGTGACAAAATGGTGACGAAGTTTTTTCTTGCTGTAGAATGAGTTTACTCTCTCATGGGTAAAGCCTTATGCTCAAGCATACAACGTTCCAGTTGGCTTTCTAATTGAAAGCTTTTCTTGATGACCTCGAAGAAATTGGTCAAGCCAAGCCCTTCCACCAATTTCATTTCTGAAGTTTGTTGCAATTCCATTCCTAACTGCAAGTTGGTAGGCCATTTTTCAAACATCCATACGAGTAAAACCATAGAGATTGGCCTCCATATACTGTAAGTACTCCACTAGTTCACTTTCTAGGGCTGCTGATAGAGCTGGTTTTCTTCCAAGCTTTTTAGTTTCAACATCTGCCATCTGGCGCAGAGTTGTTTTTGGGACAGCAAAATGTTTCGATGCTTCTTTAACTCCCATCTTTTGCCTACGACAGCAGACACTGCCTCTCGCATTTTGTTTTTATCTCACACCTGCCTTTTGGGGATTGGATTACGTGCCAGATTAGTCCTGGGCATCTGAAAACAAAAATAAAAACATGTTATGGACTGCTTATAATGTGGACACCAGGGGGGCCATATTACAGTCACCTCCACCTTGTAAACTCGTGTAAACAACTTAAAAACGAAAGAATACCACACCTTTTAATCTATTTGAAACTGCTGCCAATACTTTCTAGGTTGTATGCATGGTGCTTACATCTAAGTATTAACCAATAATGGTACGTTAATAAAGTGAAATTCACGTACCTCACAAAGCTTTGAACAGGAGCTTGAAAAATATAACCTCACTGCCCCTCAATCACTATACTGACCTGCTTCCAGCGCTCCTTCAGGCCAGTGAGGATACTAGTAGACTAGTTCCAGCTATGACCACTAGAGTTCAGCTAAATGTTATTAAGATATTAAGGGGTGCCATATTTGTTGCAGGGGCCACATTACCACCACTTCCTCTGTTATTTATGGTTATTACTCTTGTGGCCCTCTCCTGTACCTGGAAAAGACTGGTCATAAGCTTCGGTTACAATAGGGACAGAAATTGCAGTCAGAAAGGTAGCGTCCCGGCATCTACATCTACATGGATAGTCTGCAAATCACATTTAAGTGCCTGGCAGAGGGTTCATCGAATCACCTTCACAATTCTCTATTCCAGTCTCGTATAGCGCGCGGAAAGAACAAACACCTCTATTTTTCCGTACGAGATCGGATTTGCCTTATGTTATCACGGCGATCGTTTCTCCCTATGTACATCGGTGTCAACGAAATATTTTCGGATTCGGACGAGAAAGTTGGTCATTGGAATTTCGTGAGAAGATCCCGCCGCAACGAAAGACGCCTTTCTTTTAATAATGTCCACCCAAAATCCTGTATCATTTCAATGACACTCTCTCCCCTATTCCACGATAATACAAAACGTGCTGCCCTTCTTTGAACTTTTTCGATGTACTCCTTCAATCCTATATGGTAAAGATCTCACACTGTGCAGCAGTGTTCTAAATGAGGACGGACAAGCGTAGTGTAAGGGAGTCTCCTTAGTAGATCTGTTATATTTTCTAAGTGTCCTGCCAATAATGCGCAGCATTTGGTTAGCCTTCCCCACAGCATTTTCTGTGTGTTCCTTCAGATTTAAGTTGTTGGTAATTGTAGTTCCTAGGTATGTAGTTGTATTTACGGCCTTTAGATTTGACTGATTTATCGTGTAACCGAAGTCTAACGGATTCCTTTTAGGCTGAACTCACACTTTTCATTATTTAGGGTCAATTGCCAATTTTCGCACCATACATATATCTTTTTTAAACCTGTCTTGAAATTTTGTTTTGGTCTTCTCGTGACTTTATTAGTCGATAAACGGCAGCGTCGTCTGCAAACAACTTACTCAACCGATGAGAACCAGTGGAAACGCAACTCTGAATTGGTGGGCGAGGGTTTGAAACCTGCTGCTCCCAAATGCTGGACAACGGCACCACCTCGCTGGCAACAATAAAACTCAAACAGATTTCATTTTTTCTAAACTGATCCTCTTCTCACACACGTGTGCCTAAATTCATCATCTGACGTTATTGTACAGTAAGGCCAAAGTGTTTTTAGAACACCATTCTAATCATTGTAAATATTGAAAACCATGCATGACATGATATTCATTCTACTACCGTGACATACAGCTAGTCTGTCCATGAAATTATCCTGCCCTCTCTCAGTCACATGTTCGTCCATTTTGCTGATAGTGTATCAGATCTATTGTTCTAAGTTCAAACTAAGAAGGGGATAAGAGACTGAGGGAGAAATTTTTACTTTCGTTAAAGAAGTATTTACTTATTTTGGGATACTGATGGAAAGCAATTACTGTTAAGTATACTACACACATAACAGATTCCTTCTAGTCCTGGAAATGTATGGTAGTAGTACGACTACCAGCTATCCATACCACTTTGTTTAGATTTGTGACATCATGTGAGCAAGTCAGTGACAAGTCGATGACGTCACGAACCACGCCGCCTTATGTATGACGTCATCAATGTGATGTCACAAGCCACACCCCTTTTTCGATGACATCAGTAAGCATGAGGATGATGGAAAAGAATTAAAGATGTCGGTAAATTTAAAAATCGAAAAGGGATGATATCGGAAGTTTACAAATTAAGGATGGTGCGAAATTTAAAAATTGGCGCCATGTTCAAGTGTAATGGATTATTTCTTTAAAAAAATTAAGTAAGTGTGTACAAAAGCACACACGCACACGCGCGTGCGCTCACACGCATGCGTTATGTCAAATACTGTAATGTCGTGGTAGGAAATTTCATCTCTCACTGTCTTTTCGTATACCACAAATGTTGATGTCGAAATACTGTACTGTGTCATCGTTAGTAAATTTCATATCCGTCCCCGGTAGATGAGTGGTCAGCGCGACAGAATGTCACTCCTAAGGGCCCGGGTTCGATTCCTGGCTGGGTTGGAGATTTTCTCCGCTGAGGGACTGGGTGTTGTGTTGTCCTAATCATCATCATTTCATCCCCATCGACGGGCAAGTCGCCGAAGTGGCGTCAAATCGAAAGACTTGCACTCGGCGACCCATCTACCCGACGGGAGACCCTAGTCACACGACATTTACATTATTTAGTAAATTTCGTGTCTCTTTGTTTATATCAAATACAGTAGCTCTGTCTTTGTAATATATTACAGAGGGAATGAGAAGGCAAAAAAGGAACCCAACCAAAAATATATTCTAGGTATAAAATTCCGAAGGAAGTTGTATGCACACTTGGTCGACTGTGCACAATTACGTATGACAGGAATATTTTACTTCATTTTTTTTACTTGGCACTCTTATTAACGTTCAAATGGACATGGGTTACAGTTTATATATATTTCCCCCCGTCTGTATCTTGCCGTCGGTGGGGTGGCCTGCGTGCCTGAGTGATACAGATAGGTGTACCGTAGGTGCAACCACAATGGAGTGGTATCTTTCGAGAGGCCAGACAAACGTGTGGTTCCTGAAGAGACGCAACATCTTTTTCAGTAGTTGTAGGGGCAACAGTCTGGATGATTGACTGATGTGATCTTGTAGCACCAACCTAAACAGCCTTGCAGTGCTGGCGCAGTGAACGGCTGAGAACGTGGGGAAACTACAGCAGTAATTATTTCTGAGGGCATGCAGCTCTGCTGTATGGTTAAATGATGATGAAGTCCTCTTGGGTAAAACATACTGCATGCAAAATTGTCCCCCATTCAGATCTCCGGGCGGGGAATACTCAGGAGGATGTTGTCATTAGGAGAAATAAAACTGACGTTCTACAGATCGAAGCGTGGAATGGTAGATCCCTTAATCAGGCAGGTAGGTTAGAAAATTTAAAAAGGGAAATGCATAGACTGACCTTTGATGTACAGGGAATTGGTTAAGTTCTGTAGCAGCAGGAACAGGAATTTTGGTTAGATGAATACAGGGTTATAAATACAGTTACACAGGGGTAATGTAGGAGTGGGTTTAATAATGAACAAGAAAATAGAAATGCGGATAAACTACTATAAACAGCATAGAGAACGCACTATCATAGACAAGATAGACACAAAGCCCACACCTACCACAATAGTAAAAGTTCATATGCTTACTAGCTACAGAGATGATGAAGAGATTAAAGAAATGTATAATGAGATAAAAGAAATTATTCAGATAATTAATGGAAACGAAAATTTAACCGTGATGGGGGACTGGAATTCGACAGTAGGAAAAGAAAGAGAAGGAAAAATAGTAAATAAAAATGGATTGAGGAAGCCACCTGGCAGAATTTTTCACAGAGCATAATTTAATCACAGCTAACACTCAGCGTAAGAATCATGAAAGAGGAAAGCTGTTGTTTGTATACGCTGAAGAGACCAGGAGACACTGGAAGGTTGCAGATTGATTATTTAACGGTAAGACAGAGATTTCTGAACCAGTTTTTAAAATGTAAGACATCCCAGGGGCATATGTGAGCTCTGACCACAATTTATTGGTTATGAACTGCAGATTATGACTGAAGAGATTGGAAAAAGGTATGGAATTAAGGAGATGGGACCTGGACACGTTGAAAGAACTGGAGTTGTTGAGATTTTCAGAGGGAGCAGTAGACAACGGTTTACTAGAACAGGGGAAAGGAATACAGTAGAAGACGAATTGGTAGCTTTAAGGGATGAAGTAGTGAAGGTAGCAGAGGATCAAATAGGTCAAACGACAAGGCCTAGCAGAAATCTTCGCTAACGCAGGAGATACTGAATTTAATGAGAAAGGAGAAAACATAAAAATGGAGCAAATGAAGCAGGCGAAAGAGAACACAAACGTTTAAAAAGTGAGATTGACAGGAAGTGCAAAATGGCTAAGCAGGAATGGCTAGATGACGAATGTAAGAATTTAGAAGCATATTTTACTAGCTGAAAAATAGATACCGCCCAAAGGAACATGAAATAGATTTTTAGTGAAAAGTAGCTGTATGAATATCGACAGCTCATATGGAAAACCAGTACTAAGCGAAGAAGGGAAAGCTGAAAGGCTTAAGGCGTATACTGAGGGTCTATATGAGGGAGATGAACGTGAAGGCAGTATTATAGAAATGAAAGAGGACATGGATGAAGATGAGATGGAGATACGATACTGCGAGAAGAATTTGACAGAGCACTGAAAGAGTGAAGTCGAAACAAGGCCCCTGGAGTAGATAACATTCTGTCGTTAACTACTGATAGCCTTGGGAGAGCAGCCATGACAAAATTCTTCCATCTGAAGTGCAAGAGGTATGAGACAGGCGAAATACCCTCAGACTTCAAGAAGAAAGTCATAATTCCAATTTCAAAGAAAGCAGTTGCTGGCAGGTATGAAAATTGCCGACCTATCAGTTTAATACGTCATGGCTGCAAAATACTGAAACATATTCTTTACAGAAGAATGGTGAAAGTGGTAGAACCCGACCTTGGTTCAGGTCAATTTCGATTTCGGAGAAATCGAGGAAAACGCGAGTCAGTACTGATCCTACGACTTATCTTAGAAGATAGGTTAGGGAAAGGTAAGCCTACGTTTATAGCACTTGTAGACTTAGAGAAAGCGTTTGACAACGTTAACTGAAATACTTTCTTTGAAGTTTTGAAGGTATTACGGGTAAAATAGAAGTATCAAAAGACTATTTACAACTTATACAGAAACCATATGGCAGTTATAAGAGTCGATGGGCATGAAAGGGAAGCAAGGTTGAGAAGGGAGTGAGACAGGGTTGTAGCATATTCCAGATGTTATTCAGTCTGTACACTGAACGCACAGTAAAGCAAACCAAAGAAAAATTTCGAGTTAAAGTTCAGGGAGAAGAAATAAAAACCTTGAGGTTTGCGTATGACAATGTAATTTTGTCAAAGACAGGAAAAGATTTGGAAAAACAGTTGAACGGAATGGGTAGTGTTTTGAGAGGAGGATATAATACGAACATCAACAAAAGGAAGACACGTGTAATGGAATGCAGTCGAATTAAATCGCGTGATGCTGAGGGGATTAGATTAGGGATGATGAAGACCAAAGTAGAGACGATATAAACTGTAGACTGGTAATGGCAAGAGAAACGTTTCTGAAGAAGATAAATTTGTCAACATCGAATATAGACTTAAGTGTTAAGAAGTCTTTTATGAAAGTATTTGCCTGGAGTGTAGTTATGTATGGAACTGAAATATGGATGATAAACTGTTTAGACAAGAAGGGAATAGAAGCTTTTGAAATGCGATACTACAGAAGAATGTTGAAGATTAGATGGGTATATCACCTAACTAATGAGGTGGTACTGAATAGAATTGGGGAGACGACTAAAAGAAGGAATCGGTTTGATAGGACACATTCTGAGACATCAAAGTATCACCAGTTTAGTATTGGAGGGAAGTGTGCGCATGGGGGGGATTGTAGAGGAAGACCAAGAGATTAATACAGTAAGCAGATTCAGAAGGATGTAGGTTGCAGTAGTCATTGGAAAATGAAGTGGCTTGCACAGAATAGAGTAGTATCGAGAGCTGCATCAAACCGGTCTCTGTAATGAAAACCAACAACCACAACTGCAACATCTGATGTATAGAGAGGAAACGTTGTTACTAAAAATTTCGAAAAGTTCTTGGCCGATTTACTTCAGTTTTTACTCTAATAAATGTTTAGATGAACATAGGCTACTTATTTTTAATATATGTAATATATAAATGTATATATTGTACCTAATAGGGAGGCATTGTCGGAAAAATATGAAAAATTTCTTGACCAATTTACTTCAGATTTTTACAGAGCACTCTAATAAGCAATCACGTGGTTATAGACTGTATATTTTTTTTTAAAAAAAGCCATCCACAGGTCTGCTTTTAAAATCAACTGTTCTTTGCTCTGTTGTAAATATGTCCGATTTTGCTTTCTTTCTCGCTGTCAGCTTTAACTACGATAGTAGAGCATTTAAATCATTAGAAAAATGGTTTTTCCCATACATATTCTTTGTCATTATGTTTATTTTGTAAAAAATGTTTCAAATTTCTGTAATGAATAACATAGTTTTTCTTGTCACTTAAGGTTTATAGTAATTTCTGTAATTTATCATCCGATGGCGGCGGCATTTTTTTCGGACATAAGGGCAAATCGTAATGTAAATTGTGAATACTCTCGGGGTAAGCAAGATCCACTTCTGAAATGTACCCATGTTGGAATCGTCTGGTACAGTTTTCTTGTCAGAAGTTTCAACACTCCATGAAGGGGGCCTTTCTGAACACCAGGAGGTACTGCAACATTGCCCAGCTATATGGCTAATCAAATTGAGATATATGATTTAAGATTCATTAATTTTGTCATCATAATCGACCAAAAACCCATCGCCAGCAACGGAATGTCTGCAAGAATAATGGAATAATTGTCATATGCCTCTGATGCCAAGCTCAACAAATTGGAGTTGTTTGATATCGGTTCTAAGCTGCAGTTCCATATTAGAGATTTTCAAGAGAGCATCCCATCCCAAGAAAAGTGAAACAATGTACTGCACAGGATCCAGTTCATAAGTCTTAAGGCAAGGTCTGCAAAAGTCTTTGAACACATAGCAACAAGCAACGAGTAGCATGTCAGTTTTTAAATATATATCAGAGTAGACTTCCAAGTGTTTTACACTTGAACAGAATATCTTCCATACATTGCAAGCTCTTTGGTACTGAGCCCCTGTTATTGTATTTTCTGTTAAAAACTTTTAAACCTTTCAATCTGGGGTAAGTGATCGTCCTGTGAAAACGATTTGTTGCTCACATATTCATACAAAATAATTCCCTTCTGGTTAACTAAATTAAATTCTGGGTCATCCGGAAAATATATCCCCATAGTCTTGAGTTCATTGGATTTCACGCAAGATAAACATTTTTCAAGAAAACCCGTCAGAAAATTTAGTGACTCGATAAATGTGAAATTTATATTACATGTCTTCTCTTGATGAATTACTGAAATATTCATTTACATTTTTCCATACCAGAGAAAATCAGAGAAACTCGACCTGATTTTAGCTTAACTTCTTCGTTCTCGTTTTGTGTCATTTGTTCACACATGTTCATGTTCAAGAAATGCCCTTAGTAATTGCTAAGATTGTAGGATACAATGGAGACTGTATAATAAGGCTGTAGTTTATGCTGCAGCTGTCATGAGCAGAACCCATACAAGTGCTGGTGAAACGACTGTGGTCATTGTGTTTTATTTCACTTTTCTTAAATGTTCCCCCACAAATTTTGACACATTTCAGCTGAGTGAAATTCTAGTTCTTACTCAGGGTTTATTTTCATATTTTTATTTTGTAATAGGTAAAAACCTATTCACCGTCAGTGACTACTTTTCAAGGTCACTCACAAGCTGAGCAGCCGAATGGTCCCGATTACATTCGAGTGGTTCCGAGTTTTCCTACTGAATCAGCAAATGGTAGGGAATGAATTCCTTGGAATTTTCTGCTTCGTCAGGAAAAATTATGTCTCATTAAAAAATTGTGTCTATATAGGAAGCTTGGTTGCCACAACTAACCAGTATTCTGTGGGAGCAGAAAGTGTCCACATGGTTTCCTCCAAAGTGCTAAACATCCCTCAGGTATTAGGGGAGAAGATGAGTTATCCGTTTTTGCTGTTACAAAGTACTGATCAGCTGCGACTATCAAGAATTCTTATACATACAGAATTTTTGCTGACGCAAAATTTTTGTTGACAAGGAAGAATTTTTGCTGATGACATAAGAAGTTCCAGGGAACCCAATCCCGCCCCCACCACCACTTGCTGATTCAGCAGGAAGACTCAGATCTACTCGGATATATTCAGTACTATGTGGCTGACACATCTTATTGGTCACCTTGAAAAATAAGCAAAACTAGGTAGTCAAAAGCACAGTATACTGAAGTTCATACCTGTTGTTGTTGTGGTCTTCAGTCCTGACACTGGTTTGATGCAGCTCTCCATGCTACTCCATCCTGTGCAAGCTTCTTCATCTCCCAGTACCTACCGCAACCTACATCCTTCTGAATCTGCTTAGTGTATTCATCTCTTGGTCTCCCTCTACGATTTTTACCTTCCACGCTGCCCTCCAATGCTAAATTTGTGATCCCATGATGCCTCAAAACATGTCCTACCAACCGATCCCTTCTTCTAGTCAAGTTGTGCCACAAACTTCTCTTCTCCCCAATCCTATTCAATACCTCCTCATTAGTTACGTGATCTACCCACCTTATCTTCAGCATTCTTCTGTAGCACCACACTTCGAAAGCTTCTATTCTCTTTTTGTCTAAACTATTTACCGTCCACGTTTCACTTCCATACAAATACTTTCAGAAACGACTTCCTAACACTTAAATCTATACTCGATGTTAACAAATTTCTCTTCTTCAGAAACGCTTTCCTTGCCTTTCCAGTCTACATTTTATATCTTCTCTACTTCGACCATCATCAGTTATTTTACTCCCTAAATAGCAAAACTCCTTTACTACTTTAAGTGTCTCATTTCCTAATCTCATCCTCTCAGCATCACCCGATTTAATTTGACTACATTCCAATATCCTCGTTTTGCTTTTGTTGATGTTCATCTTATATCCTCCTTTCAAAACACTGTCCATTCCGTTCAACTGCTCTTCCAAGTCCTTTGCTGTCTCTGATAGAATTACAATGTCATCGGCGAACCTTAAAGTTTTTATTTCTTCTCCATGGATTTTAATACCTACTCCGAATTTTTCTTTTGTTTCCTTTACTGCTTGCTCAATATACAGATTGAATAACATCGGGGAGAGGCTACAACCCTGTCTCACTCCTTTTCCAACCACTGCTTCCCTTTCATGCCCCTCGACTCTTATAACTGCCATCTGGTTTCTGTACAAATTGTAAATAGCCTTTCGCTCCTTGTATTTTACCCCTGCCACCTTCAGAATTTGAAAGAGAGTATTCCAGTTAACGTTGTCAAAAGCTTTCTCTAAGTCTACAAATGCTAGAAACGTAGGTTTGCCTTTTCTTAATCTCTCTTCTAAGATAAGTCGTAAGGTTAGTATTGCCTCACATGTTCCAGCATTTCTACGGAATCCAAACTGATCTTCCCCGAGGTCCGCTTCCACCAGTTTTTCCATTCGTCTGTAAAGAATTCGCGTTAGTATTTTGCATCTGTGACTTATTAAACTGATAGTTCGGTAATTTTCACATCTGTCAACACCTGCTTTCTTTGGGATTGGAATTATTATATTCTTCTTGAAGTCTGTGGGTATTTCGCCTGTCTCATACATCTTGCTCACCAGATGGTAGAGTTTTGTCATGACTGACTCTCCCAAGGCCATCAGTAGTTGTAATGGAATGTTGTCTACTCTCAAGGCGTTGTTTCGACTCAGGTCTTTCAGCGCTCTGTCAAACTCTTCACGCAGTATCTTATCTCCCATTTCATCTTCATCTACATCATCTTCCATTTCCATAATATTGTCCTCAAGTACATCGCCCTTGTATAAACCCTCTATATACTCCTTCCACCTTTCTGCCTTCCCTTCTTTGCTTAGAACTGGGTTGCTATCTGAGCTCTTGATATTCATACAAGTGGTTCTCTTCTCTCCAAAGGTCTTTTTAATTTTCCTGTAGGCAGTATCTATCTTACCCCTAGTGAGATAAGCCTCTACATCCTTACATTTGTCCTGTAGCCATCCCTGCTTAGCCATTTTGTACTTCCTGTCGATCTCATTTTTGAGACGTTTGTATTCCTTTTTGCCTGCTTCATTTACTGCATTTTTATATTTTCTCCTTTCATCAATTAAATTCAATATTTCTTCTGTTACCCAAGGATTTCTATTAGCCCTCGTCTTTTTACCTACTTGATCCTCTGCTGCCTTCACTACTTCATCCCTCAGAGCTACCCATTCTTCCTCTACTGTATTTCTTTCCCCCATTCCTGTCAATTGTTCCCTTATGCTCTCCCTGAAACTCTCTACAACCTCTGGTTCTTTCAGTTTATCCAGGTCCCATCTCCTTAAATTCCCACCTTTTTGCAGTTTCTTCAGTTTCAATCTGCAGTTCATAACCAATAGATTGTGGTCAGAGTCCACATCTGCCCCTGGAAATGGCTTACAATTTAAAACCTGGTTCCTAAATCTCTGTCTTACCATTATATAATCTATCTGATACCTTCTAGTATCTCCAGGATTCTTCCAGGTATACAACCTTCTTTTATGATTCTTGAACCAAGTGTTAGCTACGATTAAGTTATGCTGTGTGCAAAAGTTCTACAAGGCGGCTTCCTCTTTCATTTCTTCCCCCCAATCCATATTCACCTACTATGTTTCCTTCTCTCCTTTTTCCTACTCTAGAATTCCAGTCACCCATGACTATTAAATTTTCGTCTCCCTTCACTACCTGAATAATTTCTTTTATCTCGTCATACATTTCATCAATTTCTTCATCATCTGCAGAGCTAGTTGGCATATAAACTTGTACTACTGTAGTAGGCATGGGCTTTGTGTCTATCTTGGCCACAATAATGCGTTCACTATGCTGTTTGTAGTAGCTAACCCGCACTCCTATTTTTTTATTCATTATTAAACCTACTCCTGCATTACCCCTATTTGATTTTGTATTTATAACCCTGTAATCACCTGACCAAAAGTCTTGTTCCTGCTGCCACCGAACTTCACTAATTCCCACTATATCTAACTTGAACCTATCCATTTCCCTTTTTAAATTTTCTAATCTACCTGCCCGGTTAAGGGATCTGACATTCCACGCTCCGATCCGTAGAACGCCAGTTTTCTTTCTCCTGATAACGACGTCCTCTTGAGTAGTCCCCGCCCGGAGATCCGAATGGGGGACTATTTTACCTCCAGAATATTTTACCCAAGAGGACGCCATCATCATTTATCCATACAGTAAAGCTGCATGCCCTCGGGAAAAATTACAGCTGTAGTTTCCCCTTGCTTTCAGCCGTTCGCAGTACCAGCACAGCAAGGCCGTTTTGGTTAATGTTGCAAGGCCAGGTCAGTCAATCATCCAGACTGTTGCCCCTGCAACTACTGAAAAGGCTGCTGCCCCTCTTCAGGAACCACACGTTTGTCTGGCCTCTCAACAGATATCCCTCCCCTGTGGTTGCACCTACGGTACGGCCATCTGTATCGCTGAGGCACGCAAGCCTCCCCACCAACGGCAAGGTCCATGGTTCATGGTTCATGGTTCATGGTTCATACCTATTTGGTTAAAAAAAGCATCCTTGAGTTACAGTAAGTAATCAGTAGGTGAAAAAATATAAAATTGTTAAGAGCAATGTGTTCATAGCAGACTTACATTTTTGGAAACTTGCTCACATGGCCACAGAAAGCATTGAAACGACAGCTGTGATGGTTCAGCATCAATTATTTTCCATGAGTTTCTGCTCCCTATTTGATAACCTCCCATCCATCCAAGCAGTTCTGGGTACTTCAGAGTTGTTCTGAACATTATCACTAAATCAGTCGCGAAAATGTCTACACATATGCACTGATGCAAGGTCATAAATCACTGACTTGATGATTTCACACATGTTGGGACTTGCAAAATACATACTCAGTGAGTTCAGGCTTGTCATTGTATCAGATTAACATTCCACTGACTCGACTCGACAAGTACAGACAACTTGTGGCCTGTCAAAATAAATAGTCACCAAGTTCAGCGCCGGCCGAAGTGGCCGTGCGGTTAAAGGCGCTGCAGTCTGGCACCGCATGACCGCTACGGTCGCAGGTTCGAATCCTGCCTCGGGCATGGATGTTTGTGATGTCCTTAGGTTAGTTAGGTTTAACTAGTTCTAAGTTCTAGGAGACTAATGACCTCAGAAGTTGAGTCTCATAGTGCTCAGAGCCATTTGAACCATTTTGAACCAAGTTCAGCCTTACCAGTGTCTAATCAACATGTGTGACGTATTATGCCTATTAGATGTGAGAAATGTCTGAACTAGCAGAATGCTCGTTCAGTGAGTTCAGTCTTGCTGGTGCCTAATTGACGTGTGTGTCATATTATGCCAAGCCGAGAGCCAAGTACAATGGTTTCCGTCGCCTGTATTTTTTACATTTTCACACTTACGCTAAAATCACAGTCAACTTTGTCTTGCAACACAATCTACCATTCAACTGTTCACCCATTTCAAGTTTGTGAAAATGTAAAAATATTAAATATAAAAGAATATTGTTATTGTACAATTTAACTCTGAATATCCCCCTTCACATGTAGATTGTAAAATTACATAGTCAAACAGTAATGCATCTAACTTTATTTAGAATGCAGTCTTTTTTTATCTTACGAGGGTGGTTTGGAAAGTTCTCGGAATCACCACGAGAGGTCAGCGCTAGCGCTACGAGTTGTTCACGTGATATTCACTGGACTGTTAGCTGTAAACACGTGCCACGTTAGTGCTCTTGGAAGAGTGCTGTGACGATGACGTGCTTCTGTTGTTGTTCCCACGTAGTGATTTGCGAGATTCGATCAGTGATTAAGTACTTCGTAAGGAAAGGTATGAAAGCAAAGGACATTCACGCCGGTTTCCAGAATACACTGGGGGACTCTGCTCCTTCATATTCAACTGCTGCCAACTGTACAAATGAATTTAAATTTGCTCGGGAGAGCTTGGATGATGATCCGTGCAGAGGTCTTGCAAGATGTGTCACTACTCCAGAAATCATTGCAAAAGTGCACAAAATGGTCATCAAGGATCGCCGTTTGAAAGTGCGTGAACTTGCTCATGTTTGCCAAATGAAAGGGTATATCACATTTTAGCTGAAGAATTAGAAATGAAAAAGTTATCTGCAAGATGGGTGCCGCGACTCTTGACGTGCGCCATGGCAAAATTACACGAAGTAAGGTATGAATTTTTGCCACACCCACCTTATTCACCTGATATGGCTCCGCCAGACTTCCATCTCTTTCCAAAACTGAAAATTTTTCTTGGTGGACGAAGATCCACTTCAAACGAGGAATTGATAGCCGGAGTTGACAACTATTTTGCAGGCCTGGAGGAAACTCATTTTCGAGATGGGATCAAGGCACCGGAACATCGTTGGACCAAGTGCATTAACCTGCAAGGAGACTACAATGAAAAATAAAGAAAGTTTCAGTGATGTAACTATTTTTTTCTATTCCGTTCTGATAACTTTTCAAACCACTCTCGTATATTGAGAGCGTTTTTTGTTTGAGTTTTTATCCTTTCTCATTGTCTCTGTAATGTATACAGTAGCCTATTTGACATAAACAGGAGACATGGAATATAACGATCATGAGACATTTGACAAACATTAGTGGAGCATGAAATCAGAGAGAGAGAGAGACAGAGAGAGAGACAAAGATGAAATTCACTGATGAAGCTGATGTGAGATCAAATTTGCTCGTAAGATAGCACAGTGTTTGACATAAACATTAGGTATGAAAACAACTAAAGCACAGATTTCTGAGGAGGCTACAATCACGGAACACATACGTTTTCAAACAATAAATATCTTTTGCCATGTATCTTGTGTGACAAAGCACGAAATTGTGCTCCAACAAGAGATATCTGGAACTACAATATAAATTATTCTCTAGAAATAGCTGGGACAAAATCGAGGTTTCAAGACTTAGTGACTTCATCCAAGTGTTCCTGTGATGAATTCTAGTTAAACATCGATTCCATACCAAGTGTTCCGAAATTGTTTAAAGTTTGATATAGGCTAGTCGAATTTATGCCTCTGCAGCTTATCTTTTCCTCAAATAAACTTTCATATATAATGACTTCAAGAGATCTTTTTCCTAAACGTTTTCAGTTAAAACAAACACACAATCTCTGTACTGAATGTTGTTGCATCAAAAACTATTGCATTAATGCAGGACTGGAAACCTCATTTTGCAATCAACTTCTGCCTGTTCTTCTCCATACTAAGAACAACGTTCGAAATATATGTTAAATTAAAAGTTTTAAATGAGTAGTGAAAGGATAATTTTCGATATGATAATAACGTTGTTCGCTGCTGTCGACGAGATGGCTATTAGTTGCAAGTTAGATGAGAATATGTGTTTTGCGGTGTGGCATGTGTACCAATTATGCCGATTGGACTTGAGGCTCTGCCTGCCTGCATGCCTTGTGACATGTAATATTCATCATACAACAATTTAGATGAAGAAAATAATTAATTTGAAGCTCGATTCGAACTTTGTATGTACACAAGTGCTGCTTTACGTAATTAAGAGCATTCGGATCCTTTTTAGCACCCGGCGAAGTACTTGAAATACTGCAATTTACACCCTTCACATAATGGTTTGGTTGACTATGGCGCAAATAAGAAATTCATTGCATTCAGATACCTGTGAGCACCATGTGAAATACTTTGAAATTCTGCAAGTTACATACTTTACATAATTTTTTGGTAGAATAGCGTGCAAACCTTCCCCATGAACCATGGACCTTGCCGTTGGTGAGGAGGCTTGCGTGCCTCAGCGATACAAATGGCCGTACCGTAGGTGCAACCACAGGGGAGGGGTATCTGTTGAGAGGCCAGACAAACGTGTGGTTCTTGAAGAGGGGCAGCAGCCTTTTCAGTAGTTGCAGGGGCAACAGTCTGGATGATTGACTGACCTGGCCTTGCAACATTAACCGAAACGGCCTTGCTGTGCTGGTACTGCGAACGGCTGAAAGCAAGGGGAAACTACAGCTGTAATTTTCCCCGAGGGCATGCAGCTTTACTGTATGGATAAATGATGATGGCGTCCTCTTGGGTAAAATATTCCGGAGGTAAAATAGTCTCCCATTCGGATCTCCGGGCGGGGACTACTCAAGAGGACGTCGTTATCAGGAAAAAGAAAACTGGCGTTCTACGGATCGGAGCGTGGAATGTCAGATCCCTTAACCGGGCAGGTAGATTAGAAAATTTAAAAAGGGAAATGGATAGGTTAAAGTTAGATATAGTGGGAACTAGTGAAGTTCGGTGGCAGGAAGAACAAGACTTTTGGTCAGGTGAATGCAGGGTTATAAACACAAAATCAAATAGGGGTAATGCAGGAGTAGGTTTAATAATGAATAAAAAATAGGAGTGCGGAGTAGCTACTACAAACAGCATAGTGAACGCATTATTGTGGCCAAGATAGACACGAAGCCCACACCTACTACACTTCTACAAGTTTATATACCAACTAGCTCTGCAGATGATGAAGAAATTGAAGAAATGTATGATGAGATAAAAGAAATTACTCAAATAGTGAAGGGAGACGAAAATTTAATAGTCATGGGTGACTGGAATTCTAGAGTAGGAAAAAGGAGAGAAGGAAACATAGTAGGTGAATATGGATTGGGGCTAAGAAATGAAAGAGGCAGCCGCCTGGTAGAGTTTTTCACACAGCATAACTTCATCATAGCTAACACTTGGTTCAAGAATCATGAAAGAAGGTTGTATACATGGAAGAATTCTGGAGATACTAGAAGGTATCAGATAGATTATACACTCCTGGAAATTGAAATAAGAACACCGTAAATTCATTGTCCCAGGAAGGGGAAACTTTATTGACACATTCCTGGGGTCTGATACATCACATGATCACACCGACAGAACCACAGGCACATAGACACAGGCAACAGAGCATGCACAATGTCGGCACTAGTATAGTGTATATCCACCTTTCGCAGCAATGCAGGCTGCTATTCTTCCATGGAGACGATCGTAGAGATGCTGGATGTAGTCCTGTGGAACGGCTTGCCATGCCATTTCCACCTGGCGCCTCAGTTGGACCAGCGTTCGTGCTGGATGTGCAGACCGCATGAGACGACGCTTCATCCAGTCCCAAACATGCTCAATGGGGGACAGATCCGGAGATCTTGCTGGCCGGGGCAGTTGACTTACACCTTCTAGAGCACGCTGGGTGGCACGGGATACATGCGGACGTGCATTGTCCTGTTGGAACAGCAAATTCCCTTGCCGGTCTAGGAATGGTAGAACGATGGGTTCGATGACGGTTTGGATGTACCGTGTACTATTCAGTGTCCCCTCGACGATCACCAGTGGTGCACGGCCAGTGTAGGAGATCGCTCCCCACACCATGATGCCGGGTGTTGGCCCTGTGTACCTCGGTCGTATGCAGTCCTGATTGTGGCGCTCACCTGCACGGCGCCAAACACGCATACGACCATCATTGGCACCAAGGCAGAAGCGACTCTCATCGCTGAAGACGACACGTCTCCATTCGTCCCTCCATTCACGCCTGTCGCGACACCACTGGAGGCGGGCTGCACGATGTTGGGGCGTGAGCGGAAGACGGACTAACGGTGTGCGGGACCGTAGCCCAGCTTCATGGAGACGGTTGCGAATGGTCCTCGCCGATACCCCAGGAGCAACTGTGTCCCTAATTTGCTGGGAAGTGGCGGTGCGGTCCCCTACGGCACTGCGTAGGACCCTACGGTCTTGGAGTGCATCCGTGCGTCGCTGCGGTCCGGTCTCAGGTCGACGGGCACGTGCACCATCCGCCGACCACTGGCGACAACATCGATGTACTGTGGAGACCTCACGCCCCACGTGTTGAGCAATTCGGCGGTACGTCCACCCGGCCTCCCGCATGCCCACTATACGCCCTCGCTCAAAGTCCGTCAACTGTACATACAGTTCACGTCCACGCTGTCGCGGCATGCTACCAGTGTTAAAGACTGCGATGGAGCTCCGTACGCCACGGCAAACTGGCTGACACTGACGGCGGCGGTGCACAAATGCTGCGCAGCTAGCGCCATTCGACGGCCAACACCGCGGTTCCTGGTGTGTCCGCTGTGCCGTGCGTGTGATCATTGCTTGTACAGCCCTCTCGCAGTGTCCGGAGCAAGTATGGTGGGTCTGACACACCGGTGTCAATGTGTTCTTTTTTCCATTTCCAGGAGTGTATAGTGGTAAGACAGAGATTTAGGAACCAGGTTTTAAATTGTAAGACATTTACAGGGGCAGATGTGGACTCTGACCACAATCTATTGGTTATGAACTGCAGATTGAAACTGAAGAAACTGCAAAAAGGTGGGAATTTAAGGAGATGGGACCTGGATAAATTGAAAGAACCAGGGGTTGCACAGAGTTTCAGGGAGAGCATAAGGGAACAATTGACAGGAATGGGGGAAAGAAGTAGAGTAGAAGAAGAATGGGTAGCTCTGAGGGATGAAGTAGTGAAGGCAGCAGAGGATCAAGTAGGGCTAGTAGAAATCCTGGGGTCACAGAAGAAATATTGAACTTAATTGACGAAAGGAGAAAATATAAAAATGCAGTAAATGAACCAGGCAAAAGGAATACAAACGTCTCAAAAATGAGATCGACAGGAAATGCAAAATGGCTAAGCAGGGATGGCTAGAGGACAAATGTAAGGATGTAGAAGCTTATCTCACTAGGGGTAAGATAGATATTGCCAACAGGAAAATTAAAGAGACCTTTGGAGAAAAGAGAACCACTTGTATGAATATCAAGAGCTCAGATGGAAACCCAGTTCTAAGCAAAGAAGGGAAAGCAGAAAGGTGGAAGGAGTATATAGAGGGTCTATACAAGGTCGATGTACCTGAGGACAATATTATGGAAATGGAAGATGATGTAGATGAAGATGAAATGGGAGATACGATACTGCGTGAAGAGTTTGACAGAGCACTGAAAGACCTGAGTCGAAACGAGGCCCCGGGAGTGGACAACATTCCATTAGAACTACTGATGACCTTGGGAGAGCCAGTCCTGACAAAACTCTACCATCTGGTGAGCAAGATGTATGAGACAGGCGAAATACCCTCAGACTTTAAGAAGAATATAATAATTCCAATCCCAAAGAAAGCAGGGGTTGGCAGATGTGAAAATTACTGAACTATCAGTTTAATAGGTCACAGCTGCAAAATACTAACGCGAATTCTTTACAGACGAATGGAAAAGCTTGTATAAGCCAACCTCGTGGAAGATCAGTTTGGATTCCGTAGAAATATTGGAACACGTGAGGCAATACTGACCTTACGACTTATCTTAGAAGAAAGATTAAGGAAAGGCAAACCTACGTTTCTAGCATTTGTAGACTTAGAGAAAGTTTTTGACAATGTTGACTGGAATACTCTCTTTCTAATTCTAAAGGTGGCAGGTGTAAAATACAGGGGGCGAAAGGCTATTTACAATTTGTACAGGAAACAGATGGCAGTTATAAGAGTCGAGGGGCATGAAAGGGAAGCTGTGGTTGGGAAGGGAGTGAGACAGGGTTGTAGCCTCTCCCCGATGTTATTCAATCTGTATATTGAGCAAGCAGTAAAGGAAACAAAAGAAAAATTCGGAGTAGGTATTAAAATCCATGGAGAAGAATTAAAAACTTTAAGGTTCGCCGATGACATTGTAATTCTATCAGAGACAGCAAAGGACTTGGAAGAGCAGTTGAACGGAATGGACAGTGTCTTGAAAGGAGGATATATAAATACATCAACAAAAGCAAAACGAGGATAATGGAATGTAGTCGAATTAAGTCGGGTGATTCTGAGGTTATTAGATTAGGAAATGAGACACTTAAAGTAGTAAAGGAGTTTTGCTATTTGGGGAGCAAAATAACTGATGATGGTCGAAGTAGAGAAGATATAAAATGTAGACTGGCAATGGCAAGGAAAGCGTTTCTGAAGAAGAGAAATTTGTTAACATCGAGTATAGATTTAAATGTCAGGAAGTCGTTTCTGAAAGTATTTGTATGGAGTGTAGCCTTGTATTGAAGTGAAACATGGACGATAACTAGTTTGGACAAGAAGAGAATAGAAGCTTCCGAAATGTGGTGCTACAGAAGAATGCTGAAGATTAGATGGGTAGATCACATAACTAATGATGAAGTATTGAATAGAATTGGGGAGAAGAGGAGTATGTGGCACAACTTGACAAAAAGAAGGGACCGGTTAGTAGGACATGTTCTGAGGCATCAAGGGATCACAAATTTAGCATTGGAGGGCAGCGTGGAAGGTAAAAATCGTAGAGGGAGACCAAGAGATGAATACACTAAGCAGATTCAGAAGGATGTAGGTTGCAGTAGGTACTGGGAGATGAAGAAGCTTGCACAGGATAGAGTAGCACGGAGAGCTGCATCAAACAAGTCTCCACAACAACAATAACAGCGCGCAAAAATGATTTCAGAGAGTTCGAATACTTTTGAACGTCCTGTAAAGTAGTTTTAAACACTGAAAGGTGTGTGTGTGTGTGTGTGTGTGTGTGTGTGTGTGTGTGTGTGTGTGTGTGTACATGTTTACATGATTTTTTGAGAAGCAATAGAATGCTGAACATGGCACTAATGTTTAAATTTACCGCCATTGTTAATTTTTAAATTTCCCGCCATCAGCAATCTGATGACGTCATCAACAGGGGGCGTAGTTTGTACTGTCTCAATGATGATGCCACACATAAGGGACGCAGCTTGTGATATCATGGGTAGGTCACTGACCTACTGTCGTGACGTCATTAACGTAAACAGACTGGCCTGGATAGTCGGTAGCCACACTATTTAAGCAATGCGCTATTTGATATAGTTTTTAGCTCACTTTCATCTTTTCCTGGCTCGTAAAACCCTGGATCTGCTTTCTATGGACACAGAAAAAATACAAAAAGCTTTATAATAGCCAATAAGGAAACAGCAGCCGGATCACAAATGCTTTATTTTTTGCCAAACATTCGAGAACTTCAGTGCTAGTACAGATCGTTGCTAAACATCTAACAGTAGTCCACAATACTGATTGTTTTGTTTGTATTAGCTTGCGCAAGCAGAGTGAAACCATAATGTGGTATCCTTATTGACTTATGGTCTGACGATCTAAGTTCTTAAAGAACTAGTCCCTGTCCGTCAGTGAACGCGGTAAGGGGAATCTTGACATGCCATCAAACTTTTACGGGTCTAGGTTTTTTTAGGTATCATACCTTCAGAGTGCGCTGCTTTTACCTCATCGAAAGCTGGTTGTTTGTTGTGATTCGTTCCAGAAATGTTATGTCGTCAGTGACGTCAACCAGCAATTTTCAGCGATGCTTTTGCGAGATTGTTTTTCTTGAAAACATAACGTATCAGGAAAAAAATAGTTTGATGCTAGAGTCCAGCCCAAAAGTCAGTCGAAGTGGCTTTACAGAAACCTTATAAAATACGGATTTCATCAGCAATACTCTTAACAGTAATTCGACCATCAAGAATATGGGACCAGACCGACGCGTAATTCGTGAGACGCAATAAACAGAAGTGCTGTTCAAAAAATTGGTGAGAAAAAATATTACATTCAAGTGGTAGTGCATTTTCCTTCGATATTTACAAATAAAATACACTGGGAGTTAAATTTACGTACACTATTACAAAACCGAAACAGGTTCTCTTACCTTGTATAAGGGTTTCTTGTTATCATTCTTAGGCTATTGTTGCTGCCTTGATTTTTGTGCTGGCAAAAATGAAGTTATATGGAAACTTCATCTTATTCGCCTTATCCATGGGTGAAGTAATAGTGCTTTGCACAAGGCGGAATTTCCGCACCGTTATCTTTTCTTTTTTATCTGAAGCCGATGACGATCGATGAGTTACTGAATTACATCCCTAGAAATGCAGCAAGTCTATCTTGAAGTAGTTTTTACTTCGAGACATAATGCCGTTCTGTGCAGCATATTTAACCCACTTCTCGCCTCCACAAGCGGAAGCCATACGAAGGCGCAAATTACAGCCGAGGAACTCTAGCTCAGACACGAGGCATCTGGTCTGTCGATTTTCTAACTTATCTGTAAGCAGCGGACGTATTACTGTACTAAATACTCCAGAGAGAAAAATCCTGCGAAAATTTAAATCGTGTTGCACATTTTTCTAACTCCTTAGACTGTTCGTATACTAACAGCGAATGTGCTTTCGACGAGCGATTACCTAAATGTTTTGATTCGAATCGCATCGCGGAAAACGTATTGTCATCCGCGCTTTTCCGTATTCCTAAGCCTACATCGTTTACTCTGCATACGAAGAATTATTCTAGCCGCGGAGTTTGAGGCGCCGTGTCACGGATTGCGCGGCCCCTCCTGCCGGAGGTTCGAGTCCTCCCTCGGTCATAAGTGTGTATGTGTTGTTCTTAGCATAAGTTAGTTTAAGTAGTGTGTAAGCCTAGGGACCGAAGACCTCAGCAGTTTGGTCTCTTAGGAATTCACACACACACAATTACTATAGGAGCAGGACAACAGTTAAAAAGTGCTTAAGAGATAATCCTCCGGAAATTTTAGGAAAATTAGGAAATCTGCACATGTACCCCGAAAGCCACAATACAATGTGTCGCGGAGAGTACTTCATGTAATATCATTAAGTGGAACATTCGTTGAGCCTCTGTGCAGCTCGAATTTCACGGATTTTATTATAACAGTCATTTCGCGAGAGACAGGGTAAGGGGAAGGGGCTAGGGGAAGGGGAGTGATTTGTTACTGCACTCTCCTTGGAGCACATACCCTCGAAATTTCAGAGGTGAATCTTAGCATTGTGCACAATGCCTGTCTCGCTGGGTCTGCTATTTGAATTGGGTGGGCATCTCCTCGACAGATTCGCGCTTAGTAATGATTCTGTGAAAACAACCACTGCCCTTTTTGGAATCTTCTCCAATTGTTTCTTTTTGTAATGCCTTATGTTACATCAGGCACTCTGTAGTGTTGCAGATGTTATGCAAAGTCTCTTCCGCCCTACTCGAAATGGTAAATCAAAGGCTAAATAAGCTCACCTTCCATCCGATGGAATGACGTCAACAGCCTGCAGAGCGGTTTAAGCTGTTTGGAAGTACCGCTCTTTCTGCTGAACGTCGCTGGGAGCAATGCTACATTAGGGCCGGCCGAAGTGGCCGTGCGGTTAAAGGCGCTGCAGTCTGGAACCGCAAGACCGCTACGGTCGCAGGTTCGAATCCTACCTCGGGCATGGATGTTTGTGATGTCCTTAGGTTAGTTAGGTTTAACTAGTTCTAAGTTCTAGGGGACTAATGACCTCAGCAGTTGAGTCCCATAGTGCTCAGAGCCATTTGAACCATTTTTTGCTACATTAGGGAATTTAAATAAGCTTCAGAATTCGCAGTTTTGGTCACATTTTAGTTTATATGAATAAATAACCTTTCTCGACAGTACAGACGTGGTGAGGAGTGACACACAGTTCGTGTGGTTGCTGCTTTTTTTAAACTCTGATTATGTCTGCGCAGCCGAAACACACTGACCAAGACTGCGAATTCTATTGCTTATTCAGATAGCAAAACCACTGGTCAGCCCCAAAGGTCAAAACGACCTCAATTCATCACGAACTTTAATTGGGACACAGTACTTTCTTCGTGTATCGTCTTGGAGCTTTTCCTCCTTCAACGACTGAACTGTAGCTGTAAATGACCAGGAGTCAAACGGATTTCCTCCAGTTCCACAGTGCCAATTGTCTTGGATGTATGCCAATCACTTCTAGACTGTTATGTCGTACAGTGTAGCGCCAGCATGAATATGTTCATCACCCACAGTGACACCGAAGTGCGATTTCTCTTACTTGTTAGAAGTGAATGCATCTTGTCCATAAATGCTACCATCTTAATTTTAGTGCTCAGTGATGGTCTATTCCGTAACAACTCATTGATAGTGAATTACACGAGACTTAAGACAGTAATCACCGAAAGTCAATTAGCTACTATTATGAAAGAAGGGAAGTATAGAACGTAGAATAGTGCCGAACAAAGCGAGTGACATCCTCAATATTCGTCAAACGTCCAGTGAACGAATTATCAGTCTCTGATCACCATACTGTGCTTCTCTCTCCTTGCCCTCCTCTCGTCCTACCTGAGTAAAATCAGCGTGTACTTCAGACAAGTTGTCGTGTCACTTCACGGTAGCTCGACGACGAGGTTTTTTTTTTTTTCAGTTCGAAACACGTTGCAACAGTAAACAACTTTAGCGAAGTACCAAAAAACTAACTGTAATTGCTATCACAAAATGTATTTATTAAGTTGACGTCTATTCTTTTTCAGTGATTAACTTTAAGGAGCGATGTAGTAATTGCTATCTGACAAATTATCTCTATCCAGTTCCGTATATGAACTTATGTTTACGTGAGTTCATTGTTTAAGAAATTATTTTTACGAAACGTCATCAAAGCTTTCCGAAATTTAAGTCATGAAATGATGATTTCTGCAGATTGAGTTTAGAATTTTCTGGTTATATCTTTTTCCATGAGTTCCGAAAATGTAAGTAAAATACTTTTAGTCTCACTTGAAATGTGGTTCTTATAAGCAGGACAGTTCATGGTAAATCAAGTCTAGATTGCCTGCCAGCAGTTTTCGAAAGGGGCTATCTGCTAAACATAATTTCTCATAATTAACAACTAAATAAAATTTCAAACGAATTACATTGTGCCGACCGGAGTGGCCGTGCGCTTCTAGGCGCTACAGTCTGGAGCCGAGCGACCGCTCCGGTCGCAGGTTCGAATCCTGCCTCGGTCATGGATGTGTGTGATGTCCTTAGGTTAGTTAGGTTTAATTAGTTCTAAGTTCTAGGCGACTAATGACCTCAGAAGTTAAGTCGCATAGTGCTCAGAGCCATTTGAACCATTTTTTTTGAATTACATTGTAAATGTCCATCTACCAAAACCACCACATCCACCCGGCAGCTATGCATTCGCTTGTGACGTCTGAAGAGGGCAGCTGCATGTTTGAGAATTGTTACTGAGCGTGTGCAAGTAGATAGCAAGGGGCAGACAAGTGGTCTAGAGGTGTCGTATGTGAAACGAACTGTAATGTGAGACCATTGATGGTTTACACCAATGTACTTGACAACAGTTGGTAGAAAACAAGCATATATTCCTAATGAACTGTTTTATGCTGATTTCAAACTACTGTTAGATCTCTTATATCAGATGCAGTATTTTCACAATGGAGTATAGTTTTTAAGCTGCTGGAATTTTATTAGGGCAATGAGCTGAGTCCACCAAAATTTCATTTTTTTATATGCGTGGTGCAGTTGGGTAAGGCAAAATCATTGGAGTGTAAAGATTTGACCAAATCAGAAACATTTTGTGCCTGAGACTAAAAATATCTTGCATGAACCGCTTGTAGACCTAAAACATTTGCTTCTACCTCTGTACATCAAATTGGGCTTGATAAAGCAGTTTATTAGGGCTGTTTCACAAAATGAATCCTGCCTTAAATATCTTTCTATGAATTCTGCTTTATTAGTCAAGAAATACTGATAGCTGGAATTTTTGTTAATCTTCAAATTCACAAAGTGATGACAAATCACGAAGCTGAGAATAAAATGAATGTTAAAGAAAAAGTTGCATGGAATACCTTCACATCTGTTACCGAAAACTTTCTAGGGAATATAAAACTTCCAAATTAGAAGAACATTGTCAAAATGATTTCGGAAAATTTGAATAAGTTGGGTAGTAACATGAGTGCAAAAGTCCACTGACGACTTCCATGGGACATTATCATGAACAGAAAGGGGCTACCAGCACAGTAAGGGGACGGAGAAGAGGTGTCAGGGAAGATGAAATGAAAGTCTGATGGCCGACTATTGCTGGATGAGCTACAAACAGATCATGCAAGATGTTTTCAGCCCCAGACACTTTGTGCCTGGAGTAGGTATTAAAATCCATGGAGAAGAATTAAAAACTTTAAGGTTCGCCGATGACATTGTAATTCTATCAGAGACAGCAAAGGACTTGGAAGAGCAGTTGAACGGAATGGACAGTGTCTTGAAAGGAGGATATAAAAATACATCAACAAAAGCAAAACGAGGATAATGGAATGTAGTCGAATTAAGTCGGGTGATTCTGAGGTTATTAGATTAGGAAATGAGACACTTAAAGTAGTAAAGGAGTTTTGCTATTTGGGGAGCAAAATAACTGATGATGGTCGAAGTAGAGAAGATATAAAATGTAGACTGGCAATGGCAAGGAAAGCGTTTCTGAAGAAGAGAAATTTGTTAACATCGAGTATAGATTTAAATGTCAGGAAGTCGTTTCTGAAAGTATTTGTATGGAGTGTAGCCTTGTATTGAAGTGAAACATGGACGATAACTAGTTTGGACAAGAAGAGAATAGAAGCTTCCGAAATGTGGTGCTACAGAAGAATGCTGAAGATTGGATGGGTAGATCACATAACTAATGATGAAGTATTGAATAGAATTGGGGAGAAGAGGAGTATGTGGCACAACTTGACAAAAAGAAGGGACCGGTTAGTAGGACATGTTCTGAGGCATCAAGGGATCACAAATTTAGCATTGGAGGGCAGCGTGGAAGGTAAAAATCGTAGAGGGAGACCAAGAGATGAATACACTAAGCAGATTCAGAAGGATGTAGGTTGCAGTAGGTACTGGGAGATGAAGAAGCTTGCACAGGATAGAGTAGCACGGAGAGCTGCATCAAACAAGTCTCCACAACAACAATAACAGCGCGCAAAAATGATTTCAGAGAGTTCGAATACTTTTGAACGTCCTGTAAAGTAGTTTTAAACACTGAAAGGTGTGTGTGTGTGTGTGTGTGTGTGTGTGTGTGTGTGTGTGTGTGTGTGTGTACATGTTTACATGATTTTTTGAGAAGCAATAGAATGCTGAACATGGCACTAATGTTTAAATTTACCGCCATTGTTAATTTTTAAATTTCCCGCCATCAGCAATCTGATGACGTCATCAACAGGGGGCGTAGTTTGTACTGTCTCAATGATGATGCCACACATAAGGGACGCAGCTTGTGATATCATGGGTAGGTCACTGACCTACTGTCGTGACGTCATTAACGTAAACAGACTGGCCTGGATAGTCGGTAGCCACACTATTTAAGCAATGCGCTATTTGATATAGTTTTTAGCTCACTTTCATCTTTTCCTGGCTCGTAAAACCCTGGATCTGCTTTCTATGGACACAAAGTGTCTGGGGGACTTTTTTCTCTGCCTCTTGTTGACTGGATGTTGTGTGCTGTCCTTAGGTTAGTTAGGTTTAAGTAGTTCTAAGTTCTAGGGGATTGATGACCATAGATGTTAAGTCCCATAGTGCTCAGAGCCACAAAGTGTCTCCGATCTGGCCAGGTATTTACACTCCAGTGTTTTTGCTTGACGCACCTGTCCCAATCACATAAAATGCCAAGCATTTTCATGTATGATAGAGATGGAGGTTTTGCGAGGGAAACAAAAAAGATAAATTTTGCAAAAGAATGTAACACAGTACTCATAATGTTCCTAAAACAACTATTTATATTACTTTTAGTGTGCGCCTGAAAATCAATGATTATAACAATATAGGCGTCCAATAAAATGTTCTTGGTTTACAAACCACGTCATTTCGAGTAAAGCACCTGAGTTTTCGATAGCTGTCTTTACCATTGTCATCTGGAGATGGAAATGGAAATGCCGTGGACTCGGGCCTCCCATTGGGTAGACCGTTCGCTGGGTGCAAGTCTTTCGATTTGACGCCACTTCGGCGACTTGCGCGTCGATGGGGATGAAATGCTGATTAGGACAACACAACACCCAGTCCCCGAGCGGAGAAAATCTCTGACCCAGCCGGGAATCGAACCAGGGCCCATAGGATTGACATTCTGTCGCGTTGACCACTCAGCTACCGGGGACAGACATCTGGAGTTGAAATACCGGACTGCCTGGGATCGCTCGCTCGTCCGCCAACAGGATGCCGAGACCCGAGGCGTGGGTAGTTCCAGCACTGAAGTGCTTTTCCTACCTGCAGTGGATGGTGTGGTTATGGATTTCTTGACGTTTAGGTTGCCTTGACGGTTGGACTCCGATGATTCATCGGGCCAACCGTGATTACTGTTTCAGTCAATGTGTCTCGGATGGCGCCGTGGTTGCGAACAGACAGAAACAACCATGTGAATCAGGTGTCGCTGCGTGTCAGTTGGACACCATTGGTAGCGGGGACGGTCGATTTAGAGCCGGAGGAAATCAGGCCACCGTACGCGACGCCTCCAGTGTAGCTTTTGACCGAGGGCACGGCTGTGTTCGTTTCCGGAAGCAGCACAGAGTTCGTACAACTGCCGCACAGTTTAACAGTGTCGTTCGCTTGAGAGGAGAAACGCCCGCTGGCATTCTCTGGAACCTTTCAGGGAGGACAAGACGTGCGCATGCGCGAAAGCAATTTGGGCGGCTCCTATGGGCTGCGTCCCGCCGAGGGACCGAGTGACGTCACGTGGCGCGAGCAGCCGGCGCCGCGTTTGAAACTGCCACTCCCGCATCCCTTTGCTTTCGGTCAGTGTCCAAAGCCCGCCCCCGCGCTCTACTGCCAGCCCGGGCAGTGAGTGATTTCAGCTTCTGATGACGATGGTGGTGACACCTATCGAAATGTCGAGCGTGTTATTCGAAATGACACGGCTTGTAAACCGAGAAGATTTTAATGAAGCATGCTACCGCGAAAGACTCCGAGAACAAATACAGGCATTTTTGGATACTTTATTTTGATATTTGAGCTCCAGTTACTTAAATCTTTCAAATGTGAGATATTATTTTGTATAGAATAAAATGAAATAAATTTTCTGCCCTTCGCACATGCGTCCCACACTAGATTGAACCTCTTCATCATCTCAGTTAAAACCGATTTGACATTAACTGCTGGAAAAGGCAATGCTTTAGATTTCTCCATGTCCTACAGTCTTCACCTCTACGGACGCATATCGCGCCCACATATTTTCTGGTATCGTCTACCTACCGTCCATTACGTCGATGTCTACGAATTCTCTTACCTTCTGGGAGCCAATAGAGAACTTCCTTGGATCACCTTCCATCAATTCACATGGTTACAACTCATTTTCACGACATACCTAATTACATGTTCCACTCCGATCTCTTTCCAGATCCATTTGTTTGTTCCTCTCTCCCTCCTCGTAATTCTTCATCATGAATCTTGCTATTGCATATTCTTAAGCTTTCCTTTCCAGTCTCACTGGAAGCCTGGTTTTGAAAACCGTAGTCCGCAGCTCGTGGTCGTGCGGTAGCGTTCTCGCTTCCCACGCCCGGGTTCCCGGGTTCGATTCCCGGCGGGGTCAGGGATTTTCTCTGCCTCGTGATGACTGGGTGTTGTGTGCTGTCCTTAGGTTAGTTAGGTTTAAGTAGTTCTAAGTTCTAGGGGACTGATGACCATAGATGTTAAGTCCCATAGTGCTCAGAGCCATTTGAACCATTTTTTGAAAACCGTATTTAGCACTCCTGATCATTTGTATTCTGTTTATTTCTTTTTCCTTTCTTCCAGTCATTGTTTTAAGCTACCCAAAAAACAAATCTCATCAACTTGTATGACTTCTTTGTTGATTAGCAGTATTTCCTTCCCCATGTATCCACGGTACATTTTATTATTCATTGATTTTCGGGCTTGCTTTCGAACGTTCGGATGCACCATCAGTCAGATATCCGTGAAAGAGATGCCTCCGAATGCGACAGTCTCCGTGTGTGGTGAGCTGTGACGTATCATTAGGAGAACGCGATATGTCCACGCCTTTGCCTGTGGAAAATTCTGTAAAAGGTACTGCTTTAGATTTTTCCATGTCCTACAGTCTTCAGCTCTACGGACACATATCGCATAACGCATAACGTGTCGTCAGTGATGAGACCATTAGAGACGGGACACAAGCTCGGATTATGGGAGGATGACGAAGGAAATCGACCATGTTCGTATCAAAGGAACCAACTGGCGTGTGCCATAACCAATTTAGGAAAACCACTGAAAAATTATATGTAGGTGGCTGCACGGGGATTTGAACTGACTCCCCCCAGAATACGTGCCCAGTTTTGTAACTACTGCGCTATCTCTCACGCTCCACGTTTACAGAGATGACACCTTTGATGCTTATGTATGTGTGTGATGATTTGATCCAGCGACTTGACAACGCTCTACCACACCGGGCTCATCTCATCAGTGAACAGCACTGACAGCAAACTAGTCAGATAGTACTCGCCCTACCACCAATGAATCCCGCAGAACATATCTGGGATTCTTTTGGTAGACCTGTTAACTGCTTGCAGGTCTCTTCCCCAAGCTCATGACACACAGATATTATTTGAACACGGATGACAGTCCCTCCCTTTGAAGCCCGTAAATATCAATTTTAAAAGCTTAACTCATCGCTTTATTGCTTATTAGGGTGATTCGTATTTCCTATTAGGGTGATTCGTATTGCTATACCAAACTGACAAATCCATTTTGTGCATTTCATACTGCTTCTAACTTCCAAATCCTTTGTCTAGAATCGTGTTTTCATATTGAACTTATGTCATGTCATGTATTCTACTCTTTGACAGAGTTTCACCATAGATGCAACACCATGTTTTGAGTTACAGTTGTACTTGTAAATTTCTCTCTAACAATAAATGTCTGAAATTCAGTTTGATTTTTATAAATACATTGTGTTCGAAGGAAGCGATTCTAATCCAAAGATGTGAAAATGTGAACTGTGATACCTTAGCTAGCCATGAGAAGCCTTTCGACAAGCTACAATATTAAAAATAGATGAACTTCTGGAAAGAAACAGATAACATAGACAAACATTTACATATTATTTAAAACCTCTGTTGAAATGAAACTGCAGCCGCTTGAAGTGAAGGAACAAACTCAGAAAATAATACCGTTTAACGGAGAATGTAGCAAAGTTAGAGATGATATTTTTCTGTCCTTTAGCGGAATACCATTTGTTACAAGGTAAAATTGCCTACCAGACCGGCCTTGAAATTGCGCGCTGGTGCACAGCTTATAGATACATCGGCTCTCATCGGCTCTGTTCTGCATTTCTCGTAGAAGCCACAAGTTAGACAAGTTGTCGCACATATTCAAGTTCGGTTTTTGTCTCTCTTGCTTTTCACTCTTTCCTTTGAGGCAACATTCTGAGGTACTCTCAGGATATTTGATCGAGAGAGAATCTCGTTCACGCTGGATATCTCAATAACACGATATCTCATCCACACTGCTGTGGTGGTGCATTTGTTGAAAGCCTTCAAGAATTATTACACTGGAGTAACTGACGTTAGGCAAAATTATGACTTAACAATTAGCGCAAAAGAGTTGTGATAGCAATCAAGGAAGGTAATATTCACGCAGACAACGTTTGAATGTCGCTGGAGGTAACAGTGGCATGCAAGGTGCGCCGATAATTCTGTGTAAGAAACTTTAAATTAAATTTGAGATTTGTTTAGCGTATGCTCCATTTCTCAGGCTCAGTTACGTGCCGGAAAGTCAGCACTAGGCAGTCAAACGAAACGATAGCTACACAAATGAATTTCTTCCGCACACATTAGACGCACTGTCACTGAACTAAGTCGCTACGAAAATAAGAACGCCTCGGGAACGCGGACCTACAAAATCATTTTAGAGTCTCCTCGGCTGACCAAATTCTAAACTGCGAAGTATCAAGGAGGACTGGAAAATGATTAAAAATTGGAAACAGCTGTGAGAAAAGATACGCTCTCCTACAGCTAAAACTTCAAAGTATAATAACTGACAGACGTGGACGTGTGATATGTTGAATTTCATGTCTCAGAGATTTAAGAAGCTGGTTTCTTGGTGATCAAATTATGTTTTCCGAAAAACAATGGGCAAAGTAAAAAATCACAGAAAACCTAAATGTGGATGACCGGATGAATATTTGAACCGTCGTTCTCCCGGATGGTCAGAATCCGGTGAGGAAGAAGAAGAAAAAGAAGAAGAAAGTAATATTCTAATACTGCACTTCACATGTTGGGCCTTTGTTGTAGTGTGCATCTCTCCCTTACTCTTCACAGACTTCTTCAGTACCACATTACATTTTATTACTTTTTAATGTAGTATGGCACTGTTCTTTCCTTCGAGATGTTCGTTCCATTTTCTTCTGTTGCCTTCAGTTTTGTTTCTTATGTTAAATGTTAAATATTCCTGTTTCTTAATCTGTCTACTCTGAAACTGACGTTAATAGCGCTAAGAAATCTTACTTCAGCAGCGTAGATCTTACTTTCTTGCCTGTAAATGACCAACGACTCACTTCCGTAAAATAGCGTGGTGAAGGCCATTACTTTATGAAACTTCATTTGTGTTTTGTTAAGTGTCTTGTTTGTGAGGTGTCTATTTATTGTTCCACGTCTATCTATCTATCTATATCCGAATCCCGTTCCAGCTACTGCCGGGTCTGGGTGCTGATGAGTCCTCTCCATTTGGCTCGGTCCTCCCACCACTTTTCTTCCTCCACTTGCTGCCAGGGCACACCTCTCCTTTCTACAGGTATTCTCACTCCCATTTTCCAACGTGTTCTTGGGCGCCCTCTAGGTCTTTTCCCATCCATCTTTAGTTCTTCCATACTTTTGGGGAGTCTCTGCCCATGCATCTTCTTAACATGCCCATACCATCTTAATCTCTTTCTTTCAATTTCTTCTCTCATACTTTCTTGTTTAAGGTCCTTTCTAATCTCTACATTCCTTACTCTGTCCATTCTTGTTTTTCCCTTAACTGCTCTGAGAAATTTCATTTCCCCTGCTTGCAGTCTGCTCCAGTCCCTTTCTGTCATTGTCCATGTTTCTGCACCATAGGTGACAATTGGGATGTAATAATTCTTATACATAAGGAGTTTTGCTCTTTCTGAAACTTCATTATTCCAAATCAGGTGTTTTATTGTTTGGTAGAAATTGCCTCCCTTCTGTAACCTCCTATTAATTTCGTTAGTTATTCTTCCATCCCTAGATATTTCACTCCCTAAATAAGTGAAACTTTCTACCACTTTGAGGGGTTCTCCATTCAAGGTAATATTTCCGTTGATCCCTTTCTCTCTTCCAAATACCATTACTTCACTCTTATCTTTATTTATTTTTAATCCATACCTTTTCATTATTTACTTCCACGCATCAAGCTGAAACTGTACATCTACCTCTTTATCACCCCATATTACCATATCATCTGCAAAAATAATCTTTTTGTCTTTTTCTTTTACTATATATTTAACTGCCCTATTCATTCCCTCCATCACAACATTAAAAAGTGCAGGAGATAGAATACTTCCTTGCTTAAGTCCTTGTCTTATTTCGAAGTATTCAGAGTTCCCCAATGGTGTTCTAATTCTACAATTGTGTCCTCTGTACATTGTCTTTATAACATTAATGTATCCGTCTTCTATATCTATCTTCTTCATTTCTTCCCAGAGTCTTTCCCTGTCAACTGAGTCATATGCCTTTTCTATGTCTATAAAAAACAATTATCACCTATTTGTTGTACTCCCAACTTTTTTCCATCAGTTGACGGATAAAAAATATCAGGTCGATCGTGCTTCTTCCTTTCCTAAACCCATGCTGTTCTTCACTCAGCTCCTTTTCTATCTTTTCACTTATTCAATTTAGTAAAATTCTTTCAAAAATCTTGGCTGTATGACTCATAAGGGTTATTCCTCTGTAGTTTTTACAAAGTCTTTTATTGCCTTTCTTGAAGATGGGAACAATGTCTCCTGTTCTCCAGTCGTCAGGTATTGTACTATTTCTCCACACGCTTGATAGTACTCTATACAGCCACTGCATTCCCACTAGACTTGCAGCTCTTGTCATGTCCACTGATACTTCATCAGGTCCTGGGGCTTTCCCTCCATTCATCTTCTTCACAGCTATTTCCATTTCTTCCAGTGTAATTTGTCATAATTCTGCTTCACAACTTCTCTCAATTTCTCCACTATTGTGTTTCCACTATTTCTTTGCACTTCTTCTTTTCCTCTATATATCATTTATGGTCTTCGTCATTTTTAGTTTTCAACCACTTTCTCCATGCTCCATTTTTTCTTCTAACTGCTTGGATTGTGGTATCATCCCACCAACTTGTCTGTCTTATTTTTTCCTTTCCAGATGTTCTGCCACATACTTATTGTGCTGCTTCGACTAAAGTGTCTTTGAATAAACTCCATTCATTTTCTACATCGCAGAAAACTTCTTTTGGAAATGTTTGTGTGATTAATTCTCTGTACTTCTCAGCACATTCACTCTCCTTCAGTTTCCAATCCCGTATCCTCATCACTTTTTTCTGTTTTCTATTTTTCACACACTGATTCATTTTCCATTGTCCCACCAGTAATCTATGGTCCCATCTGCACTCACACTTGGAATTACCTTCACATTTGTTACTTTCTCTCCCCATTCCTTATCTACTAGAATATAATCAATTACACTCTTGGTTCTTCCATCCCAACTGAATCTGGTGATAACATGACTTTCTCTCTTCATAAACCAACTGTTTGCAGTTTTCATTCCATTCCTCTGTCAGAAATCCAGGAGTCTTTCCCCTTCTTCATTTCTACCTCCATATCCAAAACATCCCAATACTTGCTCAAATCCATTTCTGTCTTTGCCTACCTGTGCATTAAAATCTCCCATCACTATATTAGCACTCTCAATATGGTTTTCTAACACATTTTCAAAGTCCATCTTCTCTTCTTCGCTACAAAAAAATTGTTCAAATGGCTGTGAGCACTATGGGACTTAACATCTTAGGTCATCAGTCCCCTAGAACTTAGAACTACTTAAACCTAACTAACCTAAGGACATCACACACATCCATGCCCGAGGCAGGATTCGAACCTGCGAACGTAGCAGTCCCGCGGTTCCGTACTTTAGCGCCTAGAACCGCACGGCCACCGCGGCCGGCTCTTCGCTACATCCCACTTGAGGTGCATAAATCTGGATTACTTTTAGTGTTTCTTTTTGGAATCTCAGGTTTAAGATTACGATCCTGTCTGATATATATCTCACATTTTCAATACAGCTTTGTACATTCTTATTCACCATCACTGCCACACCATTTCTTCCAGACCTGTTATTCCCACTCCAGTACAGTTTTCCTCCTCCTCTCAAATTCTTCTCACCTTTTCCCTTCCACTTTGTTTCGCTTAACCCCAATATATCTAACTTCCTCTCTGTTAGTACATCTGTCATTTCTTCCATTTTTCCATTGAGGGTTGTTCCACGTATGTTTCTAAATTTTGTGACTTTCTTGTCTATATCTTTGTCATGTTCGTATCTATCATATCTCAGATAATTAAAATGGCTGAATTGTTCTGCTACTGTATTGTTGGTAACTATTTTTGTTCTTATGTGTTCCTGTCCTATAAAAGCTACTTACCTTACTTTCCGTGTCAGGGAGATAGACAGCACACCTTTCTTTCCATAATTCCGCAACCTTTATGCTCTTTCCGTTTAAAACATCTTTTCGCATACAGGATTCATCTATGTTTTCGCATACTGGTAGGTGATTTGGTGTCTGGACTGCCCCGCAGCTCCAAGTAACATCCTTTTCAAACCCCCACGAGACCAAATTTATTCTGCACCTTAAGACTCCTGTTCTCAATCTATTAAGGGTTCTCCAAGTAGTGTAGGGTAGGTGGTAAGCACAGCTAATTTCTTCTCTTGGATTGAACCCATATTGCTTAAGCGCACTTTCCTCCCATACGAAAACACGTCTGACATCTGGTTTCACGTCTGACGGTAACGTTCGCTGCAAAAATGTTTCCTGGACCTAAGGGTACGTGTTGCAGGTGTATAATTGTACAGCAAGTGTTCTGGGTCTTTAGTTTGCTTCTTCCGTTCTATTTCTCCTTCCACTCTGAGTTTTAAGAGTGGGGGTGCAATGCTGGCCACTGAGTAGTTCTTTGGGAGTGGGGCTGGCCTAACTAAACGGATTGACTCGTTTGAGGCCATGCCCACATGCCTGGTGTGAGCCGACGCTCCACAGACTGGTGCTCCGTAGTCTCCCACGGAGAAACAAGAGTCCCAACACGGTTGGCCGGAGAAGCTACACGTTTACTCCCCTAGTAGACCTTGTCAGATTTCTCAAGACGTTTCTGCTTCAGATTTTTCGTAGAACTTCACTGATTGAACCTTAGCTGCACTGCTGCATAATATAACAATAACCAAATGACGACAGTCACATTCATGCCGATGTCTAATACCATTGTTAGATGAACTGATAATAATCTGCTACTATATAATCCACTAACCGGAGCCATTGATGGTATTCCTTCAGTATAGCGGCCTTCACGAAAATAGTTACCTCAAGGTCAATTCAAATGTTAGTAAAAATTCCCATAAAATATTAGACATACCTGTTTTTAGAATAGAATATGATGGAGTGCTTTTCAAAGCAACATTAAACGGTTAAAACAAAATTCTCGCCAGCTTCTATTAAAAAAAACTTAAAACTCGCGTTACAAGAAATTTTGAAGAAAAATAATTTTTTACTTAGGTCTCTTGAAGAAAATGAACCACTGACATATTTGGACTGAAAAAGTATATGAACATTCTGAAAGCTTATAGATGCATTTGATACAGATTTCACCGTGAAAACATAAAAGTATTCCGAGATAAAAAATAAAATGCCATAAGAGGTCTGAAACTGTTCCGCGTGTGTAATGAAAAATGTGAATTTGTGTTCTGTTGCGTCTTGTATAAACTACCAGCGAGAAATTTGTTAAGCAAACTGTAAAATTTATTTTGGTAACATCTGGAACATCATTATTGTATCGTGTCAACTATGAGAGTATTTCATTTTCGAGTACTTGTGTGCCGCCATCAGGATTTTAGTTCCGATCGCTCGCCTTAATATGACCGAGAATATTCCGTACCTCAGGAAAAAATTTTATTTACTGACCCTTCATCACTGCACCCATCAGCCAAATCGCCGATATATGCTATACAAAAGTTTGTGGGTACTTTGAGGCAAATATTTCCGTTGAAGTCGAGCAAAATATATTTGCGCGTACGGTTATGTGAACCTTAAGTTTTACCGAAGTATAGTACAACACCATCGTCCTCAACTCGCAATAAGTACATTGTAAAAAAAAAAAAACTTCTTACTTGTTGATTTCCATTAAAAATTTTCGTCCACCGTTACACTCCCTGAATCAAAAACCAAGTGAGCGTAGAAGACAAAGAACGGAGCCAGAATAATTAATTTCTTCACGGAGATCACTTTACATTTTTTAGCCGTAGGATATTTTCTTCTGTCGCGGTATCGAAGTACAGTTCTACGCTTTAACTTTTTGTCACAGCTTTCCAATACCGTATATTTCCGTTTTCATTTATATCCCTTTCTTGGAGGATCGAAACACATGTTCATATGTGGAGCTTCTGCCGATGTTACTGGACTGTTAATGTGGAATTCCGAAATAAAAGGTTTTGTTGTCATTTAATGAGCTTGCGCAATATTTATATTATTTCTGGTTTCTTCACATTCGATACATCTACGTTTATACTCCGCAAGCAACCAAACGGTGTGTGACGGAGGGCACTTTACGTGCCACTATCATTACCTCCCTTTCCTGTTCTAGTCGCGTATGGTCCCCGGGAAGAACGACTGCCGGAAAGCCACCGTGCGCGCTCGAATCTCTCTAATTTTACATTCGTGATCTCCTCGGGAGGTATAAGTAGGGGAAGCAATATATTCGATACCTCATCCAGAAACGCACCTTCTCGAAACCTGGACAGCAAGCTACACCGCGATGCAGAGCGCCTCTCTTGCGGAGTCTGCCACTTGAGTTTGCTAAACACCTCCATAACGCTATCACGCTTACCAAATAACCCTGTGACGAAAGGCGCCGCTCTTCTTTGGATCTTCTCTATCAACCCGACCTGGTACGGATCCCATACTGATAACCAATACTCAAGTATAGGTCGAACGAGTGTTTTGTAAGCCACCTCCTTTGTTGATGGACTATATTTTCTAAGGACTCTCCCAATGAATCTCATCCTGGCACCCGCCCTACCACCAATCAATTTTATATTATCATCCCACTTCAAATCGTTCCGTACGCATACTCCCAGATATTTTACAGAAGTAAGTGCTACTAGTGTTTGTTCCGCTATCATATGTGTTGTTGTTGTGGTCTTCAGTCCATAGACTGGTCTGATGCAGTTCTCCATGCCACTCTATCATGTGCAAGCTTATTCATCTCCCAGTACCTATGGCAACCTACATCCTTCTGAATCTGTTTAGTGTATTCATCTCTTGATCTCCCTCTACGATTTTTACGCTCCGCGCTGCCCACCAAAACTAAATTGGTGATCCCTTGATGCCTCAGAATATGTCCTACCAACCGATCCCTTCTTCTAGTCAAGTTGTGCCACAAATTTCTCTTCTCTCCAATTCTATTCAATACCTCCTCATTAGTTATGTTACCTACCCATCTAACCTTCAGCATTCTTCTGTAACATCACATTTCGAAAGCTTCTATTCTCCTTTTGTCTAAACTATTTACCGTCCATGTTTCACTTCCATACATGGCTACACTCCATACAAATACTTTCAGAAACGACTTCCTGACACTTAAATCTATACTCGATGTTAATAAATTTCTCTTCTTCAGAAACGCTTTCCTTGCCTTTCCAGTCTACATTTTATATCCTCTCTACTTCGACCATCATCAGTTATTTTGCTCCCCAAATAGCAAAACTCCTTTACTACTTTAAGTGTCTCATTCCCTAATCTAGTTCCCTCAGCATCACCCGACTTAATTCGACTACATTCCATTATCCTCGTTTTTCTTTTGTTGATGTTCATCTTATATCCTCCTTTCATGACATTGTCCATTCCGTTCAAATGCTCTTCCAAGTCCTTTGCTGTCTCTGACAGAATTACAATGTCATCGGCGAACCTTCAAGTTTTAATTTCTTCTCCATGGATTTTAATTCCTACTCCAAATTTTTCTTTTGTTTCCTTTACTGCTTGCTCAATATACAGATTGAATAACATCGGGGATAGGCTGCAACACTGTCTCACTCCCTTCCCAACCACTGCTTCCCTTTCATACTCCTCGACTTTTATAACTGCCATCTGCTTTCTATACAAATTGTAAATAGCCTTACCCCTGCCACCTTCAGAATTTGAAAGAGAGTATTCCAGTCAACATTGTCAAAAGCTTTCTGTAAGTCTACAAATGCTAGAATCGTATGTTTGCCTTTCCTTAATCTATTTTCTAAGATAAGTCGTAGGGTCAGTATTGCCTCACGTGTTCCAGCATTTCAACGGTATCCAAACAGATCTTCCCCAAGGTCGGCTTCTACCAGTTTTTCCATTCGTCTGTAAAGAATTCGTGTCAGTATTTAGCAGCCGTGGCTTATTAAACCGATAGTTTGGTAATTTTCACATCTGTCAACCCCTGCTTTCTTTGGGATTGCAATTATTATATTCTTCTTGAGGTCTGAGGGCATTTCGCTTGTCTCATACATCTTTCTCACCAGATGGTAGAGTTTTGTCAGGGTTGGCTCTCCCAAGGCTATCAATAGTTCTAATGGAATGTTGTCTACTCCCGGGGCCTTGTTACGACTTAGGTCTTTCAGTGCTCTGTCAAACTCTTCACGCAGTATCCTGTCTCCCATTTCATCTTCATCTACATCCTCTTCCATTTCCATAATATTGTCCTCAAGAACATCTCGCTTGTATAGACCCTCTATATACTTCTTCCACCTTTCTGCTTTCCCTTCTTTGCTTAGAACTGGGATTCCATCTGAGCTCTTGATATTCATGGAAGTGGTTCTCTTTTCTCCAAAGGTCTCTTTAATTTTCCTGTAGGCAGTATCTATCTTACCCCTAGTGATATACGCCCCTACATCCTTAGGTTTGTCCTCTAGCCACCCCTGCTTAGCTATTTTGCACTTCCTGTCGATCTCATTTTTGAGACGTTTGTATTCCTTTTTGCCTGCTTCATTTACTGCATTTTTGTATTTTCTCCTTTCATCAATGAAATTCTGTGGTGTCACCGCCAGACACCACACTTGCTAGGTGGTAGCTTAAATCGGCCGCAGTCCATTAGTACATGTCGGACCCGCGTGTAGCCACTGTCAGGATCGCAGACCGAGCGCCACCACAAGGCAGGTCTCGAGAGACGTACTAGCACTCGCCCCAGTTGTACGGACGACATTGCTAGCGACTACACATACGAAGCCTTTCTCTCAATTGCCGAGAGACAGTTAGAATAGCCTTCAGCTAAGTTAATGGCTACGCCCTAGCAAGGCGCCATTTGTACCATTGCATGTATCTCATGAATCTAAAGAGTCTCACTTGTATCATCAAGAATGCTGTATACCAAAGGACGATATAAAAGTTAAGTGTTCTAGTAGCTACGTTCTTTTCTGTATCACATTCATCACGTATCCTGTTCCAGACTTCGCGCCAGTCGGCGTGTGTGTACGTGTGCCCTTTCGGCTACTTCAAATTCAGTATCTCTTCTGTTACCCAAGGATTTCTATTAGCCCTCGTCTTTTTACCTACTTGATCCTCTGCTGCCTTCACTATTTCATCTCTGAAAGCTACCCATTCTTCTTCTACTGTATTTCCTTCCCCCATTCTTGTCAATCGTTCCCTAATGCTCTCCCTGAAACTATCTACAACCTCTGGTTCTGTCAGTTTATCTAGGTCCCATCTTCTCAAATTCCTATCTTTTGTTTTTAGTTTCTTTAGTTTTAATCTACAGTTCAGAACCAATAATGTTGTGGTCAGAGTCCACATCTGCTCCTGGAAATGTTTTATAATTAAAAACTTGGTTCCTAAATCTCTGTCTGACGATTATATAATTTATCTGAAACCTGTCAGTATCTCCAGGATTCTTCCATGTATACGACCTTCTTTTATGATTCTTGAAACAAGTGTTAGCTATGATTAAGTTAAGCTCTGTGCAAAATTCTGCCAGGCGGCTTCCTCTTTCATTCCTCACCCCCATTCCATATTCACCTACTGCGTTTCCTTCTCTCCCTTTTCCTACTATCGAATTCCAGTCACCCACGACTATTAAATTTTCGTCTCCCTTCACTATTTGAGTAATTTCTTTTATCTCATAATACATTTCATCAATCTCTTCATCATCTGTGGAGGTAGTCGGGATATAAACTTGTACTACTGTGGTAGGCGTGGGTTTCGTATCTATCTTGGCCACAATAATGCGTTCACTATGCTGTTTGTAGTAGTTTACTCGCATTCCTATTCTTTTCTTTTTATTCATTATTAAACATACTCCTGCATTACCCCTATTTGATTTTGTATTTATAATCCTGTATTCACCTGATCAGAAGTCTTGTTCCTCCTGCCACCGAACTTCACTAATTCCCACTATATCTATCTTTAACCTATCCATTTCCCTTTTTAAAATTACTAACCTACCTGCCCGATTAAGGGATCTGACATTGCACGCTCCGACCCGTATAACGCCAGTTATCTTTCTCTTGATAACAACGTCCTCCTGAGTAGTCACCGTCCGGAGATCCGAATGGGGGACTTTTTTACCTCCGTAATATTTTACCCAAGAGGACGTCATCAACATTTAACCATACAGTAAAGCTGCATGCCCTCGGAAAAAATTACGGCTGTAGTTTCCCCTTGCTTTCTGCCGTTCGCAGTACCAGCACAGCAAGGCCGTTTTGGTTAGTGTTACAAGGCCAGATCATATAATCATACAATAAAGGATCCTTCTTTCTATGTATTCGCAATACATTACATTTGTCTATGTTAAGGGTCAGTTGCCACTCCCTGTACCAAGTGCCTATCCGCTGTAGATCTTCCTGCATTTCGCTGCAATTTTCTAATGCTGCAACTTCTCTGTATACTACAGCAGCATCCGCGAAAAGCCGCATGGAACTTCCGACACTATCTACTTGCTCATTTCTATATATTCTGAGAAGCAATGGTCCCATAACACTCCCCTGTGCACGCCAGAGGTTGTTTTAACGTCTATAGACGCTTCTCCATTGACAACAACATGCTGTGTTCTGTTTGCTAAAAACTCTTCAATCCAGGCACACAGCTGGTCTGGTCTGGTCTTTGTTTATCAGGCGACGGTGCGGAACTGTATCGAACGCCTTCCGGAAGTCAAGGAAAATGGCATCAACATGGGAGCCTGTATCTGATATTTTCTGGTTCTCATGAACAAATAAAGCGAGCTGGGTCTCACACGATCGCTGTTTCCGGAATCCATGTTGATTTCTTCAGAGTAGAATCTGGGTTTCCAGAAATTTCATGAATACGCGAGCAAAAAACATGTTCTAAAGTTCTACAACAGATCAATGTCAGAGATATAGGCCTATAGTTTTGCGCATCTACTCAACGACCCTTCTTGAAAACTGGAACTACCTGTGCTCTTTTCCAATCATTTGGAACCTTCCGTTCCTCTAGAGACTTGCGGTACAAGGCTGTTAGAAGGGGCCAAGTTCTTTCGCGTACTCTGTGTAGAATCGAATTGGTATCCCGTCAGGTCCAGTGGACGTTCCTCGTTTCAGTTGCTTTTCTATTCCTTGGACACTTATTTCGATGCCAGCCATTTTTTCGTTCGTGCGAGGATTTAGAGAAGGAACTGTAGTGCGGTCTTCCTCTGTGAAACAGCTTTGGAAAAAGGTGTTTAGGTTTAGTATTTCAGCTTCACGCGTGTCATCCTCTGGTTCAAAGCCATTATCATCCCAGAGTGTCTGAATATGCTGTTTCGATCCACTTACTGATTTAACGTAAGACCAGAACTTCCTAGGATTTTCTATCAAGTCGGTACATAGAATTTTACTTTCGAATTCACTGAACGCTTCACGCATAGCCCTCCTTACGCTAACTTTGACATCGTTTAGCTTATGTTTGTCTGAGAGGTTTTGGCTGCGTTAAAATTTTCAGTGAAGCTCTCTTTGCTTTCGCAGTAGTTTCCTAACTTTGTTGTTGAACCACGGTGGGTTTTTCCCGTCTCTCACAGTTTTACTCAGCACGTACCTGTCTAAAACGCATTTTACGATTGCCTTGAAGTTTTTCCATAAACACTCAACATTGTCAGTGTCGGAACAGAAATTTTCGTTTTGATCTGTTAGGTAGTCTGAAATCTGCCTCCTATTACTCTTGCTAAACAGATAAACCTTCCTCCCTTTTTTTATATTCCTATTTACTTCCATATTAAGGGATGCTGACAATTTTAGATTGTATTCTCTTTTCGTCCTTTACGCGCACAGACTGGAGTAACAGTAGACGGAGGCCTTTGCTCCTGCATTTCGCTCACTACCAAACGCACGTAAAAGCGCCATTCCACGGAAGACAGAAACCACACGTAAACACTTCCACTATAATAAATACATTTGGTTTTCTTGCTCATCTTTCTCCAATTCACTCTTCTTCTCCATCTCTAATTACTACGTCATCCACAGGACGTTAGAGCCTAATTTTCGTTTCATTTTCAGCAGACAGCGTTAAGAGCTCGTAAGCATAAACTGCGTACATAACAGAGTGAGGTGAAACGGCGTAATGCAACGCGCCTGACAGGCCACGTGCGCGCTCTTCCCATTGTGACAGCCCCCTGCTGGGGACCGGCTGCCCCTGACTGGCCTAAACACACCGTGCTGCTCGCCGGTCCAGCCTGCACGTGATCCTGCGGTGATCCGAAGGTCGGTCGTAGGCGCGGCGAATGTTCCTGTTCGGTTTATTGGGGGAATTCTAGGAAACTTTAGCTCGCCCATAAAGTACAGAACACTTTTGGGATCCGGACGCGGCGGCCAAGCGGTTCTAGGCGCTTCAGCCCGGAACCGCGCGACTGCTACGGTCGCAGGTTCGAATCCTGCCTCGGGCATGGATGTGTGTGATGTCCTTAGGTTAGTTAGGTTTAAGTAGGTATACGTTCTAGGGGACTGATGACCACAGATGTTAAGTCCCATAGTGCGCAGTGCCATTTGAACCACTTTTGGGATCCGTTCACGATTACTGCTAGAGTGCTTGAGATCCCTTCCACCCAGGTTGGATTAAAGGAAGATGAAACGGTCGTAGAGGATTGCAGGAAGACCTGCAGAAGATCGAAACATGGTGCAGCGACTTCCAATTGAACTCCAGCATAATTAAATGCGACAAAATGAAATGAAATGTCGTGTGGCTAGGGCCTCCCGTCGATGTGACGTATTGCGCATACACTGAGGTGAGGGAAGTCATGGGATAGCGATACACACGTATACAGAGGGCGGTATTATCGCGTACACAAGGCGTAGAAGGGCAGTGCACTGGCAAGACTCCCAGTTTGTACCAGCTGATTTCATTTGCTACGTGATTATGGCTGCATGACGAGAATTAACAGACTTTGAACACGGAATGCTTGTTGGAGCCAGACGCATTAGACAGTCCATTCGGAAGTCGTTAGGGAATTCAATTTTCCGAGATCCATAGTGTGAAGAGAGTGCCGAGAATACCAAATTCAGGTTTTTTTTTTTTTTCACCGCGGACAACGCAGTGGCCGACGGCCTTCACTTAACGACCGAGAGCAGTGGCGATTACCTAGAGTCGTCTCTGCTAACGGACAAACAATGCGTCAAATAATAGCAGAAATCAATGTGGGACGTACGACGAACGTATCCGGTTGGACACTCGGCGAAATTAGGTGTTAACGGGCTATGGCAGAAGACGACTGACGCTATTGCCTTCGCTAATAGCACGACATCACTTGTAACACCTCTCCTGGGCTCGTGGCAATATCGGTTGGACCCCAGACGACTGGAAAACCGTGGCCCGGTCAGATGAGCCCCGATTTCAGTTAGTAAGAGCTAATGGTAGGGTTCGAGTGTGCCACAGACCCCATGAAGCCATGGATCTAGGTAGTCAACAAGGCCCTGTGCAAGTTAGTGGTGGCTCCATAATGGTATGGGCTGTGTTTACAGGGAATGGACTGGGTTCCCTGGTCCAACTATAGCGATCAATTTCTGGAAAACGTTATGTTAGGTTAGTTGGAGACCATTTGTAGCCATTCTTAGACGTCATATTCCCAAACAGCAATAGAATTTTTATGGATGAAATGCGCTATATCTCCGGGACACAGTTGTTCGCGATTTGTTTGAAGAACATTCTGGACAATTCGAGCGAATAACTTGGCCATTTAGATCGCCCGACGTGAAACCCATAGGACATTAATGGGACATATCGATAGATCAGTTCGCACACAAAATCCTGCACTGGCAACACTTCCACAATTATGGCTTAATATTTCTGCAGAGGACTTTCAACGACTTGCTGAGTCCAGGCCACATAGAGTTGCTACCCTACGCCGGACAAAAGGAGGTCCGACACGGTATTAGGAGGCCTCCCATGACTTGTGTCGCCTCAGTGGGAATAGCGAAAAAGACCCATCACCGTATGATAACTCGATTGGAGAACAATCGCTGCAAGCTATGACATTCTTAAAATATCTAGGCGTCTACATATGGAGCGATTTAAAGTGGAACGACCACTTTAATATAATCGCAGGTAAGGTAGACGCGAGACTGAATTTCACGAGAAGAATCCTTAGGAATTGTTCAAATGGTTCAAATGGCTCTGAGCACTATGGGACTTAACATCTATGGTCATCAGTCCCCTATAACTTAGAACTACTTAAACCTAACTAACCTAAGGACATCACACAACACCCAGTCATCACGAGGCAGAGAAAATCCCTGACCCCGCCGGGAATCGAACCCGGGACCCCGGGCGCGGGAACCTTAGGAATTGTATAAGGGGCGTTCAAAACGAAACGAGCCGGAGGCATAATTCCAGAAACCAGTACCTGTATGTTAGAAGTATTGACCCTAGTTGTTGAGACACTTTTCCCACTGTGATACAAGGCGGTGAATGGTTGTGTCATAAAATTCCCGGGGCTGAGATGTTAACCAGTTCTGCACGTACACCTGCCGCGACTTTGTTGGTCGTATGAGATTTTGCATTTTCGTGAAGCAGGTGAGATTGCCTGGTCGTTTTGAATTGATTGCTTGGTGAACGGTTGGTCAAGGTTTGCGAGTAACGCTGGGCATTCACTGTTGTCCCGTGCTGCAGGAAGTGAATCAGGAGGGGGCCATCTTGGTCTAAGAAGAACGTGATCATAACCTTTCCTGCACCCGTGTGGATGGCCTTGGCTTTTTTTGTTGGTGGTGACTCTGGAAGCTTCCACTGGAGACTTTGTCGTTTTGATTCTGGTTCGAAGTGATGACACAATGACTCATCTCCAGCCACCACTCGTGCCAGGAACGCATTCCCTTCCCGAGCATAGCGCTGCAGATGAGCAAGACAGTAGGCCATTCAACGTGCTTCCTGGTGTGGTTGAAGACTGTGGGGCACCCACTGCGCACACACTTTGCGCATGTGCAGTCGTTCTTTCACGATGGTGTGAACACTTCCGACGATCAATCCGACCACGGCGGCTATGGATTTCACTGGCACTAGGCGGTCCTGGCTAATGTGTGCATCCACCAGCTGGACGATGTCATCGGTAATGCAGTGTGGTGCTCCAGACCGTGCATCATAGGCTAACGACACCCGTTCTTCCCTGAAGCGCTTGTGATACGCCTTGACCCTTGCTGTACACTTTTGACATTCGTCGATGAATATCCGTTCCTCCTACTGCTTCCACTGTCAGAAATTTCCACGCTCTGGTCGGAACCACACCTCGTTACACACACCACTATATTACCCTCCTGTCACCGGTTTGCGCATTCCAGACTCCGGCTCGTTTCTGTTTGAACGCTCCTTATATTTCATCCACAAAGGGGTTAGCTTACAAAATCCTTCTTCGACCAATACTTCACTATTGATCGTCAGTTTGGGATCCATATCAGACAGGATTGATAGAGGAAATAGAGCAAATCCAAAGAAGAGCAGCGCATTTCGTTACAGGTAAGCGTGAAAGGATCATGGAGGTGCTCAGCCAACTCCAATGTCAGACACTGCATGAGAAGCGTTCTGCGTCACGAAGTGGTTTATTGCTGAAGGTCCGAGGAGGATACGTTCGTAGAAGAGTTAACCATAATATTGCTTCCTCCTCCGTATGTCACGCGAAAACAATAAGAAGGTATCATTAGAGAGATTCGAGCTCTTCCCGCGAGCCATTCGCGATTGGAAGGGGAAAGGGGGGAAGTAACAGTTGTACAAAAAATGGCTCAAATGGCTCTGAGCACTATGGGACTCAACTGCTGAAGGCATTAGTCCCCTAGAACTTAGAACTAGTTAAACCTAACTAACCTAAGGACATCACAAACATCCATGCCCGAGGCAGGATTCGAACCTGCGACCGTAGCGGTCTTGCGGTTCCAGGCTGCAGCGCCTTTAACTGCACGGCCACTTCGGCCGGCAACAGTTGTACATAAAGTACCGGCAATCACATACCATAAGATGGCTTGCGGACACTAGATGTAGATGTAGAACTGAGAAACGGTAGGCTCGATCAACACGCGTTACAGAAATAGTCCGTGAACTCAAAGTGGGATCTCCGGAAAGAAGAAGACATTGTTTTTGCGAAATACTATTGGGAAAATTTAAAATATTGGTATCTGCGACGGACTGTAGAACGATTCTGTGGTCACCAAATTACATCTCGCATAAGGAACGCGAAGACAAGGTAAGAGAAATTAAGGCTCGTACGAAAGTATATAAATAGACGTTTTTCCCTCGGTTCATTTGCGAGTGGAGCCGGAAATGGAATGACTAGCAGTGGAACAGGGTAGCCTCCATCATGCACCGTAAGGCGTCTTGCATGTAGATGCGAATGTAAGCATTAGGATCTGCAGAGATGTACCACTTCATGCGATGTACCACTTCATGTGCTCCTCAGGCAGTAAGAGACGCGCAACATAATCTTCACCCACTTCGCCATAGCCACTCTGACGATTAGCCACTTCAAATCCTGAAGGCCTATCTAGCCTTGCAGCACGCTTCTGTAACTGCGTAATGTCGAACATGTCCGAAAGAACAGACACAATTTTGATCCTGCAGCCATTATGAATCAGACATTCGCCATACATTTTTTGTCCTCTTTGCTTTCCCTAAACATTTCCCTGGATTTCCCGAACAGACCTGAACGCAGAAAGATTGCTTCCAGCAACTTCTTTATTTCTGCCGTCTATGGCTCCGTCTAGTACAATGAAGATGTAGTAACAAATGTTCTTCTATCGTAGCCCTTCGTCTAGTCAGTTTTTTTCCATATATTTCTTCCGTCGCTGATTCTGCGTAGAACATCCTCATTTTTTATCTTATCAATTCACTTAGTTCTCAGCATCCTTCTGGAACGCCACATCTCAAACGCCTCGATTCTCTTCCTTCCGGGTTTCCCATAATCTATTATTCACTTCCACACAATCCCATGCTCTCAGAAATTTCTTTCCGAAATTGAGGCCTGTGTTTGGTACTGGAAGACTTGTTTTCCTGAGGAAAGCTTTCTTTTCCTGCGCTAGTCTGATTCAGATGACTTATAATGCTGATTCTCCTTCTTTCGCTGAACTTCGTTCGTCCAACAGTTGTAGTGCCAAAGGTTTCTTCCCGGTTACTTTCCTTGTACCTAGATTTATATGTCCACCTTTTGTTGTTGCCCTTTGTAGGGATATCCATTCCTCTTCAGCTGAAGTGCCTAGTGTGGAATTCACTACCACCTAACATACAGCATCACATACTGTAAAACACATACCATTATTCCTCATACTTCATTATCCCAATTTTTTATTCATTGATCTTTAGGGAACATTCTCTTAACCTTCAGTCTCTCTTCATCATCACATTAGAACATGACCTGAGTCTGTGTCCGATCCTAGGTACACCCTACAGCCCAGTCTCTGATTTCGCAGCCTCTCATCACGATGTTATCAAATTGGTTTCTTTTTGTCTCAGTCTTTTGCAGAATTTACCTCCTTGTCGTCTTATTCTTGAACAGTGTATCTTCTATTACTAGCTGTAATTTATTGCAGCACTCGAGGAGTCTTTGTCCCCTATAATTTCTACTACCGAGCCCGAATTCTACCTTCTAAACTGTCTTCTATTTCTTCCCCTACTACAGTGTTTCAGTCACCTATGATTATTAGTTTCATCTCCCTGTATGTAATGAGGTACCTGCTCAGTGCCCTCATATACCCTATCTGTTCCTCTTTTGCTGTGACGTCAGCATGTATAACTGAAATATTGTCGGCGTTGGCTTGGTGTCGATTCTGATGTGAACAATTCTATCACAGAACGGTTCATAGCAGCTCACTCTTTTCGCTACCTTCCTCTTCATAACAGATCCTGTACCCGTTGCACTATTTTTTTCTGCAGTTTACATTACCCGTCATCTATATGTCTACAAATCCTTATCTTCCTGGCATTTCACTTCCCTGACTCCTACTATATCTAGATTTAGCCTTTCCGTTTCCCTTATCAAATATTCTAGCTTCCCTACCACGTTCAGATTTCTGACGTTCCACTTTCCGCCTGCAGAATGATATAATTTTGCTGGTTTTTCGAAACGTTTTTTATAGGCAGCTCTTGCTTGGGAGTCCCCTGCCCGAGATCCGAAGGGGGAGGACCAGTCCAGTTTTTTCCAATGGGGAAATCATTATGACACATATTCAATTAAGTGATGTATTGTGAAACTGCGATCGACGTGAAGGTTGGTTTGAACACCACAGCGCTTTATGGCGCATGGTCCTTCTGGCGGTGGAATGCCATTGCCTTTCTCCACTCTTTGAACTGACGTACCAGACCAGTTATAGGGGGAACATTCCCCGAGCGGAATGAAGTAATAAGTGACGGAGAAAATCGTAAAGCTGACCTGGAATGGAGCCACTTACCATTGGATGTACAGTGTGACATTTAAGAACTGAGATGCCGAGCCAAACCAATTACAGGCCACTGTTTCGCTTAGATACGGTGGTTTCCATTGCCTCTTACATCCTCATGCTGCTGATTATTAGCACTTTTATTTTCACAAGTCTGTCTTGATCACACAGATTTCTTTACACTTTATTACCGGTTTAGGCTTACCGCCATCTTCAGATCGTTAAAATATTCTGATTAAAAATCATCGTCAAGTTAAACATGTGAGTACATGGTACGTGCTCTCATTTACAGACTTCATGTCTTCAATTGATAACAGCTGGTTATTGCTGATTCTTCCACCTTCAGGTGCAATTTCGCAACCCATTCGTGACAGTGTGCCTTTAATTTATATCCACTCCTCCACCTTCTTTGGCTAGGCCGTTGGCGGAATGTAGATGACTCCTTACGCAGAAAATATTAGTGTACCATTGCTGATTATCTTCTAATTAAAATTTAAACATTGGTTAGGATCGAGCCCGGGAGCCAGAATAATGATTGGTAAAGACGTCGGCCGTATACCAATGTGACCCAAGACAGATGCTCCTCTGCTAAGCAACTGCGCCGGCCGGAGTGGCCGAGCGGTTCTAGGCGCTACAGTCTGGAACCGCGCGACCGCTACGGTCGCAGGTTCGAATCCTGCCTCGGGCATGGATGTGTGTGATGTCCTTAGGTTAGGTTTAAGTATTTCTAAGTTCTAGGGGACTGATGACCTCAGAAGTTAAGTCCTATAGTGCTCAGAGCCATTTTTTTATGCAACTGCCGAATCTTGGCGGTCTAATAGCTAAATTTGTAAAAATTTTCCTAGGAACTTGTATCCAAGAAATATGTTGGTATCGGCGTTCGATCTGTAGTTCCAGTTTTCAGTATGCCGTTCACTGTAAGTACTGCATGACGATGAACATTGTTATTCTTAAATGGGTACGGATTACTAATTTCAAGAGCATGAGGTACAGCAAAGATCTCGCTCATTTTACTTCTGGGCCATGAAAGCGCCGCTTCGCAGAACGTTAAGTCGCCAGGCTCGGTTGGAATCCCAGTTAGGTCTTACGAAGAGTACTCTGCGGCATTGGCCGCTTACTTAGCTCGCATTTATCACGACTCCCTCGGCCAGCACAAAGCCCCAAGCGACTAAAAACGCACTGGTGACTCTTGTGTATAAGAAGGGTAAAAGAACGGACCCGCAAAATGACGGACCAATATCCTTAACATCGATTTCTGCAGAATTCTTGAACATTTCTGAGTTCGGATATCATAATTTTTTTTTTTTGAGAGCGAAAAGCTTATGCCCACGAATCAGCACGGTTTTAGAGAGCATCGCTCGTGCGAAACGCAGCTTGTCTTTTTTTGATATGATATAATACGAACTATGGATGAACGGCAAGAGGCATATTCTACATTTCTAGATTTCTGAAAATCATTTGACACAGTGCCCCACTGCAGAATGTTAACGAAGGAACGAGCACATGGAATAGGTTCCCAGATATTTGAGTGACTCGAAGACTTCTTAAGTAATAGAACCCAGTACATTGTCTTCGATGGCGAGTGTTCATCGGAGACAAGTGGATCATCAGGACTGTCCCAGGGAAGTGTAAGAGGAATGCTGTTGTTTTCTTCTATACTCATAAATGATATGGCGAACAAGGTCTGCAGCAATCTACGGTTGTTCCCTACTGGAGCTGTGGCGTACGGGAAGGTGTCGAGGTTGAGTGACTGTAGAAGGATGCATGATGACGTAGACAAAATTTCTAGCTATTGTGATGGATGGCAGCTGATTCTAAATGTAGAAAAATGTAACTTACTGCGGATAAATAGGAAAAACATGTCATGAGATGGAACGAGAATGTGAGAACTATGGTGTGTAAGACGAATGGTTGATTTCGGTTCATTGGGAGAATTTTGGGAAGTGTGGTTTATCTGTAACAGAGATCGCATACAGGTCGCCGGAGCGACCTGTTCTTGAATACAGCTCGAGTGTTGGGGATCCGCGACAGGTAGGACTGAAGAAAGACATCGAAGCAATTCAATTCAGAGGCGGGCTGCTAGATTTGTTAATGCTTCGGAAACTCAGATGAGAATCCCTGGAGCGACTGAGGAACACTATTGAGAAAATTTAGAGAACTGACATTTGAAGCTGACTGCAGAACGATTCTACTGCCACCAAGATTCACTTCACATGAAGACCACGAAGGATACGAAAAATTAGGGCTCATACGGAAACGTATAGATAGTCGTTTTTCTCTTGCTCTATTGGCGAGTGTAATAGGAAAGGAAATGACTTTTGTTTCTCTTATTTTGAATGAAATACACTGGAGTCCAAAATGAAAGCAACAAACCACAATTTCGCCGTCCTCTGTCTAATTCACGATATAATCATACAAACTGTCAACTTATGTCCGTACGAGCTTGTTCTGCACGGAAGATGGCATTTCGGTCAACGGAAAACTACCCCAGCGATGACGTCAGGGCACCTATCAAACGCAGTAGTGTTTGCCGAGTAGTCCCACATCCACAATTGCTATATACACAGTGACTTATAGTGTGCAGCATGGCACAGAGAAGACGCCTACCAGACTCTCTGCGGTGGAGGGCAATAGGATGAATGGAAGAAGTGCACTCGCAAACTCATCTGGCCCGATGGCTTAAAGTGAATCGTTCTGTTGTTTCTCGGATGTTGCCACAGTTTATAGAGACCGAAACTGTATCCCGAAGACTTGGGCAGGGCAGACTACGTGTGACATCAGAAAGAAAAGGCCGTTATTTGCCTGTGAAGGCACGACGGTACCGCCTTAGTACTGCATAACAACTGGCATCGAACCTCGCAGCATCCACTGGACGTGTTCTATCGAGGCAAACTGTGTAGAGAAGGCTTCGACAGAATGGCCTTTACTGTCGGAGACCTGCTGTTTGAGTGCATGTGACGCGTCTTCACAGAAGGGAACGTCTAGAGTGGACCTGGACAGTCGAAGAGTGGGCCAATGTTCTTCTCAGAAATGAGTCCCGGTTTGGTCTGGACGGGGATTGGCATCTGAAGGGAATGTGGAACACTATTTCTAGACCCGAACACTGCAGAAATAGACCGATATCGAGGAGAATCGCTAGTGGTGTGGGCAGGGATTTTGTTGACCACTGTAACACCTCTTCATGAAATTGTACGGGTGAATGGGAGGAGTTTAACTGCTGTTAGGTATATAACACTGCAACAGCATTTTACGTAGCTTATACTATGAAATACCAAATTTGGTTTATTACGTAGTATGTCCCAACAGAACAAATAGTCCTGTCACGGAAAAGCCACGTATAACACTCCTGTCCGCTGTTACTACTGCACCATAACCTCAATGCTAGAAACAGGTTGTGACATAAAACTATTTTGTAAAAGCAATTATGGTACAAAGCAGCATAGCAGTGTTACCCTCTAGGAGGAATTTTGTTAAGTTGACCGTGTTGTACCTAACGGAGGTGGCCTATCGGAAGTGAAAGTCAGAATTACGTAAATATTCGAAAAGTAACAAACAAAATTTTGTTTACCTGCACTGTTTAACTGATAATGGAAAACGGTCGCCAGCCTAACTAGGCAAAAGAATGATTAACATTCTCGTTGAAGAAAATAGTTATTAGTAATTTTAACGGATAAACACAACCTATACTTGGCCATACGCAAGTGCAATGAACTCTGACACACTCATGAGTTTACGGTAAGATTGAAGCTAACAGTTGGAACAGCACAAACTATTTGCAAAATTATAACAGCTACCGAAACACACTATTACTTTCAGGGCTTACACAAAGTGAGTGGTCTTTATACTGTTAATATGCACACAAGAGAGACAAACACTTAGTAATCATGAACATATAATTTCCTACTATGCATTTTCCACTTTTACTACCATGAGACATAAAATTAACATTTATGTAAGATACTAACTCACTTTCTGCGATTAACAACAAGTAGTAATGTGATCATTTACTAAGCAAAACTTTATAAGCCTCAGTCTTGAGAAATTTTAATTTGAATTTGGCAACAACACATTAATAATCAGTTTTACTAGGAAAATTATTTCAGCAAGCATTATTAACTCTAACTCACGCTCTTACCACATTAACTTTAACTTTACTCTGTCCAATAGGCATTAATTAGCAAACTGAGTTTTAACGTACTTTCAGTAAGGACACTCGGTAATCACTTTAGTTCAAACGGAGAGGACCCGGAGAGGTGTTATGATGAGGAGAAAAGTCAAGGTAGGTACATAAATTCAGATATAAATTACCTTATATTTCAGCACAATAACACATCCATTAAGCTGATCCTTCACTGTACATCATTATAGTATTACGTTACAGTGATTGCGCAACGTGATGGCAACTGTATGTTGGTAGGTGGATTCGCAGACTGAATTGCTGGACTCTGTCATTTCTTGGTGGCGACGACAGATACAAATTCCAGAATAGTTCCAGCTATTTATCCATCCATCCGAGGCATTGGAAAGTAGCAGGAAAAGCCTCTCTCAGAACTAGCACCATATGCGCCTTTTACATAGCAGTGCACGGACTCGTAGCTCGTCTCCGACTGCTGGCTCGTCCCCGACTGACTATCAGTTCCACCTTTCCCACCTAGGCCAACCACAATTTGCGCGCGCTACACAGTTCCGTTCCCGAGGGGAACCACTACACCTCTTATACACAGAATACTAAGAGCCCTAAGTGAGGATCAGCAGTTTACATAACAGTAAACAATCATTTTAAACAAAACAGGACATTTGCACATATAGATATTTCTACCAAAAATTATTCACACAAAATTGCAATTATACACAGTAAGTTTTGTTCTCTCCAAATGGGACAAAGCACTTAAACGAGAGATATGCAACACAGCATACAATCAAATCATGACATCAAAGTTTGTATAAAGAAAGGAGTATACAATTTTATGTTATCGATTCAAACAAACACATTTACAGAAGCTCAATGATGTAACATTAAATGAAACAAAGACAAAATAGATCAGTAGAGCATTAGAGCCATGGTGTTACAGGTACTGTGACGAGGTCTTGGGACCTCATGTGCGGGTGTTGCGAGGTACTGTGCGCCAGAGTTCGTACCGATGGACGATAATGCTCGACTTCACAGAGCATGAGTGGTTGATGTTTTCTTGGAAACGGAAGATACTGCACGCATGGCGTGGACTGCTCGCGTTCTCGATTTGAATCCCATAGAGTATGTCTAGGATGGGTGGTCACACCCCATAGGCCGGCCGGGGTGGCTGAGCGGTTCTAGGCGCTCAGTCCGGAACCGCGCGACTGCTACGGTCGCAGGTTCGAATCCTGCCTCGGGCATGGATGAATGTGATGTCCTTACGTTAGTTAGCTTTAACTAGTTCTAAGTTCTAGGGCACTAATGACCTCAGAAGTTGAGTCCCATAGTGCTCAGAGCCATTTGAACCAATTTTGAACACCCCATAGTGAGCACATTAACCAGTTGTCGGAATGGTGGTGGTAAGTTCCTATGAGACCAAACTAGGCTGACACACTACTTAATCCAACTTAAACTAACTTACGCTAACGACAACACACACACCCATGCCCGAGGGAGGACTCGAACCTCCGACGGGGAGAGCCACGCGCGGCTGTCGAAATGTGTATGCAAATCTGTTAAGTTGGAAAAAACGAAGAACATTGCCGTCTATTGTTCTACTTGTTGCAGTTGTTTACATACTGTATTCTTTACATTGATTCTACTTTGCTATCACCTGTTTATACTGTCTTGTGGCAAAATAAACGCAACCTCGCAAAATTTCCGTTTGTTGCTTTAATTTTGGACACCAGTATAAATGTTAATCTGCTGTACTGAGAATAATCGAACATCCAAAAAATATTCAAAGCGGGTAATTGAACACATTCGTGGCGTCGAAGGAGATGTTCTAGCGATTATCCTCTCTTCCTGACTGCGTCGCTGGGCCACATTCTATACATGGTGTCGGTACTTTCGCCGATAGGGATGAAAACCCAGTGACAGCCTGTGTAGACACAATCGCAGATACCACTACGTGTATCTCATCCTACAGTACTCTTAACAGACGTTGCGACAGGGAGACAAATCGACATGTGAAGCCTCACTGAGCCTGGTGGTCAGTTAGATTAGTAGCGTCGCACATGGTCCGTGGGGCTGGCACAGTGTACGGCAGGCTCTGGAAGATCCGTACACTGAGCAGGCAATATTCTGGCAGGAGCGACGATCTAACGAACTAAACGGGAAACGTATACGGTGAACGATAGCAACCAACGCTAGTGTAATCTCTTCACAGAAGCCGATGACTAGGTGGCCTCCACTACAAACCGCCGTATCTTGGCGGATTATCCACCAGTATATGAATGAAGACAGCCTTTATCTGCTGTTCACTTTAAATACCACGCGGTAAGTAGTTAGTGCTGTGTTACACCGCTACACTGTGCGCAGGAATGGCACCACATGATATGGTCAAACGAATACTTTCCATCCTGCGGGTGCTAACAGTTCTGGCTCTGCTTGTACGATCAAAGGGCCTGTCGCCGGTTGAGAACCTACGGTGCCATCTGAAACTCTGTTCCCGATAGCACTCTTTTGGCACTAGAAAAACCTGAAAGGCACTTTAAAAGAAACAGACTGTAGTGCAACCGAATTTTATAACTTTTAGAATGAATGTCTATTTAGCTTCTAGAGGAGCCAAACTCGTTACTAAAAATTTAATTTAACTGCTTTTTGTGATACGAAATGTGGTGTAGTGATTAGCTTACTAGCATTTAATGCTTCGGTTAAAGTATGTTCGAAACAGGTCTGCAGCTTCCTTCAGGGTGTTCCATTTGCTCTGTGCATCAGTGTATCCTGCGTTTCGACGTTGTGCGCTCTTCAGCTTTTTAGTCTTGCCTGTTGAGCAAGTCTCCAAACAAGTTTTGAGCGTCAAGGCTAGGAGAGAAGGCACAGCGTGGCTCTGTAACTACCCGTGAAACGCCGAGTTACGTAATAATAGGCAGGTGAGGAAAACAACGGGCTGTTTCCATCACTAAGCGTAGTAGCTCAAATGGAAAGCTGGTCTGGAAGAACGTATTGTCACCTACAATGATTTTAATAACCAAAACAGAGAAGTGTACTAGCTCCAAGGTGAAAACGTGACTCCTTCAATGGAGTGTGCACTAGTTGAAAGCCTGTTGAACGATTTAAACCCGGGTTTTTGCCTTCCGTAGGTAACGTTCTTCCAAATAAAATGTCCCAGTACTAGTGTTATTAATACGGCAGATTTTAGTATTATCCTGCATTACTGAAACGTGTTACTGGTATAAGTAACAGAAAGCAAGTAATATCCTTCTAATTAGTCACAAGTTTGAGTACCCTGTAACACGTTTTGGAGTTTAAGAAGTTTCCCAGAAACATTTTCCTGCAGAGCGAGATTTATCCGGGATACTTACGTTGATAGTTGTGTCACGGGTGACACAGGTTGAGGACTCTTGGATGCGGGAGGATTTGGCACTGTCTCTGTTCCTAAGCCACGAGAGTCGTAAGCATCCGAGATAAATCAATGAGGCTGTTGTATTAGCATAAAGCAGTTGGTCAAAACAATATGAAAAACATTGTGTAAACACATTTTCAGATTCTGTTTTGCGACATGTTTAACACAACGTCCACTGTTGTCTTGACATATCTATAACTTTTGTGAAATAGGACAAAATTGTAATTTTGGAGACAGCCGTGATTGGCGCAACACGAGGGTCGTCCACAAAGTAAAGTTCCGTTTCTATTTCTATCTGCGGCAGCGCTACGATCGCAGTTCCGAGCATGCGCGGCAGATACTATGACTCAAGGAGAAGACATGTACCCCATTTTCAGATCGCTACTGCCGACGTGTGCTTTGTAGTGCTTCTTTATAATGTCAGCCGTAATTGAAAATACTGCCGTGTGTGAAATCAGATCTGTGATTCGTTTTCTAAATGCAAAGAAAGTTAAACCAAAGGAAATTCATCGGCAAATCTGCGAGGTTTACGGACAAAATGCTATGAGTGATTCAATGGTTAGAAGATGAGTCAGACTGTTCAGTGAAGGACATGATCAAGTGCACGATGAAGAACGGAGTGGAAGTTCGCCGTTGGTTACTGATGAACTGGTTCACACAATTGAAGAGAATATCAAGCACAACCGTAATTTTACACTTAGTGCCTGCCCTTGCTATGGAAGTTCCTCAAATCTCACGATCACTAGTTCATGAAATTGTTGCTGAAAAACTGAAATTTCGAAAACTTTGCTCACGTTGGGTACCCAAAATTCTTACTGAACAACACAAAAAACAACGGATGGGCAGTGCACTTCAGTTTTTGACACGCTACAATGAAGAATGCGACGGTTTTATTTCTCGGATACTCAGGGGGCATGAAACTTGGGTATCGTACGACACCCCTGAAACAAAACGGCAATCAGTGGAATGGAGGTACACTTCATCCCCAACGAAGGTTAAGCCTAAGCAAATCTTGACACCTCGAAAAGTCATATGCATCGTTTTTTACGACAGAAAAGGCATTTTGCTGATTGATTTCTTACCATGAGGTCAAAACATCAGTGCGCATGGTTACTGCGAGACCATTAAGAAATTGCGCCGCGCAAAACAGAACAAGCGCCGAGGATTACTGTCGAAAGGTGTTGTTCTTTTTTTACACGATAACGCCCGACCTCACATGGCGAATGTGACCAAACAACTATTACGGGAATTTCACTGGGACACGTTTGATCATCCTCGGTACAGCCCGGACCTCGTTCCTGGCAACTTCCATCTCTTCTTACACCTAAAATCTGTCCTTGGTGGTCAACACTTCAACGATGATGACGAGCTGAAAGAACACGTTACCACATGGTTGAATACACAGGCGGCAACCTTCTATGAAGAAGGCATAGAAAAACTTGTGCCACGCTATGACAAGTGGCTACAAGATTTAAGAAGCTATGTAGAAAAGTAGTTTGACAGTTGTAGATTTTTGTGCAATAAATATTTTTTCTGTATTTGTACAAAAATGGCTCTGAGCACTATGGGACTTAACATCTGAGGTCATCAGTCCCCTAGAACTTAGAACTACTTAAACCTAACTAACCTAAGGACATCATACACATCCATGCCCGAGGCAGGATTCGAACCTGCGACCGTAGCGGTCGAGCGGTTCCAGACTAAAGTTCCTAGAACCGCTCGGCCACACCGGCCGGCCTGTATCTTTACACTTTTGTTTTATATAACCAAGCGGAACTTACTTTGTGGACGACCCTCGTACGTTCTCTGTATTTTTTTTTTATTTAACCAGACGATGTCACAAGTTTACCGAATATAGAACGTAGCTGATGTCATCCAAGCACGCTTGTACAGTGCCACTCGATTCAGAAGTAGCCGGTTCGAACCCTGGTAGTGGATGAAATTCTCATAGTTGGCAGCCAAGGAGGCAGGGGAGTAGCTTAAAGTTCCTAATAATCAGACGTGGTGCCAGTGTCCCAGACTAAATTTCAAACCCCTGTGCAGCTTTACATGGAGTGAGGGCATGTGACACTGTTGATGGTGATCCGTACGTCGGATGGGCACGTTCAGCTCGGCGGCCCAATTGCTGTCATTCAGGATGAGAGGGCTGTGTGCCGGCATCGCCTGTACCTGCTCGCTTTTCTCACAACCAAACAACACAAACATCAGCGCATACTGCACTCATTAGTATCACATGCACTTCAAATTTGTTTCTTTGCTCACAAAAAACTTTTTCCTCAGACAAATTTTTAATTTCGATCAGTCGTGACCATCTCGAGATCTGTTTAAAACGTATCCTAATAAAATAGAGCCAGAGTTGCATCATCAAGAGATACAAAGAAAATAAACTAGGCAGCGTCGAACACATAGCTAAAAATATGGTGCGAAGTAGGCCATAGTACTGGCAGTCATAACATCATACGACTCTTTATTTCTTTACTTAAATCTACAATCGTCTTCGTATGCGGTATTACGATTCTTCTTATGCTGGAATGCTGGACCTCAGATTACTGTAGATAACCGTTAGTTTGTTGGGGAATAAGGCACTATACAGAGAGGTTATCAGGCCCTTAACCGTTGAAACCGGTAGTTGTTCTATTAAATCTTGTGACTGTCGACCGGTAAGTAAAAAAAAGCAAACACTTCTGGAAATATTCTAAGCCATTTTAAGGTACGTGATCATTGTGTTGTAATGTTCTCGGACCTTCTAAATTTCCAACGAGCGAAAATTGCCATTGTCTGATTAGTTGTTGCTTCCATGATCATAGGCATTATTCTGCAAAGAGTGTTTAGACCACCTCTATCTATCACCACGACGGCATGCAGAGCTCACGGGTAAATACTAGCTACGAAACACAATGCAGTAAGAAAAACTAAACTCACTGATAAAGACAGAAGGGCAGTAAAGAGGGATGTTTTTTTCTGGTATCAAGGGCACTGCATCTTCCACAATGACGATGCCTCCACTCACGTTGCCGCAAATATTAAGGCTTACTCAAGCTTGGTTTCGTATGTCGGAGTATTAGATAACAAGTATTCTCTGCTCTCCACATTGATCAGGTATGAATATTATGAAGCCACTGTGTTTGCATCCCCGACCATGTCTCAAGAAAAATTGTAATTTTTTGCGAGAAATGGAACCGTGTTTTTTTTTCCTCTGATTAGTAACGAATTAGTCTCGAGTCAGAAAAGTATAGAGTCTACGTGGGGGCGGGAGCGGGACGCGAAACAGCCTTCCATTCGCGTACTAAACATGCAAGTATCATAGAACAGCGAGTATACAGAAAGGAGACCTGAGGGCGACTCCTTGGATTTGTATGAAGCCAAGCGTTGCGCTCATGGACGTAAAAAAAGAAGAGAGGTGGCATTACGTCACAGATTTGAAGCCGATGTCCGCCATCTTAACTAGCCCAAAACATTAGGTTCACCGCATTCATACTGCCATAGTTAATCGCGGTGACACTTCCCTGTGACGTCACTCTGACTGTGTCATATTACTAGAGCAAATACGCATTCAAGCACAGAAAAACATTCGAAATTGCCTTTCTGACACTATGTTATTCAAGTAGGTTCTATAATTTCTTGTATTTAAAACTGTTGTTGCGTGCACGCGACAGAAATAATGAACAAGAAGTACTAGTAAACAGCAGTCCGCCAAAGTTTTGGGCTACTTAAAATGGCTGTAGGCCCTGCCCACTCTGTGTTCAAAACAAAGTACAGTGTAAGACTATAGTGCCACCTCCCTTCTTTTTTTTACCCCCATGGTTGCGCTCGATGCCGTATTGAAGCCGAATAAACGCGAAACGATGGTTGTTTACTACTACTGCTCGAAATGGACATAGTTACAAAACAGAACTTATCTAACCGACTAAACGAAAACTTTTACGAAACGAAACGCTCATGAAACAAGGTGTGATAAATCTTTTGTCAAAAACTTATCATATGATCTTTTAAATTACTGTTAACTTCCACAAACTTTGAACTCCCAATGCTTTTAGCTTCAGAAGACAATGAAGCTACTTTGCTTTGAAAATATCGGTTCTGTCCTTCCAGAAATTTTAATGTACCGGTACTCCTTAATTTTTCTTTTTGGGGGCTGTGAACTACTCGTAATAAACCAACTTCACTTCCAACAAAAACAGCTGTTATTGAACACTGCAGGAGTTTCAGGGTATGCATCAGAGCTGTAATTTTCATTCATGTTTTCAACCGGAAAAAAATACGTAGGCATTACTTTAAATGAAGCCAGTAGGCTGATTAAAAATTAATTCACACAAATGTGTTGAATTAGGCCCAGACCTTTAAGTTCACTCTAACATATTACGTAATATGCATCATATTCGTTTAATAAATGACGATTACAAGTGTCTTTGTCCTACATATGAGTTGTGTTCAGCTTTTCCATTACGTAATCCAGCAACAAGTTCAGCAATAAATCGCGTTCACTAGTTGGAGAAACATGCATTTACTTCCATGAATTGTTCACGACTGTTTTTACGATAAATATGACTCCTGCGAGTGTAAATCATCAACTGTAAAATAATGAAAACATCTAATTTTATATACGAAGTTCTCGTGGACAGCTTACAATCGCTTCGTGCAAAATTATATGCAATCCCAAATTTTTGTTTGACTTTCCTTTTCATGCCTTTTATCAAAGAATTAATACATACAATACGTTAGATATTATTTCTGTTTATTTTGCAGCGTGATTAACTAAAAACTGAAAACAGAAAAGATGAAATAGTTTTCACAGGCGTGCTCAAACCCACGTCTCTTGGCTGACAGTTCTACACACTTTCAGCTATGCCACGCACTTCTTATAAATTATGCTACCGTAAGTAGCTCATCCCTCGCCCGAACCGTGCCAAAAATCCAATTTTCTTTTAAACTCCTGGCCACCTGGAGCTCTCATCTCTGCCCCTTTTATATCTGACCAAGTCCTGCACATTCAATAAATCTGGACGAAATCGGTGATGAGGAAGGAGTAAGCGCGGTCCCCTTGTGAGTTGCAGGTTACTTGTGCATGGCGCGCTCAAATAAAGTACTTCAACTTCTATTTTCTTGATACAAAGTGAGATTTGTTTTCCTTCTAACTTTAAAAACAATTACGATATGTTAGCTGCCTTTACTATACATCAACATGCACCTATAATTATCTAAACGTAAAGCTGCCAGTGACCACATTTTCACTGCAAACCCTTCAAATTTTGTGCTACAGAGTACCTGGAACTTAAGTACCGCAATAACTATAATCCAAAACGAAAAAATTCGCACTTCGTCATGAAGCAGCGATATGAAACTTTAAGACATGAAGGAAACTAATCTTACATGCAAGTTATTTTCCTCAGGATCGAATGAGAGATGATATATGAATAAAGCAGTGAAGAGTACGGGCAAATGTGAAAGAAGTAGTTTTTTTTTATTTTTAGAGGAAAAGGAGAACTTTTAACCAAAAACTAATCACAGTAGTTGATGTAGCTTTGTTTCATTTATATACACCATTTTTTACAGTTTAATGAACTTTTACTGTTAACAGCAAGAAAATCGGCAAGCTCATTTTTGTCATGCACTTCTATCAGCCGCCTCGAGGAAATCGCGCATTACTTTCCTGTGAGGTCTTTTCCTTTAATACTGCTCATTATAAGTCTCTAACTTCTACAGTACATTAAACAACTTTTTACTTGTCGCTGATCCCAACAGGTAAAATGTACAATTAATAATATAAGCAAAACGTATCCGTTTGCCATTGGCTTCAAACGCAGCTGTTTACTCCGTTTCAATACGGCAGGCTTCTCACATTTGCTCTAAATTTTGGCTCATGGATTTCAGCTGAATTTCCAACCTGTACACACTCGATATATTGAAGAAGCGGTTATTGGATGCCTCGATATTGGAAGGAAAGATCAGCGATCTTTATTTTGGTGTCCCTTCCTTTTTATGGACGACAACGCCTGTTGACCTCATGCTAAAGGGTGGCGTATCACTGAGTGCCGTAACGAGTTTAATTAGTATTAATATCGAATACGTCTGGAGTTCGCTTGAAAGACGCATCGTTGGGAAGCCATATCTACAGGAGAAAATAAATGTTCTTTATGAATTCAAAATTAATATTATCGACACCGTATAGCGTAAATACGAAGTAATATTGGTTTTTTACGGTGACCACACGTCATATCAAGCAATAAATATCGTTGTTGCTCCCTCTATTTCTGACGTATTCCTTCTTCTGCTTTAGTCCTCAATCTGAGTAGCGGTTTGCAGCAGGTATGTCCCGCCGTTTTCTTCTATTCCGTTTTAAGTTTTGTGCAGAACCTGCAACGCTTGTCATCTAAAGAAATGCAGGTAAGTGCGACTAGGACTCGGGCGCCGAAGCTTCTGTACTAATTAATTATGCATGTAGGTAGTTCACCTATCCCTCGACTGGAGAATGTCGACTATTTTGCCTGTTATCGATATCGATATTGGCAAGATATTGGTCTCAGGAATACCACGACTTTCGAGAAAGACAAAAAAAATATTTTTTTCGTGTGATGTAACTACAACTGAGCAATTTTCGGATTTTTTGTTAGTTGTATTGTGAAACCTTGCTTATTGGCAAATGTCATGGTTCTACATCAACGGGAAGTACCCTATAGGTTTTGAGGAATGATTTTGCGAGTATCAAAATATGAGACATAAATGGACGTATCTTTCGATTGGATTGACTTAGAAGCTTCATTTGTTTATACCGCCAAGGGACCGTAAACTTTCGTATGTGACATAAATTTCGATGTAATACGCTCACCTGTTCCTGAGAAAAAGGGTCTTAACAGAAGTCTTGATAAGTTGTTTCCTACGTCGCAATGTAAAACTGTTTCACGTGGAAAGATCTTAATTTTTGTTGAAAGCTGTATTTTCCTTTGTGTTTGTTTGTTCTATGCACAAAATCTTTCAGGGAGCATCTGCACGTTTTAACTTCCTTCCGATATATTTTCGATCCTCCATACCTCCCAGCTATTCTTCGTCTTTATTAGCCCTCGTGTCATATTTTCTCGCTACAAGTGTCCCACTTTTTACTTCATTCATCTCAAGTTGGACTCACTGTTAAAGTCGTCCTCTCTCGGGATGTGAAAACGCACCTGCGAGGAACTGGTGATGTTACAGCGTGGAGTTCAACGTTCTACTGTACTGCCGAACGTTTTTAGTGTTACAACTAGTGTGCTACGAAAGTACACCGTTTCAATGCTGCGGGACAATGACGATCTATCAAAAGCGCGCCTTTTTGGTACAGTTTTCGTATTAAATATCAAATAATGACTTTTGTACATGATCAGCCAAAAATTTATGACCACTGCCCATCGCGACGATGGATGTCGCCTTGTGGCGTTGCGGGCACGTGACGCGGTAACAAAATTGTGTAACGGAGCAGACTTGGACGGCGCTCGCCCTAGCGAACATATGGGCTGGAAGTGGGGAAATCCATTGAGATAAGAGACTTTGGCAAAGGGCAGATTATGACGTGCCGAGCCTGTGAACGAGTATCTCGAAAACGGCGAAGCTGGTTGAATGTTCGCGTGCTACTGTCGTGAGCATCAACGGAAAAAGGTAGAAGGACAGAGAAACTATCACTAGGCGCTAAATGGTTGGCTGTCCACGACTCTTCACACAACGTGGGGTTCCGCGGATTGTTTGTTCTGTAAAGTAGGATAGATAGTGATCTGTGGCATCTCTGCCGAAAGATCACAATGCTGATGAACGCATAAGTGTTTCGGACCACACCGTTCATCGTACACTGTTGAACGTGGAGCTTTGCAGCAGACCACTCCTACGTGTTCACATGTTGACCCAACGACATCATCAATTACGATTGCAGTGGGCACGGGACAATCAGGATTCAACCATTGATCAATGCAAACAAGTCAGCTTTTCGGGTGAATCAAATCTTTGCTATACTAGGTCGACGGTCTTCTCCACAATCGCCGTCATAGTGTAAGTAGGCTGTTTAGGTTTTTTTATTGGTAACTCCACCTCTGTATGAAAATCACTGGCTGTGCTGTGTGCAGTCTGTGGCTGCTTTGCATTGTTGTAATACTCGCCATTGTAGTGTTAGGCAGCTGGCTGTGAACAGCGCGTAGCGTTGCGCAGTTGGAGGTGAGCCGCCAGCAGTGATGGATGTGGGGAGAGAGATGGCGGAGTTTTGAAATTTGTAAGACTGTCATGAACTGCTATATATAATTTGACTATTAAGGTAAATACAGTGTGTGTTCTCTATTAAAATCTTTCATTTGCTAACTATGCCTATCAGTAGTTAGTGCCTTCCGTAGTTTGAATCTTTTATTTAGCTGGCAGTAGTGGCGCTCGCTGCTTTACAGTAGTTCGAGTAACGAAGATTTTTGGTGAGGTAAGTGATTTGTGAAAGGTATAGGTTAATGTTAGTCAGGGCCATTCTTTTGTAGGGATTTTTGAAAGTCAGATTGCGTTGCGCTAAAAATATTGTGTGTCAGTTTAAGGACAGTCACGTATAATTGTTTAAAGTGGACGTTTCATATGTCGACCCTTAGCCTAGGATACCTCACTGGAATCTTCTGATTTTTTTCTTGTAGTTTGTGTAATTAGTGTAGCTATTGTTTATTGCTAGCGCGTAATTATAGAGAGAATTTCCTTTGTAGTTGCAGTCTTTCATTGTTGTACAGTAAAACAGGTGTGGCACGCATGTAGATTTGCACCAAGTATTTCGCAGCTGCAATTAACTAGATATTATTTTGAGTGTTATGTTAATGTGTTCTCTTATTTTGCTCTTCAAATTGTGCTTTTCTGTGTTATCGTGTGAAATATTGTGACAATAATGGCGTGTGAAAAACGTAATACTAGGCTCCAAAGTAAACTGAGAAATGACAGTGAAAACGAAATCAGTGTGTTAGCGCCACCGAATAATGAATTAACTGATGTTCAAAGTAGTAATTTGATAATTGTGCATAGGGAAATGGAGCGGGCTGCAAACAATGGTGTAGACAGTGAAACAATTTGTGAACAGGGAAGCATTATCGATCGGTCGGCAACAGCTCGCCTCAGGAATCGGGAATGACAGAACACAATATTGCAACTACTGTAGACTCAGGTTTTGGGTTCTCACCGTTTTCTCAAATGAGTCAAGACACATTTTCCGCTTGTCAAAATGTGAATGTTGCCGGTGCAAATTCACTGCCGAAAAGCACTGAGGAACATGTTTCAGATACCAGTGCACTGTTATTACAGTTAATGCAACAAATGGGACAAAATATTAAAAAGTTAGACACAGTGGAACAAAATCTTAAAAAGTTAGACACAATGGAACAAAATCAGAGACAAACACAGCAAAAGCTTCAAAAGTGAGACACAGTGGAACAAAATCGTAAAAAGTTAGACTCATTGGAACAAACTCTTGAACAAACACGTGAAGATTTAACTACTGAGTTACACAACATTGAATCGAAATGTCAAAAAGTCTGTAATGACGTAAAAACTCAAATTTGTGAGCATTTTCAACCTATTTTTTCGCGGCATGAAAATGCATTACAGAATCACGAAGCAGCCATAAAAGAACTGCAAACTATTGTTCATGAAAATCATGAGACCTTGCAAGCTAAATTTGACTCAGTTGCATCTACCGATTCGGTTACGCAACTTGCAAAAACTCAAGAAAACTTAAAGGACACAGTAGATACGATTTCAACACAAATGGACACTCTGAAACTTGGTTCAGAAAGACACATGGAGGAAATTAGTTCATTATCAGAGAAAGTAGTTGAACTTTCGGATCAGCTAAATAATTTATCTACGAAGGTAGATGATAATCTGAATGACACAAAACCGGTAGTCTTTAATGAGACAGAAGAGTGCGAACAAATTAGGAAACTGAAACAAAATCTGAATCAAATTAATACGCAACACCAAAGAGAAATCTGGGAAGTACAAGATCAGCTGACACAGGTAATACAAGAATTACGTATTTCAGAGGACACTCGCGCCCCAACACGGAAAGAGGGACATAGAAATACGGAACACCCACAAGATAATAATACGGAACACCCACAAGATAATAACACAGGACACTTCGGAAATTATGAAAGAAATTGGCAAGGTGCACCGAATTTTGAGATGGAACGGCCGACACGACCTACCAATGACCGATATGCGACTCGCCGACATGATGATTTTGACTATAAGCTGTTTATTACTACACGTAAATTCAAAACATTTAAGAATTCTGGCAATGACATTCATCCACAAGCATGGCTCCATCAATTCTCTCATTGTTTTCCTCCCAACTGGTCATTGCAGCACAGATTAGAATTTATGTGTGGCTATTTAGAGAATGAACCAGCTGTAAGAATGCGATCGGTCATTCACGATTGCCACAGTGAAGGAGAATTTTACCATGCCTTCCTCTCAGCATATTGGTCTCAAGCCACACAAGACCGAGTAAAACATGGCATCATAATGATGAAACATTTCGAACAATCTGAATTCTCCAGTCTTGTGAAATATTTTGAAGACATGTTGCACAAGAATCAGTACCTGTCAAACCCATACAGCCCCTCAGAACTCATCCGCATTTGCTTAATCAAATTACCTGAACATTTACGACATATTATTTTGGCAGGACGTTGCAAAGACGACATTGAAGCTTTTCAAGGACTCCTACAAGAACTGGAAATTGACACTGACAATCACGGAGCGCAGGAGCACAACAATTACAGATCACATCCGCCGCAATTCCGCGATGAAAGAAATAATAACTGGACACGACAAGGCTATTCTCACAACACATATCGTGACCAAAACAGACACCACCCGTATGACAACCGTTGGCAGAGTAGTAATAATTACAGGGAAAGATCACCTCTCCGCAGTAGTGCCTATCACAGAGACAATCAGAGAAACAGACAATTTGGGATCCAAAATAATTATTATCAAGGGAGACAAAATAACTTCAGACGCAACAGTTCTGCGCGCAGTTACGATTCTGGGAGAAATTCTCCACCACATGGCCGACAAACAAGAAACTATGTAAACTACCAACAAAACGACAGACCTGAATTCCATCAGAACTGGCGAGCTTCAAACAGGGCAGAGCCTTCTCGTCAAGGTGAATTTGTAGAAGTTAGGTCTCCTAATCCCAATAACAGCGCGCGCCAACAAAGAGACAGACAATGACTCGCACCGCAGGCAGCTGCGTGCGCCGGCTGGCTCAGAGAAAAATAACATAGACGCTAACCTTGAGAAAAATTCCAGTATTCTTTACCGACATATACCGCATGATAATTGCGTTCAAGTTGAAACTCTGAGTACTATGAAGAATAAAGGGTTGCACCACACTTCACATGTAAAACCGCTTATTGAAAGATAATCTGCTTTTTAACTTTGTCTTTGCCATAAAACGTTTCACTTCACATTTCTAGTATGCATTGTCAGACTTAGAAATTGTTACCATGCAACAATGTTTGAAGTTAAATATCCAGTCAAGAACCAAGAGAACTTATTTAAACAGAAATTACGAATGCATTGTTTTTGTGAACAGATGACACAGTGTTATTGTGTGTGTGCATTCTTGCTTGTTAGTTGCACGATTACGTAATGACTATAACGCTCACATACTTCGAGCATATACAGATACTGCTAATGAGATTTTAATGCAACATTTTGGTTTGCTTGAAAATACATCCTTTTGAAGTACTTTCTGTGGGATTAAAGGTGACTTAGCATTTGGTTTCTTTGACAGCTACACGATTATATCACGACGCAACTAATGAGTGACAATTTACAATGTTGCTATTGCAGTGTTTCTGTTTTATATCTGCACAGTTTTTCTGAATTCTTCTGGAAAGTAAAACACGTTTTAGTAGTAACTTTTGTGGTATAGCTATAAGGAGACAGCCTTTTCCGTAGCACAACAATACATTACAGCACAGTACTTTCTTCATCACGGCAATAAGTGTAATAACTAAGATATCTATACGCAAAGCATTCCACTTTTGTTTATCATGAGGTAAGTACATTGACTTCAGCAGAACTTAGCTTTCGGAGGACGATAACTACGACACTTCCACAGAGTTTATCTTAAAACAAGACGCACAGTTTAGCGCTACAGGACACGTATTTTAGTGATTAATTTTGTACTTAAAACATTTATTTTTAAAGATTTTTGAATTACAATGATACAAAGGTTTTCCGTGATACATTTCATTCCATTGCTGTAATCTGTAACACCTGAGGGTATAATTACATTAATCCTCATGGGGGTACACGCTTACTTTGTGTACCATGTGTTTGGCAAGCACAAGGAGCCCTAGCTAATATGGTATTTGCTTACACAACTTTACACATCGGTACCATATTTCTCTAACACAGAATTACAAGCTATCTGATCATTTAACTGAGAGATAAACATTTTTTTTACTACATCAGTGACACATGTTTACGCAATTTCACAGTTGGGTAACTTCACACTTATGAAATTGTATTTTGTCTGTACTTTGTGAACTGTTCATATTTTTTCGGGACCATTGTGATACTATGAGAGCTTTGAATGATGTATTTGGTAAGGGAGCATGATTTTAAAGTACGTTTGAGGTAGATGACACTTTTGAAATGAGCAGAGAATTTTTTTTGGGTTTTGAAACTATTGGAGGAAGCTACGACGATTTTGAGATTTGGCTGAGGTTTTATGATGTTATTATTACGATGATGATGTGTATTATGCTCTTGCGGTATGTTTATGATCAATAAGCTGATGCTATATGAGGAATTTGATCATGCTACGTATCTGTCATGATGAAATATTGAAGAAGTGTCGACGAATATGTATATGTGTAATAAGGTAAGGAATAATGAGTAGTTGTTAGGGACTCTGGTTTGTGAAAAAGGATGTTGGAAACCGAGAATCGTACTTTAAGCGTTATGAAATGTGTGTAAATGCGTGACTGTATCACGATGCCGACGAAAATTTTTTGGACACTGTTATATTTACAGGATTTTGTTTCTACAGATTTGTAACGCAAATTCTTGCCCTGTGAAATATTTTTGTATGAGACTGTAGCGGAAACTGCTGTCGTAAATATTTCAGGAAGAAAGGTAAGTGACCTTGACGTGATGTGTTTTGGGCACCCAGCTGAGAGGTAGGCGTCTGACAACAGAAAGCCATTAGGTGAAAAAAAAAAAGGCCATTATCCTCACCATTGACATTCCTTTGTAGAAAGCATCGCAAAAACGACACGGTCGAACTTGAAAACATATGATTACACTGTGGAGCTCTTAATTTATGATATTTACTGAAATGCCTAATGAAATGACGAGAAATATTTTTACATCTGCACACCTGATTATGACAAGCGTTTTTCTACGAGAGTTGAGAGAATTTCTACTAACTTATGAAATGTCACATGACTATTGAATGATATTTTTATGCTTTGGTTTGCGTTATTGCTTATTTCATTTGATATCTGGTTTCCAGCTGTCTTGCAGCATTGGTTTCATAAAATAAAATTAAATGCATTTGCTAATGTGAACACTTTCTGTCAACAGATTTATTAAATAATTACTTTATGATCCACATTCTTCGAAAAAGGAGCTCTTGGAATGGAAAGAACAATAAGAAGGGACTAATAACAGTAACTGCATTTAACTGCATATATAATTTTCTTTTCAAGTACTTGGTAATTTTTATGGTAGAGTAAGTTGTGGTGCACCACTTTAATTACATAGACATTAAGATGTGAATATACCTTTCCCTTGTCTGCATTGTTGTCTTTACTGTAATATTTTTCTGCTTGAGCTTTGTCATGTTTAGATATAATTTATTACCTTTGCTTCTGCTGTGTGCCAGGCATAGTGCTACTAAATTTCACTTTGTACTACTCTGTTAAGCTAGTTTTACTACTGATTTATTTTTCTTGTTGCTGCACATTGGCTCATATTAGTTGTAATGTTGCATTGCTTGGTAATTTAGATTTACTGTAGCTTGCTTTGAAATTTTCCATTTTTTTTGTCAATGCTGTTTGTGTTAATTGTTTTGTGCTGCTGCATTGCCTCGTCCCTTAGTTTAGCATCTGAGCTCAGTAGATTTAAGTTATCTTAAGAGGGGGGAGCCTATAAGAGAATGAGTTGCGATGAATTTGAAGAAATGCACTGAGAGGCTATACGAGAAAGGTACAGAAAGCAGGTATAGATAGGACTTTTGGAAATAATGAAGAACGAAGGGAGATCTCCAAGAAGTAAAGAAAGTTTTGTTTACAAAATACTGCAGTAAAACAAATCCTGTCCTCTCCTTGTATTATTCCGCTATATGTTTGTGTACCCTTGGGTATTTATGTTTTTCCTGTATTTATATGTTTATCTGATAAGACTTATGTTGTAGAATTTTTCTAATACTAAGCTACATTCACTATGATGAGGAATACTGTTATCCTCAAATATAATTTGCATTAATAATGTTATTTACTTTGTAAAGATGTTTAGACATTATTTACCTGTTTTGTTTTAATGCTCATGTGTAAAGTTGATGTTTCAAAAGTTATTCTGATCTTTTATGTATTTACTTATGTCATAATTCCTGTAACACTGATGTATATGTTAGTTCGATTCTTTTGTAAAGCCTGTACTACAAATGTTATCTGTATTGTTATGTTCTTTAATGATGTATTTTGTACCTTTGTTATTGTATTCTTATGTTATAAAATTGTAATTGACAGCAGTTCATCAAATTAAGTAACTTGTAAGTTCCATTTCACTGCACACATTTCTGTTGGTCATACTATATGGACAATATGTGAGAAGTAGGGACTGTTAGTGTTTACACGTGTGTTAATAATTCAGCAAGGGACTGGATAACAGCATTGCTGGTTCTAAGGACATTTCAAAAAAAAAATTGTGAGCGCACAAGTGGTGGTTTATGGACTTGCTATATTATCCGCAAGACTCTTCAATGGTGATTCTGCACCTGTATAGTCACAACAGATGGCTGCTGGCCATCTCTACAAGGACTACAGTGGGTCTACACCTTTGCTGACTCACCAATACCATTATTTCTACAAGGACTACAGTGGGTCTGCACCTCTGGTGGCCCACCAATACCGTAATCTCTACCAGGACTACAGTGGGTCTGCTCTGTGATGACCTACCTACCAATATTCTTCAAAACTTCGGCTGACTCTGCTGTGGGTTTGCTCTGTTGAGGTCCATTACCTGTCTGCATGTCAAGAGTCAGCACTGTCTTTCTGTTGCAAGAACAACACTACTTCTTCAAAACTGCATGGAAATCCACTACTTCTGTGTGCAATTTATTTTACTAATGAGACTTTGTGAAAAAACAAAACTGTAATTACTATTATGATGAATGATCAGGACTGTCTTTATGGACTGTGAGAAACTTTTAGCTTTTGACCAACAATGTATCAATAAGTGTGTGCATTTGATTTCCTTGTTATTGTAATTATGAAAAATTTTATCAAATCATTATTGGCCACTGCCCAAAACAATTTGTAAAATTTTTTGTGGAGAGCATGGGGGCTATGTAAGTAGGCTGTTTAGGTTTTTTTATTGGTAACGCCACCTCTGTATGAAAATCACTGGCTGTGCTGTGTGCAGTCTGTGGCTGCTTTGCATTGTTGTAATACTCGCCATTGTAGTGTTAGGCAGCTGGCTGTGAACAGCGCGTAGCGTTGCGCAGTTGGAAGTGAGCCGCCAGCAGTGATGGATGTGGGGAGAGAGATGGCGGAGTTTTGAAATTTGTAAGACTGTCATGAACTGCTATATATAATTTGACTATTAAGGTAAATACAGTGTGTGTTCTCTATTAAAATCTTTCATTTGCTAACTATGCCTATCAGTAGTTAGTGCCTTCCGTAGTTTGAATCTTTTATTTAGCTGGCAGTAGTGGCGCTCGCTGCTTTACAGTAGTTCGAGTAACGAAGATTTTTGGTGAGGTAAGTGATTTGTGAAAGGTATAGGTTAATGTTAGTCAGGGCCATTCTTTTGTAGGGATTTTTGAAAGTCAGATTGCGTTGCGCTAAAAATATTGTGTGTCAGTTTAAGGACAGTCACGTATAATTGTTTAAAGGGGGCGTTTCAATACAGGTGAACGGCGCTCCAAACGTGCAGTGCGTCATGGACGCAGACTGGTGGGAGCTGTATTATGCTAAGGGAGACATTCTCCTGTGCTTGCATGGAAACTGTGGTGGTAATCGAGGACACGCTGCTACTGCGAACTTGCACTTCTTCATGCTTGGTGTCTTCACCGACGGCGATGTCATCTTTCAGCAGTAGAATTGTCCGTCTCTCGGAGCCAGAACCGTGCTGCAGTGGTTTGAGAAGCATTACAGTGAACTGACGTTGACGTCTCGGCGACCAAATTTGCCTGATGTAAATCCTCTGGAACCCATCTGAGTCGCTATCTGGCGCTATCACAGCGTACGCGAAACAGCGGCCCGTTATTTAGGCGAATTACATGGCCTATGCGTAGACATCTGGTGCCATGTACCTTCCAAAACTTACCAACAAACTGTCTTATACCTGACCCACAGAAAATCAGTGATGTATTTCTTCCCAAAGACGGACAAGCAAGCTATTAAGCTGGTGGTGACAATGTTTTGGCTCATAAGTGCATATACAGCAGTCTTTAGACAGTGTATTTATTATACGGAGGGTTGACAAATGTGTTGAAACTGTAGCGCCGGTGATATCGTTGTGGGCAATGAGCTGCGACAAGAAAGGTAGCAGGTTGCGTCCACTTACTACTGAGGTTTTTGCCACCTTTCGTTTTCCGAAAGATTCAGGCTCTTTCTTATTCATTAATGCAAAATATTATTTCAAAAGTCGATGTTATTTATCATAAATAACGTATTTGCTGCAATTCTTGTTGTAAAAGCCTATGATTGGAACGTTTCCCCATTGGCCAGAAATCTTCACGTGATTGCCGGTCTATGTCAGTAGTTAAACACAAGTTACGCACGGGAAATTTCGCTATTGTGAAATGAAACTTCTCGGTTTACGAACTGGCCCATATTTGTATCTTGCCGGTAAATATCTTTTTCAATGATGGCGAGCAGATTCGGAATAAAAAAAAATCTCCTCTTCCATTCCAACGAAATGAGGAAACGAATCTCGATCTAGAAATCTATGTGATAAAGTACATTATTTCAGGGTGTTGATGGTCAATGCGACATTGAGAATGCGGATATTATGCATGCACGTACTGACATTCGACAGCATATCATAACTGTAGTATTGAACTGAAAATTTCTCCTCTCTGGTATAAAATGATATGTAGATAAGTAATGAGATCACCTCACGCTCGGCGTAAAAATTATAGTAAAGCGGGAATTATGTCATGAAATGAAGTGAATTCAAAAAGCAAAAGGTTGTGAGATAAGGGACTGATAAGCGAATGGAACAGATTGTTTAGACGAATAAAACATATTTCAGTTACTTTTACACAGAAAGCAAACCAAACCCCCTCTCTTCCCGAGGATAAGGTTCCTCTGTAATAAAAAAAGGGAAAGAATTAAAACGGGGAAAAAACTAGTAAAATCAGTCAACAGAAGTCTTTCCCTATCTGAGACTGTTTTGGTAATCATTCTGACAGAAAGGTCCGCAAATTATATACCTCCATCACTCAGGTCAAAGATACATCTGTATTAGGATACGAACATCACTGACCGAGCGAGATGCATTGGTCAGCTTACTGGACCCGCAGTCGGGAGGACGATCCTGCTTTAACGTTGTCGGTGATTTCCCTAAATCGCTTCAGGCAAACGTCGGGATGATTCCTTTCAAAGGCGATTTCCTTCCCCATCCTTCCCTAATCCGAGCTTGTACTCCGTCTCTAATGAGCTACACTCCTGGAAATTGAAATAAGAACACCGTGAATTCATTGGCCCAGGAAGGGGAAACTTTATTGACACATTCCTGGGGTCAGATACATCACATGATCACACTGATAGAACCACAGGCACATAGACACAGGCAACAGAGCATGCACAATGTCGGCACTAGTACAGTGTATATCCACCTTTCGCAGCAATGCAGGCTGCTATTCTCCCATGGAGACGATCGTAGAGATGCTGGATGTAGTCCTGTGGAACGGCTTGCCATGCCATTTCCACCTGGCGCCTCAGTTGGACCAGCGTTCGTGCTGGACGTGCAGACCGCGTGAGACGACGCTTCATCCAGTTCCAAACATGCTCAATAGGGGACAGATCCGGAGATCTTGCTGGCCAGGGTAGTTGACTTACACCTTCTAGAGCACGTTGGGTGGCACGGGATACATGCGGACGTGCATTGTCCTGTTGGAACAGCAAGTTCCCTTGCCGGTCTAGGAATGGTAGAACGATGGGTTCGATGACGGTTTGGATGTACCGTGCACTATTCAGTGTCCCCTCGACGATCACCAGTGGTGTACGGCCAGTGTAGGAGATCGCTCCCCACACCATGATGCCGGGTGTTGGCGCTGTGTGCCTCGGTCGTACGCAGTCCTGATTGTGGCGCTCACCTGCACGGCGCCAAACACGCATACGACCATCATTGGCACCAAGGCATAAGCGACTCTCATCGCTGAAGACGACACGTCTCCATTCGTCCCTCCATTCACGCCTGTCGCGACACCACTGGAGGCGGGCTGCACGATGTTGGGGCGTGAGCGGAAGACGGCCTAACGGTGTGCGGGACCGTAGCCCAGCTTCATGGAGACGGTTGCGAATGGTCCTCGCCGATACCCCAGGAGCAACAGTGTCCCTAATTTGCTGGGAAGTGGCGGTGCGGTTCCCTACGGCACTGCGTAGGATCCTACGGTCTTGGCGTGCATCCGTGCGTCGCTGCGGTCCGGTCCCAGGTCGACGGGCACGTGCACCTTCCGCCGACCACTGGCGACAACATCGATGTACTGTGGAGACCTCACGCCCCACGTGTTGAGCAATTCGGCGGTACGTCCACCCGGCCTCCCGCATGCCCACTATACGCCCTCGCTCAAAGTCCGTCAACTGCACATACGGTTCACGTCCACGCTGTCGCGGCATGCTACCAGTGTTAAAGACTGCGATGGAGCTCCGTATGCCACGGCAAACTGGCTGACACTGACGGCGGCGGTGCACAAATGCTGCGCAGCTAGCGCCATTCGACGGCCAACACCGCGGTTCCTGGTGTGTCCGCTGTGCCGTGCGTGTGATCATTGCTTGTACAGCCCTCTCGCAGTGTCCGGAGCAAGTATGGTGGGTCTGACACACCGGTGTCAATGTGTTCTGTTTTCCATTTCCAGGAGTGTAGTTGTCGACAGGACGTTAAACGCTGATCTCCGCCTCCCCCACGAACATCATTAAACAGAATATGTAGTAGAGACCGATGACCTCAGCAGTTTGGTCCTATAGAACCTTACCACAAACAGAGTATGTAGAATGAAAGAGACTAGATGTGAGAAAGTATTTTGGCCAATGCCATGGCGAGCCATCCGTCTTGAGTAACGTATGCAATGGTGCGCAAAAAGAATAAACTCACGATTTAGATTTAAAGGCATTGTAAAGGCTAAGAGGCTAATTAAGAAATAGCACTGTATTTCGAAACAGTTGAGATCATCTTCAATTTTTTTGGTAACAGCAATGTGCTGTGATAGGATTAAGAAGCTTCTTGCACGAGTACTTCGAAGATAATGCTGAAGATACCAAATTCAAAGCGTGCGGTTGGCGGATAAGAAAGCATCTTTACACTTATTTAGAGATTCGTCAAAGTTCTTAAGGCCGTGACGAACATTGTTCGTAATAGTAAGGAATGTAAAGAACGAAGTATAGCAGCATGTGTTAAAAACATAATCTTACCCGTTTCAGGTTCTATAAAACCACCAGAAAGAATTAATAGCGTACATCACCTAAAGCCTTGCAGTCTGAGAATATTGAATTTACAGCTATATATTACGACTTCTAGGGAACGGCACTGTCAGAAACAACAATGGAAGATTAGGACTTAACGTCCCGTTGACGACGAGGTCATTAGAGATTGATGAAAAACTCGGGTAGGGGAAGCATGGCTAAGGAAATCGGTTGTATCCTTTGCAGAGGAACTATCCCGGCATTTGCCTCATGTGATTTGGGAGATATCAGAGAAAACCTCAGTCTAGATGGGCCGACGGGGATTTAAAAAGACAGCTAGCATTGAAGGATCACGCGAAAAACTGCTTGACGAAACTTTCAATATCTGTGAAAGATGGACCATTGAGAGTAAACTGCCTGGCAAACGAACTGAGGCAGTAGAGCAACACTTCGACGGACTTGGCGAGGTACAGATGCTGACGGAGAGCCTGTGACTGTGCTTACATAAAAATTCTATATCCGGTGACAGACAACACTTATTCGTAACCAGATACTTTGTCTTGAGGAATAAAGTTTACCACAGACGCCTACATTCCAATACAACCTTTTCTCCACGTCTGCTGTCTGTGATGAAGATCTTAATGAGGAAGCATTTAAAATTAAAGTATCAGTAACATTTTCTCATGACGTTTTGATGAACTTCTCTTACCTGGTTGATATATACGCAATACAAAAATGTCTCACAAAATTTCGTCCACCGCGTATTTTGGGCAGTACATGGACGTTAAAGATTGGCAATCTGTAATCACATATACGGTTGCTACTCTATCAGCAGATATAGCAATGCTATGTAGTTGGTGAGTTGCTAACGTTTTGGGTTAGCATGCAGGAGGTGAGGGTTCGATTCTGGGTCGAGGCTTATTTGTTTTTATTTGCTAAAAGTAGCCTGCGTGGTACGGTATCTGGCGTCGTAATCGTCATACAGAGATTATAGTGGTTCTTCTACAAAAGAAGATACGTATCACAAGTACAGTAATAGAAGTACTATCGTTTCCATTCGTCAGCTTTTAAGAAAGCCTTTTGTACGTCGTTAATGCGAATTGTTTCCCTCGCTGCATCTACTAGATTCCATATCTGTTTTCTTTATTCACCCCCACCAATGGTCTCATCGAAATTATTTGCAAAGCACGTTTCTAACCCTACTGGTGACGTAAGGCACTAACGGACGTGCCGTCGATAAAATACGGACCACTGAGTTTGTTCCCACGATGCCGCATCATACGTTACCTGACCAAGGACGCTGATGGTCAACTTGCCGTAACCAATGGGGGCTGTCTGCACTCTGAATGCATGCTATGCCGATTAGCGTTACCATAATTTGTGAATGTAGACTCATCGGAGGTGTGTGTGTGTTTGAGGTTTACGGGCGCTAAACAGCGAGGTCATCAGTGCCCAAACGCATAAAAACAGGAACAGATGCAGTGAAGTGACTAAGACGAACGCGAACAAGGAGAACGGCTAAAAGACACAGACCTGACGCAGTTACAAATCCTCACATAGACTCATTGGAAAATAGTACCTCGGCAAAGAACGTGGGGGTCGTTTACATTTCTTAACGTACCATTTCACAAAACACTACCCGGTTATGGAAAACGGCGCAGTGAAGTTCTTGACGCAGTGATACGTGGTTTGGATAATATTTACGACGATGCGGTATTGTGACAGTACTACCCATGGGCATACCGGAATCGCGGTGTAATTGCCTGTCGCTTATCCACGGGTTGCGGTGCACTGCCACTAGTACAGCTATTTCATTGGCTTCTTCTGTAACACGTTTGCTTCGTTTCTTTTTGCCGGTATGTACGCTGCCATCGGTCATTAAAACGTTCACAACCTTGTAAACGAACGAACGATAGCGAGCTTTCTCTGGAAATCGCTCGGCATACAAGGCAACAGCAGCCTCAGTGTTTCTCCTATGTTCTCCATAAAGGAGCATCATTTCAGTCCCCTTGCACGTCTGTTATCCAAATGACAGGTAGTGTGCAGACAATAAACATTGCGCAAGTATTGTAATGTTTATAGCCGGTATGTGTTCTACGTCTGCCCGATACGTGAGCTCCGGTCGCACTTTACTGCCTATTATGCGTCGTAGTTCGCTACATGGCCATGATGGCGCGTGGAACAGTCCCCTGTTCGATATGTCAGAGGGATACAACATTGCTAATGGGATTTCCAATTAGAAGTTATGAAATATTGGTCTGTCGTACCCTCGCACCATGGAGGTTGTGAGGAGCCAGTGGAAGAGGGACAGCACGTGGAAGAGAGTGAGAAACAGAAGGTTTGTTAAAATTTACCATTATGTAGGCAACTGGCGTGGCTGCTGTCCTATGTTTGTGTGTGTGTGTGTGGAGCGGGGGTGGGGGGGGTGGGGGGAGGAGGGAGGGTTGGGCACAAAAAACGGTTCAAACGGCTCTGAGCACTTTGGGACTCAACTGCTGAGGTCATAAGTCCCCTAGAACTTAGAACTACTTAAACCTAACTAACCTAAGGACATCACACACATCCATGCCCGAGTCAGGATTCGAACCTGCGACCGTAGCAGTCGCGCGGCTCCGGACTGAGCGCCTAGAACCGCTAGACCACCGCGGCCGGCAAAAAGTTCAAATGTGTCTGAAACCTTATGGGACATAACTGCTAAGGTCATCAGTCCCTAAGCTTACACACTACTTAACCTACATTATTCTAAAGACAAACACACACACCCATGCCCGGGG